>NC_047055.1:14374231-14690659 GCF_011762595.2 Tursiops truncatus
CTTTGGTCTTTGGAAAGGTTAAGGGCTCGTGTAAGTGCGATTAGTTCAGCCTTTTGGGAGGTCGTTCCTTCTGGAAGTCTGTTAGCCTCAATAATAGTTGAGATAGTTACCACCGCGTAGGCTGCCCGTCGGCGTCTGTCAGGACCGAGTATCGAATTACCGTCCACAAAGAGAGTGCAGTCCGGATTTGAAAGAGGGATGTCAAAGAGTCCCTCTCTTGGTGGTTTGAAGGCTTCTATGACATGAGGGCAGGAATGGGATGGAAAACCCCCGGTGCCAGAGATAGGCAGGAGGGAAGCCGGGTTCAGGCGAGGGGAGAGATCAAGAGAAACAGCTGGGTTTTCAATGAATATTAGGTGGAACTCCTGGATGCGGGAGGGGCCCAGGAGGGAGAGAGACTTGTGGCCTAGGAGGTCAACCAGCCGGTGGGAGGAAAACACGGTTAGTGGGTGGGCCAGAGTCAGTTTGAGTGTTTGTTTGGTCAGTTCGGCTGCCGCTGCTAGGGCCCGAAGGCATGGTTGCCATCCCCGAATGGCTGGGTCTAGCTGTTTGGAGAGGTAAGCCACGGGGTGGTAGAAAGGCCCTACAGGCTGGGCAAGGAGTCCAGTGGCTATTCCGGCCCGTTCATCCACAAAAAGGTGAAAAGGTCGGTTTGGGTTGGGCAGAGAAAGGGGAGAAGATATCAGAGCGTTACGGAGGGTGAGAAAGGCCTGTCGAACGGCGGAAGGAGAGGTGAGGGGCCCTTGAGGGGTTTCTTTAGCGGCTAGATATAAGGGTTTAGCGAGGAGAGCAAAGTTAGGGATCCAGTGTCGGAAAAATCCTATAAGGCCCAAAAAGGAGAGAATTTGCTCCGCTGTTTCCGGAGGCTGGAGTTCATGGATAATTCGGGTGCGGTCGGCTGTTAGACCTTTTGTGGTAGGGGTAAGGTGGAGCCCCAGGTAGGTTACAGAAGATACAGATAACAGCCTTGGTTGGGGAGACCCGATAACCGCGAGAGCCAAGGTAATTGAGGAGATCTGCAGTATGTTGTCTTGAGAGGCTGAGAGATGGGCTACAAAGGAGGAGGTCATCTACATATTGAAGGAGTGTGCTGGGGGTAAGGGAGCAGGAAGTGAGGTCCCGTGCCAGCGCCTGACCGAAGAGGTGAGGACTGTCGCGGAAGCCCTCGGGAAGAACTGTCCAGGTGAGCTGACTGGAAGTATGAGTATCCGGATCTGTCCAGGTAAAGGCGAAGAGGAAATAGGAGTCGGGATGTAGGGGGATAGTGAAAAAGGCATCTTTGAGATCCAGAACCGTAAAGTGGGTTGTGGTTGGGGGGATATGGGAGAGCTAGGTGTATGGGTTTGGTACTACTGGGTGGAGAGGAATTATGGCCTCATTCATTAGTCGGAGGTCCTGGACCAGGCGATAATCCCCAGAGGCCTTGCGGACAGGCAGGATGGGGGTGTTGCAGGGAGAGTCAGTGGGGATAAGGAGTCCCTGGTTTAGGAGTCTGGTGCTAATAGGTTGTAGGCCCCTAAGGTGAGTCTCAGAGATGGGAAATTGGGGCCTTGATGGAAATTTGGAGGGGTCCTTTAGGCGGATGAGAATGGGGGAATGGTGTGTTGCTATTATGGGCTTAGAAGTATCCCAGACTTGGGGATTGATTGGGTTTGGTGTGATTGGAAGAGGGGAATAGGAGGGGGAGGGTTCTAGAGACAGGCTGAGAAGAGGAAGCAGGAGTTGGGAGGAGGGGACTTAGGGTCAAGTCTAACCAGCTGGAGGGAGGCCCCTAAGTGGAAAAGGACATCTCGGCCTAGCAAGGGAACTGGGCAGGATGGTATGACTAAGAAGGAATGAGTAAAAGAGAGTCCTTCGATATGACATGGGAGTGGACCGGTCTGGAGTGGGAAGGATGATTTGCCATCAATACCCATGACCGAGATCTGGGAAGGAGAAACTGGCCCGGAATAGGTAGGCAGGACCGAATAGATAGCCCCCGTGTCCACCAGAAATGAGATGGACTTACCCGCTACCTGTAGCGTTACCCTGGGCTCGGCGAGGGTGATGGGGGTCTTCGAGTCCGGCGCCGTCAGTCGTCAGCCAATCCCAGCAGTTCGAGTGGTAATGCCGTTGGGTCGGCCTGCCCCCCGCGTGGAGACGCTGAGGGAGGGCCAGTCGTAGGGCAGTCACTCTTCCAGTGGCCCGTTAGCCCGCAGCTGGGACAGGGCTTAGAAGGAGGTCGGGGATTGGGACACTGGCGAGCCCAGTGGCCTTCTTTTCCGCATTTGAAGCAGGCCCCCGGCGGGGTTGCCTTTTGCGGACCTCGTGGATGCTGTGATCCATGGGAGATGGCCGGCCTTAGGGCGGCTACAAGAGCTTGGGTTTGGAGGGCCCCCTTCTGGTGCATCCGAGCCTGTCGGCTGGATTCTGCCAAATCCTCACGGCCATTATACACTTTAAAGGCCATCTTTACCAGACCTCGAATAGGGGTTTGAGGGCCGTCCTCTGCCCGTTTTAATTTCTTTCGGATGTCCAGGGCTGATTGGGGGATAAAATGGGTGGCTAGGACCGCTGCCCCCGCCGGGGTTGTCGGGATCCAGCCGGGTGTAGAGAGTTAAGGCCTCTGTAAGGCGATTGAGAAAGATAGCTGGATTTTCGTTAGGTTCTTGGGTTATCTCTTTTAGTTTTTCAAAATTGACCAGCTTATGAGCGGTAGCCTGCATGCCAGTCAGGAGGCATTGGATCATGAGGTCGCGTTTACGGCGGCCATCTTGGCCATCCTGATAAGTCCAGCCTGGGTCGGTGCCAGGTACGGCAGTCGCTCCGACAGGCATGGAATTGCCGGTAAGGTGAACCTGATCTGCATGGTTTCGGGCAGCAGTTTGAATTCTTTCCCTTTCGTCAGGGGTTAAGGTAGAGGACAGAACCACAAAGATATTTTGCCAGGTTAGATCGTAAGCTTGAGATAGGTAGCGAAATTCTTTGATGTAGTGGGAGGAGTCGGCAGAGAAGGAGCCTAATCGTTTTTCAATTTGAGAGAGGTCCTGGAGAGAGAAAGGGACAGGGACTCTGACCAGTCCTTCCGCTCCTGCTACCTCCCTCAGAGGGCACAGGAGATTTCAATCTTGGGAGTCGTGAGAGCGTGTATGTGCACTAATTGGCGAAGCAAGGGGCATGGGAGGAGAAACCGTTGAGGGAGGCGGGGAGCGGTTGGAGGGGCCGGAGCGGGTTCGGGAGGAGGAGGGACCGCTTCAGGGTAGGGTGGAGGTTGGAGAGGAGTTCTGGAGGGGGGAGAGGCGAGAGATTCGGGAGGGTCGGTTAGTGGGGAGGAATCCAAGGGGATCGAGGTTTTGGATGGAGGAGATGTTTGTTTGGCAAGGAGGATTTGAGGTAGAACAATTGACGCAAAGGGAGGGGCGGGAGCGCAAATACCAGAAGGCCTGAACATTGGGGACCTCGGACCATTTGCCGTCCTGCGGCAGTAATTATCTAGATCACGGAGGATATTAAAATCGAAAGTCCCTTCAGGATTGATTGTCTAGAGGATATTGTGGCCAGGCCACAGTGGAATAGAAAATAAGCCGTCGGCAACGGAGATCTTGGGAGAAGCAGAGGGCTGTAAAATTGGCTAGGAGACACCCCAGGGGCGTCTTAGGATCTGGATTCGATTGTGAGGTTCCCATGACTCCCAGTCTGTCCCTGAGTGAATGGAGAGGGAGAAAGGCGTCCCTGGTCTCAGTCTCCAATTCACGGTAGGTCGGAGGGCGGTCAGGCGATTGGGACGTCTCCACAGTTGCCCGAGGCCCAGAGAGAGGACGGAGGAATCCCTGACGCGTCCGCGATTAAGGACAGGGAGTCCGGTGGGCAGGGACTGTGAGGGTCGGAGGGAACAAGGGAGGGGGACTTACCCCGTTTTCTGCCGGATCGGGTGGATGAGTAGAGGTTCCCTGGTTGTCTCCTGGGGGAGGGGAGGAGCGGCCCGCGCGGTAACCCGCGGGGCTTGGTACCCCTCCCGGGTTTCGGCACCAAATGTGAGATCGGATCTTAACAAACGGCACCGCAAAACAGAGGAAAGCTTCAAGTGAGCGCTCCCGGGCGAGGTTCACTGGCCCGAGAGAAAGAGGCCAGAGAAGTCGCCCCCGGGCGAGGGTTGGGCAAGATTTTATAGGGGAAGAAGGGAAAGGGGTGTGGTGAATCTGGGAGGGCGCAGGGTATTCCTTATTTGGTGGTCTTTTCGGGTATCCTGGGGGACCGTTAGTCCCGCCCCTCGAAAGGCGGGAAGGCTGGGCCGGGTGCAAAGTCCCCAGGTCAGATTCTGGAACTGGGTGGTCCGGAGAGTTTCGGTCTGATGCAACCTGTGAATCTGATTGTGTTCCCCTGCCTCGGGCCAGTTGGCCTTACACTTACTATGCACCCATCTCATACTAAGTAACATGGAGGATAAAAAGAGCTTGTAATTCATTCAGCCGACATTTATTTAGCACTGATTATATTCCAAGGATACCTAGTGGAGAAGTAAGATCACTGGACTCAGACCATTGGTCAATCATTGAGATGGCATCTGGAGAGCAACAATGAGGCAAAGGAAAAATTAGAGTAAAAAGAAAATTATAACTATACTTAATGATAATCCAAAGGAGTAAATAGAAAGAAAGAAGTAAAGGGAAAAATCTAGAAGATCCATGAAGGGGAAGGATGGGATTCAGAGATTAGTTTTGGGCAGTCTGCTTACCCGATTGCCTGTTGGCCAGAGCTGCTCACACTTAGCTTGCCCACATCCCCTCTCTCTTGGGACTACATCAGCAACACCCTGCTTCCTGCCCCTCCCTTCCCCTGTACAGTCTCTGGATTGCAGCCACTGTGATCTCTTTAAGATGAAATCTGATTATCTTGCTTTACCTCTTAAAAAGGCTCCCCTCTCCAGTGCCCTCTGATCCGGTCAGTAGGCCCTCTGCCTCCCTCTCCAGGTACTTGCTTTGTCCTCTGTGTCTCACCTCTAGATTCTAAGCTACAGCCATAATGATGCTCTCCTACAGATTCCTCAACTAGCCATTCCCCACCCCCTCCCTTTCTCTTCTGGTCATTGGAAGTGCTGGCCCCCTAGTCTAGAGCACTCCACTCCCCACCTCCCACATTCCTGAGCACGAACTGCAAAGACCAGAGTAATCTGTTCCACTGGGAGGCACATTTCCTTCTCGAGACCCAGGGGGACAGGGACATCTATGGTAGAAATCAGCCCCGTTCTCCCCTAGTCCGGCAGAGGCCCTCTAGTCCTTTTGCCTGGATCTGAGACAGAGAAAGAGCACCTGCTGGCCCAGGGGGAGGGATTTCTCCTAGTTCTGCCTGGGGGTGCAGACTCCCTTTGCTGAGGCGAGCATTTAAGTGCTTTTTGCCAACCTGGCCAATCCCCAACTATCGCTACTCAATAATTTACATAACTCATTCTGAAGGCAAGTGGACGTGACTTTTGCCTTACTTGTTATTATTTGGCTGGGAAAAGAAAAAAGGACAAATATTCTTATTGAACTGAGTACTATTCCCTCCATTAATGTTCATAATTCAAAGCTGGTTCCAAAGCTCCTTGGAGCTTTTACCCACGACCTGAGCATCATTTCCTACCACCTGCCTGGCACATACCGTAATTCACCACGGCAGAGTTAACTGTAACTGTGAAGAAGAAGTGACAATTGTCCATAAATTCTACCCCTCCCCCAAGATAAACTGGTAACATTTTAGCATATTTCCTTCTAGTGTTTTCCTCTCCACATGTATTTTTTAGTAATTAATACAGACTTCTTTTCTTTTCCCCATTGTATTCTCTTCTTTGGTGGTCCCATTAACTCTGATGAGTTTCATTACTATTTCTAAAGCGACAGATTTAGCCCTGATCTCTGGTCTGAGCATCAGATTTCTTCACCCTCGCCCACATTCCCAAACTTGCTCCTTTGCAGCCATTTTGATAAATGGCCACCACCTATTAATACCAGATAGTCATCCATAATGACTTACCCTGTTGTTTGAATTCAACCCCAGTGCTCTCCCATCTGATTCATTAGCAAATCCTGTCCATGCTACCTGCCATATACACCTAGCAATTGTTCCTTCCTCCCCAGATCCACTGCTGAACCCTAATTCAAGGCACTGTCTTCTCTCTCCTGGTCTGTTCACACAGCCCCACTGGTGTCCCTGCTTCCACACTTACCCCTGCAATCTTTTTTTTTTTTTTTTTTTTTTGCGGTACGCGGGCCTCTCACTCTTGTGCCCTCTCCCGTTGCGGAGCACAGGCTCCGGACACGCAGGCTCAGCGGCCATGGCTCAGCAGCCTAAGCCGCTCCGCAGCATGTGGGATCTTCCCGGACCGGGGCACAAACCCGTGTCTCCTGCATCGGCAGGCGGACTCTCAAGCACTGCGCCACCAGGGAAGGCCCCTGCAATCTTTTAATGGGTTCGAATGTTCTGCCTACCTTGGCTCCCTCATTTTATGCCCCTTAAATTCCGGTCGCCCTGGATCCCTTTCTGTCCCTTGATACATGCAACCTCTTTCCCTCCACTTTGCGCTTGTTTCTCTGAAAAGCTTCGGATCTCCCACCCCCACCCCAGCTTTCCCGAGGCGGATTTCTTTTCTTCCATCAGAGCTGATCTCCAAAGCCACCTCTTCAGATAGACCTTCCCTGAGGGCTAAATCGAATTTGGTCTCCCAAATGTTGTCCATCAAAGCCCTGAGTTTACTTCTTCCCTGGCACTAATCACAAGATGCAATTGTTTTATTTGTTAATTGTATTTAAATGTTCTCCTTAGTTTGTAAAGAAATTAGAAAATAAAAAATTTTTGTAATCCCCTCCTCGAGTAGGATTGGCAGATAAAAAACACAGTTACGGGCTCCCCTGGTGGCGCAGTGGTTGAGAGTCCGCCTGCCGATGCAGGAAACACGGGTTCGTGCCCCGGTCCGGGAAGATCCCACATGCCGCGGAGCGGCTGGGCCCTTGAGCCATGGCCGCTGAGCATGTGCTCCGCAACGGGAGAGGCCACAACAGTGAGAGGCCCGCGTACCGGAAAACAAACAAACAAACACAGTTACATTTGAATTTCAGATAAACAGTGAATAAGTTTACTTTATATGATATTGAGATCTACTTATATTGAAAAAAAAGTATTTGTTATCTGGAATTCAAACTTGACTGGGCATCCTGTATTTCATTTGCTAAATCTGGCAGCCTTACCAATGAGGCGCGTTGCCCTTGTCTCGCTTTGCTGGGTTGTACCCTCACGGCCAAGCCCAGAGCCTGCCCGCCATTTAGTAGATGCTCAGTAATTGTTCTATGTAAACGGATAATCTGTCTGTTTAGTACAGTTCTTTTCCCCCACCTCACACTTATTTATCAGAATTTTCCCCATTCACTAAAAATTCTTGTTAAAGATATTTGGGGAAAATGTATTTTTAATACAATAATTCTAAGCTTCTTTGTTTTTCATTTCTGCAAAACTGGCATAATTCTATCCTCATCAACGTTGTTTTGAGAATTAGAGTTAATGGGTGTAAAGTTTAGCACTATGCCTGGCCCACCAGAACACGCAAAAAATTTCAGTTCTTTTTTACATGAAGCCCGTTGAACCATTTTAGCGGAAAGCAAAAACGCGGGTTTGGGGAGCACCGGTGGGGGTTGGGAAAACGGTTAGAAATCGGGGCCAGCTGGAGAGCTGAGGGCCCAGGAAAAGGGGAGGAGCGAAGAGTGAATAACAGCGGAGGCAGCTAATGGGGAAGCTGGGAAACGCTCCCCACCCGTTCGCATTTTAAATTCTAAGCTCCGCCTGCATCCGGGTCCTTGAGCCTCGTTCCCGGGCAGTATAAAGTTTGCTGTCTCCTTTGTTCGCCCTCGTTGCGCAGTAGTGCGATTGGCTTCTCGCTTCCTTTCTCGGGATCGACCACCCTCCCGCGTGCTGAGCTGCTAGGAAGCCGCGATCGGCGAGCTCGTAGGAGCTTGAAACAGTTGCCACCCCTCCGGTACGTGGGTCCTCTCCTTTACAGTCTGTTTTTCGTTCACTCTTGCCACGTTAGAACTTGGGATTATCTCCTTGGAGATGGGGGTGGCGGGCGCCATTTTAAGAACCCAGAGGTGCCGACCTATTTAGGGAAACCTGGGAGTGTCGAAGGAGAGCAGACGCTGGGGTGCCACTTCGTAGTGTACCTCTGCAGAAAGTTTGGCTGTCGCCTCTGGGGGCGGGAGGTGGCGGAGGTCGGGGCCTGAGCGGGACGAGGAGGGACCGCGCCTCCGTGGTCGCTACCTGCATTGGGATGGCGGTGGCGCTCCGGGCGGGCACTTGCACTTTTGCGCGGGGTCCTTGTTCATTGGCAGCCTTGGAGCGGAAGCCATTTGAGTTTTCTCAGCCTCCGCTGGTGGGAAAAGTTACTCCCCTGACCGGCGGCGGTTGTTCTGGGCTGAATCCAAGTGTCGCCATTTTGTGTTTTCCACGCGGTTTTTAATGACGGGTTTTAATTGGGTTCCGCTGCAGTCATGGAGTGCTTAGTGTTACAGTGCGCGCTTCCACGTTCCGTTACTTTGTATCCGATGATATTGACACTTTTTAAAAAAGTAAACAACGTAGCGAGCAGGGCAGGGGCTGGTGAAGAAGGGGTCATAACTTGATTAAAACTTTAAATTGGTCCTAAGGTTTACTAGGGAATCCCAATGAAAGGCAAAGTTCTCGGGAGAGGGCTTGGTCTTACGGACCTACGTTTGGCCTGTGACCTTGACTGAGTCAGTTTAAAAAAATCATTAGGGTAATTGGGATGTGATCATTGAATTTTTAAAAGGCAACAAATCTAGTGTTAAAGCTAAAATTCACTTTTTGAAATGTTGTGGTTACTTGGTTAAGACTGCCAAAGTGGATTAAGGATAAAGGCATTAGTTAAGTAGGCTTTTGTTTTTTGGCCGTGCCGTGCAACTTGTGGGATTTTAGTTCCCTGACGAGGGATCGAACCTGGGCCCTCGGCAGTGAGAGCGTAGAGTCCTAACCACTGGACGTCAGGAAATTCCCTTAAGTTGGCTTTTTTAACCATTTTAATGTAAACAGTTATCACTGAACTAGTTAAATTGGTTTCCTGGTAAGGCTTAGAAAAAATTGTTTTCTGTGTATTATGCTATTAAGGAATGATTTTAGTAAACAAGAAAAATGAGCCCCGGTACACATGTTGGGTAAACTTTTCCAGGGAGGGTTAACACTTTTTTTCCAACAGACTTTCACCAGAGGGAAAAAATGGTTGAAGCAGATCGCCCAGGAAAGCTCTTCATCGGTGGCCTCAATACAGAAACAAATGAGAAAGCTCTTGAAGCAGTATTTGGCAAATATGGACGAATAGTGGAAGGTGAGTTATCTGAAAGTATATGCAGGGTTATTGTAATTTTTAAAAAAGGTAAGCTGTGATGAATTTGATTGCATTGATCATATGAAATGATAATGTGCTTTGTCCTCTAAGAAGTTCTGAGCTTTCTTTTTACAGATTTACTTTTGTTTTTCCGTTTGAAATAGAGTAACACTCCTTTTCCCCCTGAAAACTACTTTAGTTCTCTTGATGAAAGATCGTGAAACCAACAAATCTAGAGGATTTGCTTTTGTCACCTTCGAAAGCCCAGCAGATGCTAAGGATGCAGCGAGAGACATGAATGGAAAGGTGAGACTGCACAATACCGTGTTTCCTAGTACGTAAAATAGCACAATGTTACTCAAGTCTGGTCTAGGGCAGCTCTTGAATTTTACTGAGTGTATACTTTTCCAGGACCCTCTTATCCTAGCCCTTTGTAATTTTAGAACGAAATTTTGTAAAGTGTATTCTTGACAAGAATCCTTCAGTTTTAGAATATTCGGTATTATACTTCGTCTGGGATCCTTGACTTTTGTTTTTGGTTATTTGTCTTAATAAGTTGGTCATTGTCTGGCATTGTTTTTAAACTTTACCGACCTAGCAGTACAGTGGATCCACCTTAGGTTTTAGTTCAAATAAGCAGTTATCTTAAAAGACTAGGTATTTAAGTGCTAAACAGAAAGGTACAGCATTTTGAAGGACATACTAGTGTCGCAGTGCATAGTGGATCTGCAAGTTCTTTTTTTAAGTTTCCATAATTAACCACTGATATTATTTAGTCCTTAGATGGAAAAGCCATCAAGGTAGAACAAGCCACTAAACCATCATTTGAAAGTGGTAGACGTGGACCACCTCCACCTCCAAGAAGCAGAGGCCCTCCAAGAGGCCTTAGAGGCGGAAGAGGAGGAAGTGGAGGAACCAGGGGACCTCCCTCACGTGGAGGGCACATGGGTAATGACTTAGGTTTACTTTAGGCTTGGTGTATAAGTTAGGAACTGTAAACACACCAGTGTGTGCTTTGGTTAATAAGTATTTTAAAGGCCCTAGCTTTTGAAATTGAGAACACTTGTTCATCTACCAAAGTGATTGACTTAAGGAAAACATAGAAGCTATCCTAAGTTAAATTACAGTGTCTTGAAATAATTAACAATTAGCTATTCCTTATCCAGGTGAATTCATTCTGTAGGAAAAAACACTTGCAGAAAAATTTTGATAGGTATTAGGTGTTGGTCATATGAAAATGAAACAGTGTATATATTTTTTTGAAGTAACTTGAAAAGAACCCTCAGGAGAACCCTTCGTGTCTACTTTGCTAATCTATGCAGACTTAAATAGATGACTACCGTATAGGGAACTATATACACTTTGTATAGTTCCTTGTATGTAGTTTTCTGTGTATACTCTATATACACTGTACAGTTCTCATGCTCAGTCACATATGAGTGAGAACTCAAGATTCCCCGACTAAACAGAAATGGTCATACTCTTGATTAAGCAAAGAAAACTATAGATTTTTCTTAGTACTTATATTAACATGATTTTCTTTTTTTTGTTGTTGTTCTAATGTAGACGACGGTGGTTATTCCATGAATTTTAACATGAGTTCTTCCAGGGGACCACTTCCAGTAAAAAGAGGACCACCACCACGAAGTGGGGGTCCTCCTCCTAAAAGATCTGCCCCTTCAGGACCAGTTCGCAGCAGCAGTGGAATGGGAGGAAGAGGTAAATGGTCCATTTATGACAGTCTGTCCTACCACCATAACACAAGGAAGGATTGAGAGGCGAATCCTAAAAATGATGCTTAAAACTGTACCTAGATCATTGAAAAGATTGGCGTACATAAGAAATTTTAAAGAGGATTTCCTCATTTGCATCCATATTGTCATATTTGGTTGAATCACTACTTTTCATTGCCTGAATATAAATTCACGTTTTGACTTTTCACTGGGTATGTTTTTAAAATGGACATTTTTCCTTAAGCTCCTGTATCACGTGGAAGAGATAGTTATGGAGGTCCACCTCGAAGGGAACCCCTGCCCTCTCGTAGAGATGTTTATTTGTCCCCAAGAGATGATGGATATTCTACTAAAGACAGGTAACAGAAAAGCATAGTAGTTTTTGTCTCTAATATTAATACTTAAGGTTGAAGGGGAGAGCTCATCAAAAATATGAACCAAGTTGCTTTTGTTTCTTTAGCTATTCAAGCAGAGATTACCCAAGTTCTCGTGATACAAGAGATTATGCACCACCACCAAGAGATTATACTTACCGTGATTATGGTCATTCCAGTTCACGTGATGACTATCCATCCAGAGGCTATAGGTAAGTGACTTTGCTGTTGCTGTCATGGCTTGATGTAAAAGAAATTTTTTTGCTGTAAAAATTGATGTTCCGGGGCTTGTAATACGTTTTTTTTCTTTAATTTAGTGATAGAGATGGCTATGGTCGTGATCGTGACTATTCAGATCATCCAAGTGGAGGTTCCTACAGAGATTCATATGAGAGTTATGGTAAGATTTTGGTTGAGGGTCTTTGAATATCACCAGCCTGAGTTTTTAGGTTCATGAGCCAGTTTATTAGGCTGTTGTGGTGCTTGCTTTTAAAGGGATGTTTGCTTGCTTTTAAGGGGGTAACTTAATCAGCTGGGCTTTTCCTAGTCTTGTGAGGGGCTTTTGTTTTTTCTAAGTTTTTTTTTGAGGCTGTTGGCTTGCTTTGGAGGGGATTTTGCTTGCTTAAATTGGCAGCCTTATGTGTTTTCCCCCAACAGTGAAAATACAATTAAAAATTTTATTAACAAGATCAAATGTTTACCATTGCAATATGAAGGAAAGTCTACAGTTCAAAATTGCAACTTATCACTGGAAAGTGGCTGAGTGTCTACTATAAAATAACAAGCTGTCTGGAATATCCTCTTGAAATACACCGTCTTCAGTCTTTTCAAACAAACATTAAAACCCATCCATTTCCGTATCTCAGCAGATGAGCAAATCCCTGTTAATGGCCAGCAATGGCAGAGTTTAAAACCTCCCAGTTGAGAAAGTAAACGTTTAATACAAGAATTCTGTAAATTCAGATTTAAATGTTGTATATATACAATTTATAGTGTTGCCATATTACCTGACCATTGACCCTGCAGGTAACTCACGTAGTGCTCCACCTACACGAGGGCCCCCGCCATCTTATGGTGGAAGCAGTCGCTATGATGATTACAGCAGCTCACGTGACGGATATGGTGGAAGTCGAGACAGTTACTCAAGCAGCCGAAGTGATCTCTACTCAAGTGGTCGTGATCGGGTTGGCAGACAAGAAAGAGGGCTTCCCCCTTCTATGGAAAGGGGGTACCCTCCTCCACGAGATTCCTACAGCAGTTCAAGCCGCGGAGCACCAAGAGGTGGTGGCCGTGGAGGAAGCCGATCTGATAGAGGGGGAGGCAGAAGCAGATATTAAAAACAAACAAAACTTTGGACCAAAATCCCTGTTCAAAGAAACAAACAAAAGTGGAACCTATTCTATCATAACTACCCAAGGACTACTAAAAGGAAAGATTGTGTTACCTTTTTTAAATTTCCTGTTAAGTTCCCCTTCCATAATTTTTATGTTCTTGTGAGGAAAAAGAGTAAAACATGTTTAATCTTTGATTTTATGAAATTGCTTTCAACGAGCAAATGTTAAGTGTGTTAAGACTTGACATGTGTACTAGTATTGTAATTTTCCAAGTAAAAGTGTCCCTAAAGGCCACTTTCTATGAATTTTTCCCCAGTAAATGATGAGGCAAGCAATTCTAAGATCTTTCACAAAATATCTATTCATCTAAAATGGAGAGATGACTCCTCCTGCCTATACAAACAAGCTAGCTATTAGAGGGTGGTTCGGGGTATGCTACTCTTAGGATTTCAGAGTGTCTTCAAACTGAAATCTCAATGTTCTCAGTATGAAAAACCTGAGATCAGATGCTTATATTGTAAGGAAAATGCTATTCGCCCAGTAAACCCAAAAAAGCAAATGGATAGTGCTGGCCATATTTTGCTTTTCTGACATTTCCTTGGGAATCTACAAGAACCTCCCCTTTCCCCCTCCCCAATAAGACCATTTAAGTGTGTGTTAAGCAACTACAGAATACTAAATAAAAAGTTTGGCCAAAACCAACCATGAAGCTGCAAACGATGCTTGCTCTTACTGTTTCAAATTTTTGCAACTCTGTAGTGTCTCACTTTTAAGGAACAGCTTGATTGCAAAGGAGAAAATAGATAAGCAATGAAGTTATCTCCAACTTCTCAAAGGCTTATGACTTCTAAAAAGTGAATCTATCAGCATTCCACATCAGATTTAAAGCATCAAATGCCTGTGAAACAGCAAAGATGGTAAGCAAAGCAAACTAGTTTTTCCGTCTAAGTCGAAATTGAACACTTACCTTCCTCATAGTACAGTGAAACATACTGTACCTCATGGCAATGGAAATGCTTTCTAGATTAAAAAAAAACTTTTGGAAAACAAAGTGTTCGATAGCATATTAGAAGTCCTCCAAATTCAACACTTGGATTTTTTTTAAAAGCATGTATGACACTTAAAGGCCTTAATACAGCTGTTGTTTACCAATAGCGATCTGGGGCTTGGGAGGGGGTATTTTTTTAAATCTGTTTTTGATGAAGACCTTTAAACATGCTTCATGTTTTAACATTTTTCAAATTATTCTTTTAGTCAATGTAGGAAATGGCTTAAGTTTGGGGTCCCCCTCTCTTTACCCCTGTAAGCCATTGCAAACCTGACATTTAGTTGGATGCCTGACTTGTTTTTAGTTCTGTGAAACTACACTGTATGGAGAAAATCTATTGCAAGTGGTCTTTAAAAAGCAAAACCTGAGGCAGCATGACCCAGGTCCAGCCATGAAGTTGAAAAAGATGCTCTTGAATATAGTAAACTTGAAGACCTCCAACTAAAAATCCTTACACTGCACTTATTCCTTCAAATAAGTTTTGTCCGTTCAACTTATGGATTTAACATGGCAGTGCACCATTGGAACAGAATGGGGATCCATAAGCCATGCAACTTAACCATTTAAGCCATTCCAGTCCATCCCAAGCCAGTGAAGCTTCCACCACTTAAGAGAAATAGTAGAACATGAAATACGTTAAGCTGCAAGTCTGAACTTGCCTTTTCTTTCTGGAAAAGGGGGCAGTTATAGGCAAGTTTTGAAGAATTTCCTTAAGAGGGATAACTAGTTACCTATTTAATTTTTACAGGTTGAGAATTTTGGTCATGGTCATGATGGTCATGGAGTGCTGATTGATTCACAATAGATAAAGCTGGCAGCAAGAGAAATGCAATGCTAAGGTAAGTTCCGAAAGCAGTGACCTTTGTAGGTTTAAATACTACAGCTTTGCCGTGTTGCATATGTTGATATTGGCAAGTTACTTGTAATGGGATAATCTAATGCTTGGATTACAAGGATAAAAAGTGCTCTAATGTGTAACACCTGGCACATTATTCGTTCAAATGTGGGGTGACGTTATCTTAAACAGGCATATTTCCATGAGTGGCTCAGTCATGCAATGCTTTTAGTAGCTCTATTGAATGCATACATTTTGCTAATACTGTTTTCAGAAGCAGTTGTTGGCTGGAGCGTTACAGTTAGTGTTTTGTCGTGTAAGCAGACTTAACTTGTATGAGGTTCAAATTTTATCCTGTGCGTTTTTTAAATGACACCCTTTTCATCAGTTCCTGATTGTTTGATTGGCCACAGTACAGACTGGCTGAAGGGTGAACAGATGCAGCTGCCACCGAGTCCCTAGTTTGAGTAACGATTTTATTAGTAAAATGATGACATAGTTATTGTCTTCATTACCAAAGTGATGCTTACAGGAATTATAGGTTTTTATGGTTGCTTTTTTGAGCTTGTAATTTAAAGCAAATGTTATACATGTTGCCAGTTAAAGCAACAAAGTAATGTATTTAAAGAATAGGTAAGGGGGGCCAGTAATTTCCAGTCTAAAACAGTAAATACTTTGTGATGTGATAACATGCTTTTCATTTTACAGAGTTGTTGAAGCAGAAGAATGCTGATTGTCCTTAAGGCACAACAGTTGCATAAGCAGTACTCATCAGAATTGGTTTGGTGCAGACAAGATTTTTGCCTTCCAGGGTTCCTGTGGATCTAAGGAAGGCATCAACGTTGGTTAGCACTTGTAACTAGGGAGTGGCAGTTACTTAAAATAAGTAATTGACCAGATGGAGAAAGGGGAGCAATTAAAGAAATTGGTAAGTGGAGGTAGTCAGGAAGTTTTCATGGTTCTTTATGTAGATCTTACAGCTTTGACTTTCATTTCCTTTAGCCAAAGTCATAGGGACAACTGCAATTTAGAACTTCCTAATTACCACTGATTGTCAGAAAGTCGGATTAGAAAAATGAAAGGCATAAGAGGTGACTTTATCCAGTAAAGTGTCTGATTTTCAGCAGGTAAAATATTTCTTGGTGTTAGTTTATCCAGGAGTGAGATTTAGTCTTAAAACTAAAGGGAAGACTAATATCTGGAAACTAAAGTAACTGGAAACATAAAATGCTCAAAAGCACACTTCTTAAAAACTGGAAACAAAATCGGGCCATTTGGCTTTTGCTATTTTTTTTAAGTTATTTTGTAAGCCTACTTTACCCCTCACCCCACTTCATATCTTAGAAACAAATCAAGATACAGTACAGCTTTGTCATTTATTGCATTGGAGACTAGAGCCAATAGTGTAAAAGCTAATGTTCTCAAAGGAAACAGATTTGAGTTGTTGGATTAGGAGAAACCAACTCACCTTCTGAATTTTTGCCTAGTAAATATCAGTACTATCATGTTTAACATTTGCAATCATGGAAAATAATCAAGAAATTTAACCCTCATTTTGATGGGCTCTTCTAATCACAGACCATCAGGGTATTGATCAAATTTAAAAAACCACTGCACTTACATAGCTGTTTTCCTCAGTCATTCTGTAATCTAAATACTTGGGTTTATGCTTCCGTGGACCTTTTGGCTCTTGAGATTTTATTTAGGTTATCTTGAAGATAAGTGTAGAACATAGAGATTAATCATAGTAAACATGAATACTAAATTGAAGAACGCTTAATGACCAGACAGCTGTTTGGCAAATAGTTTGTTGACCCGGCAGATTTAATTCTGCTCCTGTTGGAAAAAGAATCTGTCTTGATTCTTCTGGCTTTATACTGGTTGTAAAAGAAACAGAATAACATGTTTTTCTTGTTTAACTGGTAGTTGAATATAGAACTTAGGTATAATGGTTTTTCTCTTTTTGGAATGTTTTGTATTTGAACCTTAATAAAACTTAACATGCATTTTTCTTGTGGCCCTGGGTTCTTTTTTATAATAAGGGATTCATTTGGCTTTTAAATAATGATCTCCACATGTTCCCCTCCCCCAAACCCTAGTTCTCAGGCACTGTTAGCCCTTGCAGTTAGTTGCCAGGGAACATAGTCACTGAGGGTATCCTGTGGCTAGGCTTCCTTCATTAGGAGAGGGAGTTTCAGGTAGGTATCACGGTAATTCGGATGATTTCATTTAATCCTTACCCTGAAATTGGAGCAATAACACCAAAGAACTAGAAGCTAAAGTACAAAAGATGTACTGTAGTGCTTTTGATATTTCCTGCTGGCTCCTGGGAAGAAGGCAGGTTGGTTAATTTGATTTGGCAGAGTCCCACTTCAGACCAACTCTTTAATGGGGATGCCATTAAACCAGCACATGATTAGTGTACTTCTTTATTGGTAAGTTTCTTTACTGTTCTATGTACATCTGACTCATGTTCATTTGCACTTGATAAAACTAATTTAGTGACAGTTGTCCTTTATTTAAGGGAGAACAGTCAATGGGTCGGGAGTGCAGTGGCTCACAAGCAGCAAAGCACTGTTCCCAGGGCATTTGGGGCAAGAGTTTTACAGAGTAGGCATCATTGGCTGTGGGGTCCTGTTTTCTAGGGGAAGGTGAGCTAGCTAAAGTTGGAGGATTGTGATGGGTGTATGTTAAAGGTCACCTTGATGGGGTGTTTTCCTGTAAATGTGTGCTGACTTAGGTTTACCTTTGTGAGGTGGGCCAGACCACTGCTGGCAGCCTTCATTTTGTGGGTCCTGATACATGTATTAACTTTTATAAGCATGTAAAACAGGATATTGTGGTTGGGCTATATAGCCAGTTGAAGGAACTCATCACATGGAAAAGCAGTGTTAGCTGAGCATTAGGGTTGCAGAAAAAGCTTCAGTACTGTCATTCTGTAAATAACCTCAGCTCTATACCAGTTGTTCCAGAAAAACTTAAAATCCATCACATCAATTTTTGTTCAGTTGCACATGTCAATAACCTGAAAACAGGCATTCACAACAATAACAAGCTCAATGTTCATAAATTCTGAAATTTCAACCAGAAGCGTACCATGAGATTTGGTAAAACCTTACAAACTATCAAAGTGGAGAACGTTGCTGTCACCCCAGCAAGTTACCTTGTGGCCCTTCCTCGACGATTCTTGGCCTCTATCCCCTAAAGACGAACTGCCTGTTATTGAATATAAATGCAATAAAAATATGGGTCCTATAAGGCTTTCATTAAGCAAAGTGCTTTTGAGATTCAGCCATGTTGTGTACGCATATGAGTATGAGCAAAGTACGGTTTACCTATTGCTGGAAACCTGGGCTTTTTCAGCTCTTGGCTATTACAAATAAAGTCCCTGTGAATGAATGTTCTCATGCAAGTCTGTACATGATTAGAGATGAAAACAGGTATGAAATTGCTGGATTGTAAGATAGAAAGTTTTATAAGAAATTGCCAGACGATTTTCCCAAAGTTCTATTAGCACTAACAATGTGAATTCTGGTTACTCGACCCCACCGATGTCTGGTGTTTTAAAATTTAGCCATTCTACTGGGTACATTGTATCATTGTGGTTTAAATTTGTATATCCAATGAATAATGAGTAGCACTTAAATTTTTTGAATTGAAATATTTACAGTGAAATGCATAGATGTCAAGTGTTCAGTTTGATTAGTCTTGAAAAATACTTAGTTTTATACGGTAACCTGCACATCAGGACAGAACATTGCCCTCCAGGAAGTTCCCACCCCCTAGAGAAACAACATTGACCTGGTTTCTATTGGTGTAGGATATTTTTGCATATTTTAATACTTTGTATAAGTTAAATCCTACAGCAATGTATCTTCTGTGTTTAGCTTTCAGCGTGTTTGAGACTTATCCATATAGTTGTACTGGTAGTTTGTTCCTTTTTGTTGCAGGGTAGAATTCCAGTGTAGTTTATCCATTTTATTGATGGACATCTGAGCTGTTTGCAGTTTTGGGCTATGAGGAATAATGTTGCTCTGAATATTCTTATGTAGGTCTTAGACATATTTTCATTTCTCCTGGAGAAATGCCTTGCAGTGGAATTGATGGGGTAATAGGGTAGGTGATATATGCTTAATTTTAAGAAACTGCCAGATATTTTACTCAAAGTGACTGCCATCTTATGCTCTCATAGCAATTTATGAAAGTCCTGGTTGCTTTCCAACATTTGCTGCTGTTGATCTGGTCCATTTCAGCCATTTTAGTGGATGGGTGGGGTGGTATCACATGATTTTCATTTGCGTTTTCCTGATGACTAATGATGCTGAGCACTTTTTAAAAAACTTTATTTTGGGATGATTTTTACATTTACAGAAAAGTTGCATAGATAACAGAGTTCATGTATATCCTTCACCCAGTTTGCCCTAACTTTATTATCTTACGTAAGCATGGTGTATTTGTCAAAACTAAGATTAGCATTGGTACCAATGAACTAAACTAGAATTTATTGAAGTTTCACAAATCTTCTAGTGTCTTCTTTCTGTTCCAGGATCTAATCTAATATCTCACATTCTATTTCATATTCGGTAGTTTCTCATGTTCTTATAGCCAATTTTATACGTTCTTTGAAAAACTGTACAAGTCTTTCGTCCATTTCAACAGTTCTTTTAAATATAAAATTCTCAGTATATTCTGGATGCAAGGTCTTTGTCATGAGTTATGAATATTTTCTCCTAGTCTGTCTTGCCTTTTTTTTCTTATTTTTCTTGATGAGCAAATTAAATCTAATCAAACATGGTTATTGCTTCCTGTGATAGGTCAGTTGAATTCGAGGTCATGAAGATTTTTTTCCTTTTTTCTACAAAGTCTGGTAGTTTTAAATTGTTAGGTCTATGATTCATTTTGAATTGATTTTTTTTAATGGTGACGTAGGGGTTTAAGTTTACTTCTTAATATATGGACTTAAATTTATTCTAGCATCTTTTGTTGCTAAGACTACTCTTGCATTGAATTACCTCAGTATCTCTGTAGGAACCATATATACCTAGGTCCATTACTGTACTTAAAATTAATGTGTATCCTTTTTTATATAAATTTGTTTATTTATTTTTGGCTGCGTTGGGTCTTCCTTGCTGCGCACGGGCTTTCTCTAGTTGCGGTGAGCAGGGGCTACTCTTCATTGCAGTGCGCAGGCTTCTCACTGCGGTGGCTTCTCTTGTGGAGCATGGGCTGTACGCACGCAGGCTTCAGGAGTTGCAGCACACGGGCTCAGTACTTGCGGCACTCAGGCTCTAGAGTGCAGGCTCAGTAGTTGCGGCACACGGGCTTAGTTGATCCGCGGCATGTGGGATCTTCCTGGACCAGGGCTCAAACCTGTGTCCCCTGCGCTGGCAGGCGTATTCTTAACCACTGCGCCACCAGGGAAGTCCCCTCTGGGCTCTCTTGTCCGTGGTGCTTGCCCCTCTTTCATTTTAGGCCACTAGCCCCTGATCTCCAGCAGCATCCCAGACTTGCTCTCTCCAGTGTGTGGGTATTCCTCAGTTTTATCTGGACTATCTGTGTTAGAATTCCAACTCCAGCATTACCAGCTGTGTGACCTTAGGCAAGTTACTTAATCTCTCTGTACTTGTTTTCTTATCTGTAAAATAGGGTTAATAATATAGCATTGGCTGGGGAGATTAAATGAGTGCCTGGTACATGGTAAATGCTGCGTAAGTAGGAGATTTCATCATTATCTGTCAGTTTTCCTTATGTGTGCCATCTTCAGGGCTGGAATTGGAGGGAGCCAGCACCTTATGTTAGATCAGCATCTTGTCAAGGACTGAAAGTCTCTACTACAAGCCAATGTTCCTTCTTTCTCTCCTGAATCATCTCAATTTTTGTTAATTGTGATTAGTCCACACAAGACCCTTCTCATTTTATTTTCACTTTTTTATTCCCACTCCCTGCCCACCAGTGGCAACCATTATAATGCATTTAATGTATATCCTTTTTGTTTGTATGTGTTCTTATTGAATGTATATCAATGTTTTATATGCATATATTTAAAATTAAATGGTATGGTATTGTATATCTAACTGTTTCTTACAACGTCTCATCACCATGTTTTGAAGATTTGAAGATGTTGCAAATACATATCTAGTCCATTGCTTCTAACTAGTATAGCATTTGAAGGTGTGCATCCCCAGTTTTGCTTATCCACTCTCCCAGTTTGGTGTGTAAGCTCTTCTTCCTGGGTTGTAGTGTGTATCTGGCCGCCTGGAGCATCCTGAGGTTTGACCCTAGTTATGGGTTTAATGGCAGTTGGAAGTGGTTGTGGTGGATCTTAAGGAGAATACCATTCCCTTTCAAGGAATCTGCCGCAGGTGAAGTTATCACAGGATTTTTAAGCAGGGAGAGACTTACTTCTACAGATACTGCAGGACCAGCACTCAGATGAACTCAGAAAAATCCACCCAACGCCAGAGTCTGATGGTCATCATTACTGGTGTACCGGCTGGGTGCAGCAGCTACCTGAGCTTCCAGAGCACTGCTTCAGTTGGCACTTGATACATTGTGATTGTCCCTGCAGGCCACGGATCACTAGCATCCTTTTTTTTTCTCATTTGCAAGGAGCACTGCCCTCAAGCCCAAAGCCATGAACAAACCAATCCCCAAATCCTGTTTTTGTGGGTTTGCAGTTGTCACTCTGCAGGGTCCATCTCTAGGCCAATTCAGTATTTATTTCGGTCCAATCGGGAGAGGGAAACTTCACAGTACTTTGAACAGGGAAGGTTTGATATAAAGAATTATTTAATATGGATAGGATAATGAGGGATTACTTAAAGAGAACTCTTCAGAATATAGGAATACCAGATACAATAGGAGAATAACATAATAATCACCCCGGGGCTGAAATCTAGACCTTGTGGGAGAGGCATAGCTTTGGCTTGTTGAATCGTAGGGAAGTCGCTGTGGTGGCACACCCACAGAACTTGCTAGAAGTCTATCCCTTAGGGCTTTCAACAGGGAGGTGTCTCACCAGTGGTACTCTGGCTATAAAACTGACCAGGGAGGGGAGTTTCTGGGGAAGCTGCCGCCCATGGCGCACTGTAGAAGCTGTGAGCACAGTAAGGGCCTGAAGCGGGAGATGCCCACCTCCACCAGGAGAAGCTGCCCAGGCTGGAGAAGCACATGCTACCGGAGCCTGCCAAGCAAGCCTACCTCAACCAGGAGGCAAAGCCCTTTTTCCTCTTGCAATGTCTCCAGTGTCCTTTACTGACAAAACCTAATGTGATGTTGTGATATGGTAAACACATACTTGGGTCTTCATTCCCAGCTCCTGAAATAGCTCCAGAGTGATAAAGGTGAAAAGGGCATCTTTTGTTGTAATCCTTGGGTTTTGTTCCCAGTTCCTAAAATAGTTCTAGAGTAGTAAAAGTAAAAAGATTGTCTCTTGGTATTCATAACAATCCCCTTTCAACCACACCCAAGTTTATGTTAATAAAATGACTTGGAAAGTCCCTAAGGGTTTGGGGCTGGTTGCCAGGGAACCAACTGGGTGTTGAGAGGGCTGGAACTTTCAGCCCCACCCCCTCACCTCAGGGAGGGGAGAGGAGTGGCCAATGATTTAATCAGCCTACGGTAACAAACCCTTCATAAAAACCCTAACCACAGGCTTAACGGGAGAGCTTTCCAGTTGGTGAACACGTGGAGTTGCTGAGAGGCTGGTGTGCCCCGACAGGGCATGGAGGCTCCATGCCCCTTCCCTGTACCTTGCCCTATGCATCTCTTCCATCTGGCTGTCCCTGAGTTATATCCTTTTATAATAAATGGGTAATAGTGAGTAAAGCACTTTCCTGAGTTCTGTGAGCTGTTCTAGCAAATTATTGAACTGGAGGAAGGGGTGGTGAGAACCCCTGGTTTACAGCTGATCAGTCAGAAGTACAGGAGGCCCAGACTTGTGATTGGTATCTTAAGTGGAGACAGTCTTGTGGGACTGAGGTCTTAACTTGTGGAATTTTACGTTAACTCCAGGTAGATAGAATTGAATTGAATTGCAGGCCACCCAGCTGTTGTCAGAGAATAGGTCAATGTGGGAAAATACCCACGCATTTGGTGGCCAGAGGTATTGAGAGTAGTAGTATAGAGGAAGAAAGTTTTCCTTTTACATAATGTTATGCCAGTTGGCAAAGGAAGAATATCTAAAGGCTCAGACTCATTTTCATAGAAGGAGCAGCAACAAGAGTGAATTTGGAGCTGAGAGGCAATAAATTTATAACTGGTGTGAAGGGTAAATCTAGTCTCATAAATCAGGAAATGTTTTCTACTATTTTTTTTTTTTTTTGGCCTCGCTGAGAGGCTTGTGGGATTGAACCCGGGCCCTCAGCAGTGAAAGCGAGGAGTCCTAACCACTGGACCACCAGGGAATTCCCCCCTCCTCTGTTTTCTGAAAGAGTGTGTTCAGGATAGGTACTGTCTTTTCCTTAAATGATAGAATTCACTAATGAAATCAGCTGGGCCTGGAATTTTCTTTGTGGGAAGATTTTTTTATTGAAAATTTAATTTCTTGAGTAGATATAAGTCTATTCAGGTTTTCTATTTGTTTTTGTGTCTGTGGTAAGCAGGATTCCAAAATGGCCCCCCAAATTTCCCTGCCTAATCCCCAGGACTCTGAATATGATATGTCACAGTCACGGTTGTTACGTTGCATGGTAAAAGGGATTTTGCAGATATAATTAAGTTTATTAATCAGCTGACTTCGGAGCTTTCTTCGTGGTCCAGTGGGTGAGAATCCGCACTCCCAATGCAGGGGGCCAGGGTTCGATCCCCAGTTGGGGAACTAGGTCCCACATGCATGCCGCAATGAAGATCCCATGTGCCGCAGCTAAGACCCGGCACACGCTAAATAAATAAATAAACATTTTTAAAAAATTAGTTGACTTTGAGTTAACCAAAAGGGAGATTATCTGAGTAGGCCCAATATAATCTCATGAGCTCTTTAAAAACAGAGATTTTGAGCTTCCCTGGTGGCGCAGTGGTTGAGAGTCCGCCTGCCGATGCATGGGACACAGGTTCGTGCCCCAGTCCGGGAAGATCCCACATGCCGCGGAGCGGCTGCGCCTGTGAGCCATGGCCGCTGAGCCTGTGCATCGGGAGCCTGTGCTCCGCAATGGGAGAAGCCACAACATTGAGAGGCCCGCGTACCGCAAAAACAAAACAAAACATTTTTCTCTAGCTGGTAGCAAAAGAGGCAGTCAGATTCAAACACGAGAAGGATTTCATGTACCAGAACTTGCTTGAAGATGGAGGGGACTCATGTCAAGCAATAATGGTAGCCTCTAGAAGCTGAGAACAGCCCCAGGCTGACAGCCAGCAAGGACACGGAACTAAATAATACCATCAACCCAAATGAGCTTGGAAGCTGATTCTTCCCCAGAACCTTAATAGCCCCACCCAGCCAATGCCTTGATATTAGCCTTAAGTGACCCTAAGCAGAGAACCTAATAGGGCTGACTTGGACTTCTGATCCACTCCACCCAACCCCACCCCACCCCGAAACATCCATTTGATTAACTCTCATCTTCCTCAAGCCTTTGCTCATCTCACCCGTCAATGAGGCCTCTCCTGACTGTCCTATTTAATACTGCAATCTGCCCATCCCATCTCCCAATGCCCAGCAGGCCTGAACTCCATTACCCTGCTCTAGTTTTTCCCCCATAACTTTTATTACCTTCTTACATACTATATTATATACCTATTATATCCATTACTTATTTTCGGTCTTCCCTTGTTAGAATATAACCTCCGTGAGATCAGGGAACTTCACCTGTTTGTTTATTGATGTGTCTCAAAAGCCTGGCAGAGTAGGAGTTCAACGAATGTGTTGACTGATTGAAAACACTTTTCTCCCCTTATGTACTCTTCTAAAAATGTCTCTCTGCCTAACACACTTCGACTATTTCACACATGTCCTCAAATATACTGCTCCGTGGCCAACCCCAAAGAAAGACAACCCAAAGTTTTCTGAATAATTGCATTCAACTCCAAATGCAGAATTTCTGGGATCTTCTATATTCTCCTAGATATGAACTAAAAATGTTAAATTTATCCCCAAACATTCTATATAAAGTATTGGGAGGAAACAAGAGTTCATACAGCATGGGACAAAATTCAAGTGGAATCTACAACCCTTGCTTAGGTAACTAGTCACAGGGCCATAATTGGTATTTATATTCTCCCTAAGAGATCCATTTTATATACCCTTTTACCTCAGTTAATGGTATTTTACTTGGTGGTATAACCTAAACCTTCATTCCTGAGGAGTCCAACTACCTGTGTGTTGTAGTAATCTTCCTTTAACTTTTAAAAAACATTAAAAAAATTAAAGTGTAACAGAAAAGTAAACAAAACAACTTCCACCTCTGACCATAATGAGGTGATTGGTACTGAACCTACTTTCTCACCATAAACAACTGTAAAACTGGACAAAGTATAAAGAGACAGCTATTTTCAGGCATTGCTCAGTAAGTATCACAAAAGTACAATCCCGGAGAAAAGGGAAATGCACGAGGTGAGCTGCATATTCACTCCAGTTTTCTGGCCTGGGACACTTTCCTGACTGCAGCACAGGGAGGTGGAGTCCACGTCTCGTCAGGTTAAAATGAAGGTGTTAGGATGGCTGCATTCCTCTCTGTAGGCTCGAGAAGGTCCATTTTCTTGCTCATTTGCTTTGTTGGTAGATTTCATTTCCTTGTGGTTACAGGACTGAGGTCCATGTTTACTTGTAGGCTGTAAACTGAGGGATGTTCCCAGCTTCTAGAGGCTACCTAATTCCTTGGCTTGTATCCCCCTTCCTCCGCCATCAGAGTCAACAATGGCAGCTGGAGTCCTTGTCATGTTGCATCTCTCTGACTTTTTCTGCTTCCTTCTTCCAGTTTTTAGGATTCTTGTGATTAGTTTGGGCCCACATAGATAATCCAGAATAATCTCCCTATTTTATGTAAACTGATTAGTAACTTTAATTCCATCTGCAACTCTAACTCCTTTTCTCCATGAAATATAACATATTTATAGGTTCTGGGGATCAAACATGGACATCTTTGGGGGGCCATCATTCTGCCTACCACACAGGGTATGTTCTCTAACTGTAATGGAACCAAACTAGAAATCAATAACAGAAATACAACAGGAGGGACTTCCCTGGCACTCCATTGGGTAAGACTCCGCGCTTCCACTGCAGGGGGCACGGACTCGATCCTTGGTCTGGTTGGGGAACTAAGATCTCACATGCCTCAGGGCACGGCCAAAGAAAAAGCAATAGGAAAATCAATGAACACTTAGAAATAAAACTTTAGCACTGCTAAATAACGCACGGATCAAAAAGAAATTCTCAAAGGAAAATTTTTTTAAAAACACATAGAATTGAATGAAAATGAAAATACAACGTATCAAAATATGTGGGACTCACCTAAAGCAGTGCTGGAAGGGAAATTTTATATATATATATATATATATATATATATATATATATATATATATATATAGCAGCTTCATTGAGATAGAATTTACCCCTTTCAAGTGTACAGTTCAGTGGCTTTTAGTGTATTCACAGAGTTGTGCAACCATTACCACTATCTAAGAATACTTTTATTGCCCCAAAAAGAAACCCCATACCTATTTGCAGTTACTTCCCATTCCTCCCTGCTCCCAGGCCCTAGAAATAACTAATCTACTTTCTATTTCTATGGATTTGCCTGTTTTTCTACTTGCATGTAAATGGAATCATACGATATGTAGCCCTATGTGACTGGCTTCTTTGAGTTAACATATTTTCAAGGTTCATCCACGTTGTAGCATATATCAGAACTTTCTTTTTTGTCAAATAATATTCCATTGTATGGACATAACACATTTTGTTTATCCATTCAACGACTGATGGACATTTGAGTAGTTTACACTTTTTGGTTGCCATAAATAATGCTGTGTGGGTTTCTGTGTGTGTGTGAACATGTTTTCAATTCTCCTGGGTATATACCTCAGAGTGAAACTGCTGGGTAGTAACTGCTGGGTCATATGGTAACTCATTGCTTACCATGTTAACACAACAGTGTTTTCCAGAGTGGCTACACCATTTTACAATCCCACCAAAGAGAAATTTATAACACTAAATGCAGTTTACATTAGAAAAGAGGAGAGGTCTCAAATCAATAATCTAAGTTCCCTTCTTCAAGCAACTAGAAAACAAAAAGCAAAATGAAACCAAAGAAAACAGATGGAAGGAAATAATAAGAAATCACTGAAATTAAAAACAGGAAAACAATAGAGAAATCAATGAAACAAAAAGTGATTCTCCAAAAAAAAAATCAATAAAATTGATAAACCTCTAGCAAGATTGACAAAGATAAAAAAAGAAAAGACATAAATACCAATATCAAGAGTCAAACAAGGGCTAGAACTACAGATCCTACAGACACTGAAAAGATGAAAAAGGGAATATTAGGAACAACTTGACACTCATAAATTTGAAAACAGAAGAAATGTACCAACTCTTTCAAAACCCCAAGGTACCTGTGATGGTTAATTTTATGTGTCAATTTGAGTGGGCTAAGGGATGCCCAGATAACTGGTAAAACATTATTTCTGGGTGTGTCTGTGAGGGTGTTTCTGGAATAGATCAGCATTTGAATTGGTAGACTAAGTAAAGAAGACTGCCCTCACCAATGTGGATGGGCATCATAGATTCAGAGCCTGAAAAGAACAGAAAGTCAGAGGAAGGATGAATTTGCTCTCTACTTGAGCTGGGAAATCCATCTTTTGCCCTTGGACATCTGTGCTCCTGGTTCTCAGGCCTTTGGACTTGAACTGGGACTTACACCATTGGCTGCCCTAATTCTTGGGCCTTCAGGTTTGGACTGGAACTATACCACAAGCTTTCCTGGGCTTGCAGATGGAGATGG
Organism: Tursiops truncatus; assembly: GCF_011762595.2. Taxonomy (NCBI): domain Eukaryota; kingdom Metazoa; phylum Chordata; class Mammalia; order Artiodactyla; family Delphinidae; genus Tursiops; species Tursiops truncatus. The sequence continues at coordinate 14,401,837 of NC_047055.1, forward strand.
GACTTCCCAGCCCCCATAATTACATGAGACATTTCCTCATAATAAATCTCTTTCTGTATATCTATATATATCTGGTTGGTTCTGTTTCTTTGGAGAACCTAGTAACAGTACAGTCTTACCTTAGAGATATTGCAGGTTTGGTTCCAGACACCACAATAAAGCAAATATTGTAATAGAGTCATACGAATTTTTTGGTTTTCCAGTGCATAGAAAAGTTATGTTTACACTATACTGTGTTTATTAAATGTGTGTTGGGCTGCACCTCGCCAGCCTACAAGCCCTGTGCTTGCCCAGCTTCAAGACCAAAGAAAGGGGCCGGAGGCAGTGACAGAGACATCACTCATTTGATGGATGGGGGAGCTTACACGTCTGAAGCAACGTTCTGGAGCAACACCCCACCGTGTGCAGCGGATGGAGGGGAGATTGCCAATTACAGGGAGAATTGACATCCGATTGGATCATGGGTTACCAGGGGAACTAGCAGAGGGGCACGCCCCTCACCGCCCCTTTGATAAGAACAGTCACTAGCTGGGGCCTGGGGCAAGTATGTAAGAAGGTCAGTCATGTGCTTAGGGTGTAGATGAAGCAGGCACTGGTCGGGCAGGGGATGTACAGAAAGCAAGAGAACAGCCATCTTGAGTGGCCTGACCATACACTGTGCAATAGCGTTATGTCTAAGACAACAATGTACATACCTTAATTAAAAATACTTTATCGCTAGGGGAATTCCCTGGTGGTCCAGAGATTAGAACTCTGCTCTCTCACTGCCAGAGCCCCATGTTTGATCCCTGGTCAGGGAACTAAGATCCTGCAAGCCGTGTGGTGCAGCCAAAAAAAAAAAAAAAAAAAGAATAAATATAAATATATATATATATATAAATATATATATACACACACACACACATATATATATATATATAGTTAAAACATGCTAACCATTATCTCAGCTTTCAGTGAGTCAATCTTTTTGTAATGATAACATAAAATATCACTGATCACAGATCACCATAGCAAATATAATAGTGAAAAAGTTTGAACTATTGTGATAATTACTAATATGTGACACAAAGTCACGAAGTGAGCAAATGCTGTTGGAAAAATTGTGCTGATAGACTTGCTTGATGCTCATAAGCCTTCAATTTGTGAAAAACACAATATCTGCAAAGTGCAATAAAGTGAAGAACAGTAACATTTGGTGTGCCTGTACTAAAACTCAACCAAGATAAAATAGATCATCTGAATAGTCCTTTCACCAGGAAAGAAGTTTGAATTCACAAACTAAAAAAAACTCCTTAAAAAGAAATCTCCAGGACTTCCCTGGTGGCGCAGTGGTTAAGAATCTGCCTGCCAATGCAGGGGACACGGGTTTGAGCCCTGGTCCGGGAAGATCCCACATGCCGCAGAGCAAGCAAGCCCGTGCGCCGCAACTACTGAGCCTGTGCTCTAGAGCCAGTGAGCCACAACTACTGAAGCCTGCGTGCCACAACTACTGGAGCCCGCGCGCCTAGAGCCCATGCTCCGCGACAAGAGAAGCCACCACAATGAGAAGCCCGTGCACCGCAACAAAGAGTAGCCCATGCTCGCTGCAACTAGAGAAAGCCTGCACACAACAACGAAGATCCAACACAGCCAAAATTAAATAAATAAATAATTTATTATTTTAAAAAAAGGAAAAGAAATCTCCATGCTTGTATTGTTTTACCAGAGAATTCTCCCGAAGATTTAAAAAATTAACATCAATATTATACAATCTCCCCAAGAAAATAGAAAACAAGGGAACACTTCCTAGCTCATTTTATGAGACCAGTGTTACTGTGATACCAAAATCAGGCAAAGAGAGCATAAAAGAGAAAATTATAAACTAATATCTCTCACGAAGTTAGACACAAAAATACTCAAATATTAGCAAATCAAGTCTAGAAACGTACAAAATGAATCATACACCACAACCAAGTGGGATTATTCCAGTAATACAAGATTGGTTCAATATTCAAGAATCAATTAACATAATCTACTGTTATCAACAGACTAAGGAATAACATCATATGATCATATAAATTGACACAGACACATATATAAGCTTATTCTAAAGTTTGTATGGAAAGGCGTAGGTCCTAAAATACCTAAAACAAATTTGAAAAAGTGAGAGTAATCTCTCTATTTGATGTTAAGGTTTAATACATAGCTACTGTAATCAAGACAATGTAGTATTGATGGAGGGATAGCCAAATAGATCAATGGAAGAGAACAGAGAACTCAGAAATAGACCCACACAGATATGCCCAAAGGATTTTTGACAATGGCATAAAAATAATTCAGTGGAGAAAGAATAATAGCCTTTTAAAAAATTTATTTATTTATATTTGGCTGTGTTGGGTCTTCGTTGCTGCATGCGGGCTTTCTCTAGTTGCAGAGAACGGGGGCTACTCTTCTTTGTGGTGTGCGGGCTTCTTATTGCTGTGGCTTCTCTTGTTGAGCACGGGCTCTAGGTGCGTGGGCTTCAGTAGTTGTGGCACACGGGCTCAGTAGTTGTGGCTCGCAGGCTCTAGAGTGCAGGCTCAGTTGCTCCACGGCATGTGGGATCTTCCTGGACCAGGGATCGAACCTGTGTTCCCTGCATTGGTAGGTGGACTCTTTTTTTTTTTTTTTTTTTTTTTTTTTTTTGCGGTACGCGGGCCTCTCACTGTTGTGGCCTCTCCTGCTGCGGAGCACAGGCTCCAGACGCGCAGGCTCAGCGGCCATGGCTCACGGGCCCAGGCGCTCCGCGGCATGCAGCATCATCCCAGACCGGGGCACGAACCCGTGTCCCCTGCATCGGCAGGCGGACTCTCAACCACTGCGCCACCAGGGAAGTCCCAATAGCCTTTTGAACAAATGATGTTGAAGCAATTAGACATCTCTATGGCAAAAAAATTAACCTTGATCTACCTAAACCTCACACCTTTTCAAAAGTTAATTCCAAATGAATCTCAGACATAAATATAAAATGTAAAATTATAAAACGTTTAGGAAAAAAAAATATGACAAAACCTTTGGGCCCTAAGGCTAAGTGGAGAGGTTTTTTTGATGACACAGAAGCACAGTCCTTAAAGGAAACAATGGACAAATTGAACCTCATCAAAATAAAATGGTTTTGCTCTGCAAAAGACTCTGTTAAGTGGAGGAAAAGACCAGCTAAAGACTGGAAGAAAATATTTTCAAACCACATATCTGACAAAGGTCTTGTATCTAGAATATATAAAGAACTTTCAAAATTCAAAAGTAGGAAAACAACCTAATTAGAAATTAGGCAAAAGATATGCACAGACATTTCACTGAAAATAACAGATGGTACATAAGCACTGATAAGATGGCCAACATCATTAACCATTAGAGAAACACAAATTAAGACTGCAATGAGATATCTCTATACACCTGTCAGCTTGGCTAAAATGAAAAATTGTGATAACACCAAATACTGGTGAAGATGTGCCAAAACTGGATCACTCACACATTGGTGGTGGTGATGTAAAATGGTGTAGCCACTCTGGAAAACGGTTTAAAAGTTTCTTTTAAAATTATGCTTACGCTTACCATATGATGCAGCAAGCGTTCTCTTGACTACTTATCCCAGAGAAATGAAAACTTATGTTCACAGAGAAACCTGTATCGGAATGTGTAAAGCAGCTTTATGCATCAGAGCCCCAAACTGTCAGTAACCCAAATGCACCTCAATGGGTGAATGATTAAACAAAATGTGCTACCTCCATACCATGGAATAATATGCAGCAATAAAGAAGAATGAACTTGATTCATGCCACAAACTACATAATCTCCAGAGCATTATGCTAAGTGAAAAAAGTCAATCCCAAACGTTACATAATATATGATTTCATTTATAGAACGTTCTTAAAATCACAAAATTATAGAGATGAGAAAAAGATTAGTAGTCGTTAAGGATTGGGGAATGGGGCATGGAAGGTTTTGAGGAACGCTGTGATGATGGAACAGTTCTACATTTTGTGGTGATGGTTTTGTGAATCTGCACATGTGATAAACATGTGCCTTTATATCTGACTTCTCATCAGAAACAATGACCACCAGAAGGCAGTGGGATGAGACTCAAAGTACTGAAAGAAAAATCTGTCAAACAGAAGTCCTATATCCAGAGAAAATTATTCTTCAAAACTGAAGACAATTGCTAACAGAGTAGATCTTAGAAGCTCTCATCACAAGAAAAAAAAATGTTAATTATGTGCGGTGATGGATGTTAACTAGATTTATTATGATCATTTTGCAATTAAACAAACAAAAACTGAAGGCAAAACGAATTCCCAGATAAACAACCAGTGAGAGGATGTACTGCTAGCATAATTACCTTACGAGAAATACCAAAAATAAATAAATTAAATTAAAAAGAAATTTTTAGGTTGAAAGGAACTGATACCAGAGATTAAATCAAATCTGCACAAAGGAGAAAAGAGCATAGTAAAGGTAATTATGTAGGCAATTATAAAAAGGCAGAAATTATATGTGTTATATTCTCTCCTCTCATCTGAATAGATTTTTAAAACAACTTATAAAATTGTATTCTTGGGCTTTTTTTTTTATTCTAGAGCTCTTAACATATAAAGATGTGATGTATATAATAGTATCATGATGGAGGGGAGAAGGAAGGAAACTATATTACAGCAAATAAATGACACCAAACAGTAATTTGAAACCACAGGAAAAAATAAAGAGAACCACAAAAAGTAATATGTAGGTTACTACAAAAGACTTGAGCAACCACTAAGAAAAATAACTCAAAAAATAGAGAAATTATTTAACAAATGAATGAAAAAGAGACAGTAGAAAATATGTGTTTAATAAAAAATAAGGGGACATCCTTGGTGGCGCAGTGGTTAAGAATCTGCCTGCCAATGCAGGGGACACGGGTTTGAGCCCTGGTCTGGGAAGATCCCACATGCCGTGGAGCAACTAAGCCCATGCGCCACAACTACAGAGCCTGCACTCTAGAGCCCGTGAGCCACAACTACTGAGCCCACGTGCCACAACTACTGAAGCCCACACACCTAGAGCCTGTGCACCGCAACAAGAGAAGCCACCACAACGAGAAGCCTTCACACCACAACAAAGAGTAGCCCCTGCTCGCCACAACTAGAGAAAGCCTGCACGCAGCAAAGAAGACCCAAATGCAGCCAAAAAAAAAAACACCACAAAACCAAAAACCACAATGCAAGGGAATTCCCTGGTGGTCGAGTGGTTAGGACCCGGTGCTTCCACTGACCAGGGCACATGTTCAATCTCTGATCAGGGGAGCTAACATCCAGCAAGCCATGCAGCATGGCCAAAAAACAAAAACAGAAACAGAAAAAACCCAAAAACAAAAAAAACACAACGTGATAACATCACATATCCACTAGAATGGCTACAATAAAAAAGGTGGACGATAACAATTATTGGCAAAGATACAGAGAAATGAGAAACCTGATAAATTGCTGGTGGGAATGTACATGGGGCAGAATGTACACTGGAAAACAGTGTGGCAGTTTCTTAAAATGTTTAGTTATAAGTTTACCATATGACCCAGAAATTATTTCCCAGGGTGAATGAATACCCAAGAGAAGACTAGTACGAGAATGTTCCAAGCAGGATGATTCATTATAGCCAAAAAGTAGAAGCAAACCAAATGTCCACTAACTGATGAATTGATAAGCAAAATGTGATATACCCATACCGTAGAGTATCATTCATGCATAAAAATTAATGAAGTACTGATACATGCTAATATGCCAATGAACCTTGAAAACATTATGCTAAGTGAAAGAAACCAGACACAAAAGTTTTCAGATTGTATCTACATATATTGATACACATATTGTATCACACATGTTGTAAGATTCCATTTATTTGCACTGTCCAGAACAAGCAAATTCATAGAGACAGAAAGTGGTTGCATGGGCCTCATGATGGGAACAAACACTAACAGTAAACAGGGTTTTATTGGGGTGATGAAAATGTTCTAAAATGGATTTATGGTGATAGTCACACAACTTGGTAAATTTACCAAAAATCATTGAACTGTGCACTTGCAATAGGTGAATTGTATGATATGTAAAATATGCATCAATAAAGAAAAAATATATATATATTTTGGCCACGCCGCTCGTCTTGTGAGATCTTAGTTCCCTGACCAGGGATTGAACCGGCAGTGAGAGCTCAGAGTCCTAACCATGGACCACCAGGGAATTCCCAATGAACGTATATTTTTAAAAAGCTGAGGAATGTTAGGGATTTGTATTGGTTACTGTTGTTCTGCCTAGATCCCCTCCAGAGATATTGTGATTTACAATAAGAAATATATACTTGTCACTTCCGGGAAGATGGCGGAAGAGTAAGACGCGGAGATCACCTTCCTCCCCACAGATACACCAGAAATACATCTACACGTGGAACAACTCCTACAGAACACCTACTGAACGCTGGCAGAAGACCTCAGACCCCCCAAAAGGCAAGAAACTCCCCACGTACCTCGGTAGGGAAAAAGAAAAAAGAATAAACAGAGACAAAAGAATAGGGACGGGACCTGCACCAGTGGGAGGGAGCTATGAAGGAGGAAAAGTTTCCACACACTGGGAAGCCCCTTCGTGGGCGGAGACTGCGGGTGGCGGAGGGGGAAAGCTTCGGAGCCGCGGAGGAGAGCACAGCAACAGGGGTGCGGAGGGCAAAGCGGGGAGATTCCCGCACAGAGGATCAGGGCTGACCGGCACTCACCAGCCCGAGAGGCTTGTCTGCTCACCCGCCGGAGCGGGCGTGGCTGGGAGCTGAGGCTCGGGCTTCGGTCGGAGCGCAGGGAGAGGACTGGGGTTGGCGGCGTGAACACAGCCTGAAGGGGTTAGTGCGCCTCGGCTGGCCGGGAGGGAATCCGGGGAAAAGGCTGGACCTGCCGAAGAGGCAAGAGACTTTTTCTTGCCTCTTTGTTCCCTGGTGCGCGAGGAGAGGGGATTAAGAGCCCTGCTTAAAGGAGCTCCAGAGATGGGCGCGAGCCGCGATTATCGGCTTAGACCCCAGAGACAGGCATGAGACGCTAAGGCTGCTGCTGCCGCCACCAAGAAGCCTGTGTGCGAGCACAGGTCACTATCCACACCCCCTTCCAGGGAGCCTGTGCAGCCCGCCACTGCCAGGGTCCCGGGATCCAGGGACAACTTACCCGGGAGGACGCACGGCGCGCCTCAGGCTGGTGCAACGTCACGCTGGCCTTTGCCGCCGCAGGCCCGCCCCGCACTCCGTGCCCCTCCCGCCCCCCGGCCTGAGTGAGCCAGAGCCCCCGAATCAGCGGCTCCTTTAACCCCGTCCTGTCTGAGCAAAGAACAGACGCCCTCCGGCGACCTACACGCAGAGGCGGGGCCAAATCCAAAGCTGAGCCCCGGGAGCTGTGAGAACAAAGAAGAGGAAGGGAAATCTCTCCCAGCAGCCGCAGAAGCAGCGGATTAAAGCTCCACAATCAACCTGATGTACCCTGCATCTGTGGAATACAGGAATAGACAACGAGTCATCCCAAATTAAGGAGGTGGACTTTGAGAGCAAGATTTATGATTTTTTCCCCTTTTCCTCTTTTTGTGAGTGTGTATGTGTATGCTTCTGTGGGAGATTTTGTCTGTATAGCTTTGCTTCCACCATTTGTCCCAGGGTTCTATCCGTCCATTTTTTTGCTTTTTTTCTCTTAATAATTATTTTTTTATTTTAATAACTTTATTATATTGTATCTTACTTTATTTTATTTTACTTTATCGTCTTTCTTTTTTCCTTCCTTCCCTCCTTCCTTCCTTCCTTCCTCCCTCCCTCCCTCCTTTCTTTCTTTCTTTCTTTCTTTCTTTCTTTCTACTTCTACTAATTCTTTCTTTCTACTTTTTCTCCCTTTTATTCTGAGCCGTGTGGATGAAACGCTCTTGGTGCTGCAGCCAGGAGTTAGTGCTGTCCCTCTGAGGTGGGAGAGCCATCTTCAGGACACTGGTCCATAAGACACCTCCCAGCTCCACATAATATCAAACGGCGAAAATCTCCCAGAGATCTCCATCTCAACACCAGCACCCAGCTTCACTCAACGAACAGCAAGCTACAGTGCTGGACATCCTATGCCAAACAACTAGCAAGACAGGAACAGAACCCCATCCATTAGCAGAGAGGCTGCCCAAAATCATAATAAGTCCACAGACACCCCAAAACACACCACCAGACGTGGACCTGTGCACCAGAAAGACAAGATCCAGCCTAATCCACCAGAACACAGGCACTAGTCCCCTCCACCAGGAAGCTTACACAACCCACTGAACCAACCTTAGCCACTGGAAACAGACACCAAAAACAACGGGAACTACGAAGCTGCAGCCTGCAAAAACGAGACCCCAAACACAGAAAGATCATCAAAATGAGAAGACAGAAAAACACACAGCAGATGAAGGAGCAAGATAAAAACCCACCAGACCTAACAAATGAAGAGAAAATAGGCAGTCTACCTGAAAAAGAATTCAGAATAATGATAGTAAGGATGATCCGAAATCTTGGAAATAGAATGGACAAAATGCAAGAAACAGTCAACAAGGACCTAGAAGAAATAAAGATGAAACAAGCAACGATGAACAACACAATAAATGAAATGAAAAATACTCTAGATGGGATCAATAGTAGAATAACTGAGGCAGAAGAACAGATAAGTGACCTGGAAGATAAAATACTGGAAATAACTACTGCAGAACAGAATAAAGAAAAAAGAATGAAAAGAACTGAGGACAGTCTCAGAGACCTCTGGGACAACATTAAACGCACCAACATTCGAATTATAGGGGTTCCAGAAGAAGAAGAGAAAAAGAAAGGGACTGAGAAGATATTTGAAGAGATTGTAGTTGAAAACTTCCCTAATATGGGAAAGGAAATAGTTAATCAAGTCCAGGAAGCACAGAGAGTCCCATACAGGATAAATACAAGGAGAAATACGCCAAGACACATATTAATCAAACTGTCAAAAATTAAATACAAAGAAAACATATTAAAAGCAGCAACGGAAAAATAACACACAAGGGAATCCCCATAAGGTTAACAGCTGATCTTTCAGCAGAAACTCTGCAAGCCAGAAGGGAGTGGCAGGACATATTTAAAGTGATGAAGGAGAAAAACCTACAACCAAGATTACTCTACCCAGCAAGGATCTCATTCAGATTTGATGGAGAAATTAAAACCTTTACAGACAAGCAAAAGCTGAGAGAGTTCAGCACCACCAAACCAGCTCTACAACAACTGCTAAAGGAACTTCTCTAGGCAAGAAACACAGAGAAGGAAAAGACCTACAATAACGAACCCAAAACAATTAAGAAAATGGGAATAAGAACATACATATCAATAATTACCTTAAATGTAAATGGATTAAATGATCCCACCAAAAGACACAGATTGGCTGAATGGATACAAAAACAAGACCCATATATTTGCTGTCTACCAGAGACCCACTTCAGACCTAGAGACACATACAGACTGAAAGTAAGGGGATGGAAAAAGATATTTCATGCAAACGGAAACCAAAAGAAAGATGGAGTAGCAATTCTCATATCAGACAAAATAGACTTTAAAATAAAGACTATTAGAAGAGACAAAGAAGGACACTACATAATGATCAAGGGATCGATCCAAGAAGATATAACAATTGCAAATATTTATGCACCCAACGTGGGAGCACCTCAATACAGAAGGCAAATACTAACAGCCATAAAAGGGGAAATCGACAGTAACACATTCATAGTAGGGGACTTTAACACCCCACTTTCACCAATGGACAGATCATCCAAAATAAAAATAAATAAGGAAACCCAAGCTTTAAATGATACATTAAACAAGATGGACTTAATTTATATTTATAGGACATTCCATCCAAAAACAACAGAGTACACATTTTTCTCAAGTGCTCATGGAACATTCTCCAGGATAGATCATATCTTGGGTCACAAATCAAGCTGTGGTAAATTTAAGAAAATTGAAATTGTTTCAAGTATCTTTTCTGACCACAATGCTATGAGACTAGATATCAATTACAGGAAAAGATCTGCAAAAAATACAAACACATGGAGGCTAAACCATACACTACTTAATAACGAAGTGATCACTGAAGAAATCAAAGAGGAAATAAAAAAATACCTAGAAAGAAATGACAATGGAGACACGACGACCCAAAATCTGTGGGATGCAGCAAAAGCAGTTCTAAGAGGGAAGTTTATAGCAATACAATCCTACCTTAAGAAACAGGAAACATCTCGAATAAACAACCTAACCTTGCACCTAAAGCAATTAGAAAAAGAAGAACAAAAAAACCCCAAAGTTAGCAGAAGGAAAGAAATCATAAAAATCAGATCAGAAATAAATGAAAAAGAAATGAAGGAAACGATAGCAAAGATCAATAAAACTAAAAGCTGGTTCTTTGAGAAGATAAACAAAATTGATAAACCATTAGTCAGACTCATCAAGAAAAAAAGGGAGGAGACTCAAATCAATAGAATTAGAAATGAAAAAGGAGAAGTAACAACTGACACTGCAGAAATACAAAAGATCTTGAGAGATTACTACAAGCAACTCTATGCCAATAAAATGGACAGCCTGGAAGAAATGGACAAATTCTTAGAAAGGCACAACCTGCCAAGACTGAATCAGGAAGAAATAGAAAATATGAACAGACCAATCACAAGCGCTGAAATTGAAACTATGATTAAAAATCTTCCAACAAACAAAAGCCCAGGACCAGATGGCTTCACAGGTGAATTCTATCAAACATTTAGAGAAGAGCTAAAACCTATCCTTCTCAAACTCTTCCAAAATATAGCAGAAGGAGGAACACTCCCAAACTCATTCTACGAGGCCACTATCACCCTGATACCAAAACCAGACAAAGATGTCACAAAAAAAGAAAACCACAGGCAAATATCACTGATGAACATAGATGCAAAAATCCTCAACAAAATACTAGCAAGCAGAATCCAACAGCACATTAAAAGGATCATACAACATGATCAACTGGGGTTTATTCCAGTAATGCAAGGATTCTTCAATATATGCAAATCAATCAACGTGATACACCATATTAACAAATTGAAGGAGAAAAACCATATGATCATCTCAATAGATGCAGAGAAAGCTTTCAACAAAATTCAACACCCATTTATGATAAAAACCCTGCAGAAAGTAGGCATAGAGGGAACTTTCCTCAACATAATAAAGGCCATATATGACAAGCCCACAGCACACATCATCCTCAATTGTGAAAAACTGAAAGCATTTCCACTAAGATCAGGAACAAGACAAGGTTGCCCACTCTCACCACTCTTACTCAACATAGTTTTGGAAATTTTAGCTACAGCAATCAGAGAAGAAAAGGAAATAAAAGGAATCCAAATCGTTAAAGAAGTAAAACTGTCACTATTTGCAGATGACGTGATACTATACGTAGAGAATCCTAAAGATGCTACCAGAAAATTACTAGAGCTAGTCAATGAATTTTGTAAAGTAGCAGGATACAAAATTAGTGCACAGAAATCTCTGGCATTCCTATACACTAACGATGAAAAATCTGAAAGTGAAATCAAGAAAACACTCCCATTTACCATTGCAACAAAAAGAATAAAATATCTAGGAATAAACCTACCTAAGGAGACAAAAGACCTGTATGCAGAAAATTATAAGACACTGATGAAAGAAATGAAAGATGATACAAATAGATGGAGAGATATACCATGTTCTTGGATTGGAAGAATCAACATTGTGAAAATGACTCTACTACCCAAAGCAATCTACAGATTCAATGCAATCCCTATCAAACTACCACTGGCATTTTTCACAGAACTAGAACAAAAAAATTCACAATTTGTATGGAAACACAAAAGACCCCAAACAGCCAAAGCAATCTTGAGAACGAAAAACGGAGCTGGAGGAATCAAGCTCCCTGACTTCAGACTATACTACAAAGCTACAGTAATCAAGACAGTATGGTACTGGCACGAAAACAGAAAGATAGATCAATGGAACAGGATAGAAAGCCCAGAGATAAACCCACGCACATATGGTCACCTTATCTTTGATAAAGGAGGCAGGAATGTACAGTTGAGAAAGGAGAGCCTCTTCAATAAGTGGTGCTGGGAAAACTGGACGGGTTCATGTACAAGTCTGAGATTAGATCACTCCCTAACACCATACACAAAAATAAGCTCAAAATGGATTAAAGACCTAAATGTAAGGCCAGAAACTATCAAACTCTTAGAGGAAAACATAGGCAGGACACTCTATGACATAAATCACAGCAAGATCCTTTTTGACCCACCTCCTAGAGAAATGGAAATAAAAACAAAAATAAATAAATGGGACCTAATGAAACTGAAAACCTTTTGCACAGCAAAGGAAACCATAAACAAGACCAGAAGACAACCCTCAGAATGGGAGAAAATATTTGCAAATGAACAACTGACAAAGGATTAATCTCCAGAATTTACAAGCAGCTCATGCAGCTCAGTAACAAGAAACCAAACAACCCAATCCAAAAATGGGCAGAAGACCTAAATAGACATTTCTCCAAAGAAGATATACAGATTGCCAACAAACACATGAAAGAATGCTCAACATCATTAATCATTAGAGAAATGCAAATCAAAACTACAATGAGATATCATCTCACACCAGTCAGAATGGCCATCATCAAAAAATCTAGAAACAGTGAATGCCGGAGAGGGTGTGGAGAAAAGGGAACCCTCTTGCACTGCTGGTGGGAATGTGAATTGGTACAGCCACTATGGAGAACAGTATGAGGTTCCTTAAAAAACTACAAATAGAACTACCAATAGACCCAGCAATCCCACTACAGGGCATATACCCTGAGAAAACCATAATTCAAGAAGAGTCATGTACCAAAATATTCATTGCAGCTCTATTTACAATAGCCCGGAGATGCAAACAACCTAAGTGTCCATCATCGGATGAATGGATAAAGAAGACGTGGCACATATATACAATGGAATATTACTCAGCCATAAAAAGAAACAAAATTGAGCTATTTGTAATGAGGTGGATAGACCTAGAGTCTGTCATACAGAGTGAAGTAAGTCAGAAAGAGAGAGACAAAGACCGTATGCTAACACATATATATGGAATTTAAGAAAAAAAAAATGTCATGAAGAGCCTAGGAGTAAGACAGGAATAAAGACACAGACCTACTAGAGAATGGACTTGAGGATATGGGGAGGGGGAAGGGTAAGCTGTGACAAAGCGAGAGAGAGGCATGGACGTATATACACTACCAAACGTAAGGTAGATAGCTAGTGGGAAGCAGCCGCATAGCACAGGGAGATCAGCTCGGTGCTTTGTGACCACCTGGAGGGGTGGGATTGGGAGGGTGGGAGGGAGGGAGACGCAAGAGGGAAGAGATATGGGAACATATGTATAGTATATAACTGATTCATTTTGTTGTAAAGCAGAAACTAACACACCATTGTAAAGCAATTATACTCCAATAAAGATTTTTAAAAAAAAGAAAGAAATATATACTTGGTCTTCCTCACCATTACTGGCACAGAGCTTCTAAAACCCTCGGAATTTCCTAAGTGATAAGAGAGATTAAGTGTCTTTTCTTATTCACAACAAGCCCGTTTGAAGCACATCTGAGTTTATGTTAATGAGGTGCCTTCTGGAAAGCCCCTAAGGATGGGGCTGGTTGCCGGGGGAACCAACCTTGTGATTAGAGGGTAGAACTTGAATCTATCACCAGTGACCAATGATTTAATCATTCATGGCTAAGGAATGAAACTTCCACAGTGACCCAAAAGGATTGGTTTAGAGCGCTGCCCAGGTGAACACGTGGAGGTACTGGGAAAATGGTATGTATGCCTGGAGAGGGCATGAGCTCTCCATTTCTTCCCACAGACCTTGCCCAGTGCATCTTGTCCATCTAGATATTCCTGAGTTGTAAGTTGTAAAACTGATAATAGTAAGTACAGTTGACCCTTGCACCATTTGAGGGTTAGGGGCACCGACCCTCTAAGCAATTGAAAATCTGCTCCGTGCAGGCAGTTCCTCCGTATCCAAGGTTTCATATCTCGGATACAACCAATGGCGGATGGTGTAGTATGGTCGTATTTATTATTGAAAAAATCTGCGTATAAGTGTACACTCGCAGTTCAAGCCTGTGTTGTTCAAGGGTCAACTGTAAACTCTTTTCCTGAGTTCTGTAAGCCACTCTAGCAAATTAATAAACCCGAGTAGGGGGTCGTGGGAACTTCCGATTTATAGCCTGTCGGTCAGAAGCACAAGTAACAACCTGGATTTTTGTTTAGCCCCTGACATGGGGACAATCTTGTGGGACTGAGCCCGTAACCTGTTGGATCTGACACTGTCTACCTGAAGATAGTGATAGAATTGAGTTAAATTGTAGGACACCCAGCTGGGGTCGCAGAATTGCTTGGTGTGGGAAAACCCCACACATATTTGGTGGCTAGTACCGAGAGTAGTGAGTGTGTAAAGGAAAACAAGTGTTTTTCCATATACCTCCAATCCCTTTAACAATTTGTGAGTACCATTCTGCTGGCTGTCGTGTCTCTCTGCTTCTACAGGCCTGCATCTGTGTCTCTAATGCTCTTGGAAGCCTGTTTTGGGGTTAGTGCTTTGCTTGCACACGCAGAGAGCTGGCATTGCCTGTGAGTTTACAGTCATCCTTACACAATCCCTTTCCTCCCCACCTGCAAGCCGCTGACGGTCTTTGCCCAGTGACTGGCTGCTGTGGGAGTAGGAAAATATAGTTTCTTTGCCTCAAGTTGGGACAAGCTCTGAGGCAGAATTTACATTCAGTGTTCCCCTGTTGCATCACGCTGAAGCACCCCTCCACAAGATGTTGCCAGAAAGTACACATCCGTTTAGCTTCTTCCCCTTTCCCGTCCCACTTTCTCCATTCTCTTATTAGTTCGTCCTGGGAGCACTTCCTTAAGTTAATTGAATGTACATTTCAGCAACTGCTCCAGGGGAACCCAACCCAAGACAAAGAGGTTACTTATTCCTTATTCCCCTAGTTTGCAGGTGGAGGGACATATCTATTGAAGTAACACTCCAGGCTTCTCTGTGCCCCTCACTTACTTCTCCCCATGGGACTAGGAATTTGGCATATGTTGGTAGATCAGATGCTCTGTGAACCCTCAGACAGTGGTGCTGACTGAGGCCTGTGGGCCGATAAAGGCAAATCCATACTTGGCATGTGTGTCAAAATGAACAGTTGACCTTTTCAAAGGGAAGGGGTCAAATGTAATCATTTTGACAGCAAGAGACTGATTGATATCCTCAAGAGATGGTGCCACACTGGGGACTTGGTGTTGGTCTCTGTTGCTGGAAGGTTAGACATTTGGCCATGTCAATGTGTACATCGGCAAAGCCCTTGCTGATGGGCCCATGCATAGCCACCATCACTGCCACTGTGCCTACCCCATTGTTCAAGGACTGGGTGGCAGAGGACAGACTGGCTGATATCAACTGGCCAAGTCATCCTGTCTCCTTGGTCATTTAGTGCTGCTTCTGCAGTGGATGCTCTCTGGTGGGTGTTAACGTGAAAAGACAAAGACCTTCACTTTGTGCCCATTCCCATAAGTCCACCCACATGCCTCTTCCTCAGACCTCCTTGACCCCAATCTTTCCATCTTTCCCATCCAAGTCCCTGACCAACAAACCAAGCCATTCACTATTGCCCGTGAACCAATATGTATTATAATTTCAGGCCACTTCTTCCACACAAAGTGGATGCCCAAGTGTACAACCAAAAGCTCTCCCCACTGTCTTTCAGGGACATCCTTGAGTGGGGCAGTAGGGAAGCAGCTGCATATTTTCAGCTTGTACCCAAACACTGAGCCTACCCATCCGGAACCAAGTTTGAGCTCTTTCCTTGTATGTCAGCTGGTCGTAAGTGATGCTCCCTTTCATGTGCCTGTAGGTGGGATTTGAGGGAGAGGCCCCAGTGCAATAGTGGTGGGTGACGTAAGTGTCTAGACCACCTGTTCCTACAGCTTCCTGTGTCCTCTGACTGAGCCTAGTCCTGCTGGATGTACCATGTTGTCTTAGAATGGATTGCTGCTGGGTCTGCCCAACCTTGTGACTGGGTAGATCTGACAGAATCCAGCTCATGATGGGCATTTCTGGGAACATGGTCACTTGATGTCCCAAATTCAGGTGTTCAATCTCTTCTAGGGCCCAGTAGCATGCCAGGAGCTCCTTTTCAAATCATGGAACTTTCTGGATCATATGACCCAAGTGGTAGGATTGTGTTTACTACAGCTTGGACTTGCTACAGAGCTCTTTCTTGCTCTGGGGTCCATTCAAAACTTCTAAGTCATTCAATAAATGGACCAGTGCAGTATTCCCAAGTGCAGAATGTTGCTTCCGAACCCAAAGGGGCCCAACTTTGTAGCCTTCCTTAGAGGTAGGAGGTTCAAAGTGCAACAATTTGTCCATCAGTTTGGAGCAAATGTCCCAGCATTCCCCAGACGTTACATCTCTAAAAACTTCACTCATATGGCTGGCCCCTGAATCTTTGTAGGGTTTATCTCTGATTCTCTAGAGTCTGTGTCTTATCAGGGCATCCACGGTACTTTTGCTTCTTGCTCATCAGATCCAATTAACATGACACCATCAGTATAGTGGACCAATATGATGTTCTATGAAGTATCCAGATGGTTAAGTTTCCTTTGTGCTATATTATGAAAGAGGGCAGGAGAAATAACAAGCCCTGGGATAAGACTGTGAATATATATTGGTATCTGTCCTACATGAATGGAACCTGTTTTTGATTTCCCTTCCTGATGTGTGTGAAAGAATATATTTGCCCAAATCTGTGACCACCTACTACCTACCAGAGGCTGTGTTAATCTGCTCTAGTAAAGATACCACATCCAGCTCAGTAAATGTAATTGGGACTATTACTGGGCAGGTGCCAGACTGATGAAATGGGCATATGATGGGGATCATGACTCTTGCATCATTTAATGTTTTGATAGTGACACTAATCTTTGCACCCTGACTAGGATGTGATTTTTTTTTTAAAAAATTACCATTTTGGCCACTGGAGGGTTTTTTGGGGGGAGGAGTTTCAGGGTCTTCCATAGGGCCTTTCCTATTACAATACCTCTTACTTTATAGATCAAGGAACTGATGTAAGATTTCTACTAACTGCTAATATATTCATTGCAATTATTCATCTGGGAGCCATGGAGATGACTGCTGGATTTACAGAGACAGATCTGAGCCAGTACTCTTTATCTCCTTATTATTACCTGACCCTCATAAACCCCCATCTAACAGGGCAACCACAGTAGCACTTTGGGTTCCTGGGTATTAGTGTCTACTTATTTCCTGGTTCCAATTGACCTCAAAAGTATATTCCACTTTCTCCAGCTGAGTAAATGGTCGTAGATCCTTTTGGAGACAGACTGGGGAAATCACTACCGGGTACACTTGCCATGTTGTTGTAGGGTCCTTCTTCATGGGAACATGGCCTCACCTTCGTTTTATGGGTTTTGGGGTCTGAGAACTGTCTTAGTTCTGGAAATTGGGAATGGAGTTGTGACTTTCCACTGGGGCAGTTGACCTCTGTCCTAGCCTGTTTGACCTGCTGTAAAAACACCAGAGACTGGGTGACTTATAAAGCATAAACATTTTATTTCTCACAGTTCTGGAGGCTGGGAACTCCAAGATCAAGGAGATGGCAGATTTGTTGCCTGGTGAAAACCCACTTCCTGGTTCACAGCCGACTTTTTGTTGTAACTTCAAATGGCAGAAGGGGTGAGGGATCTCTATGGGGTCTCTTTTGTAAGGACACTAATCCCATTCATGAGGGCTCCACCCTCAGGACCTAATCATCTCCCTAAGGCCCCACCTCCTAATACCCTCACATTGGGGATTAGGGTTCAACATATGAATTTTTAAAAATTAATTAATTTATTTATTTTTGGCTGTGTTGGGTCTTTGTTGCTGTGCGGGCTTTCTCTAGTTGCGGCAAGCGGGGGCTACTCTTTGTTGTGGTGCATAGGCTTCTCATTGCGGTGGCTTCTCTTGTTGCGGAGCACGGGCTCTAGGCATGCGGGCTTCAGTAGTTGTGGCATGTGGGCTCAGTAGTTGTGGCTCGTGGGCTCTAGAGTGCAGGCTCAGTAGTTGTGGCACATGGGCTTAGTTGCTCCACCACATGTGGGATCTTCCCAGACCAGGGCTTGAACCCGTGTCCCCTGTATTGGCAGGCGGATTCTTAACCACTGTGCCACCAGGGAAGTCCCTCAAAATATGAATTTTGACAGGGACACAAACATTCAGTCTATAGCAACCTCAGACTTCTGCTTACTTTTAATCTTTTTAAATATACATATATATGTGTATATATATATCTTTTAAAATATATATATATATCTTTATATATATATATATATATACACACACAGAGAGAGAGAGAGAGTGAGAGAGGTAGAAGCACATAATACCCTTTTCTTCTATCTTGCCCCTAAGAACACAGTGTTCTGTGAATCATCTCATTTGAGATGTGTGGGTCAGGCATACTTTGATGAGATTCTAACCTTGCTGCCCATTACAGTAATTATACCCGCCTTGCTTCTGATGCTTAAGTGCTACCACCTGACCTCACATATTCCAGAATCTTAACACCTCTATTGCTACTAGGGAGTCCAGTTCTGTAATAGCATCTTCTACCATAAGCCCTGGCTCACATCCCTCCCCTCCCCCTCCCCTGTTTCCCTCTTTCTTCCCTTCCTTCCTTCCTTCCTTCCTTTCTCTTTCTGTTCCTCTAGTGAATGAATCTAAGTTTTTACTTGCTTTTGCTTATGAAGGAGTCCAGTATTTATGGCAAAGAGTTCCTCAAGGGTTTTGAGACTCCCCTTCTGTTTTTCCTAGTCATTTACAGGAAACCAGAGAAACTTGTTCCACTAGAGGGATTTATAATTTTCAAAATGTAGATGGTTTGCTGCTAGTCTCAGAAACCAAGGAGCAATGTAAAACTAATTGATACTTTGGCTTTGGTACAATTCTTTGCTTCACAAGGACATAAGGCTTCACTAGACAAATTGCAGTATTGCTGATCTGAGGTAAAACAGGACATCTGTTGTCAGCTGTAGGCCACAGAGTGTGACAGTCTAGGAGGCAGCCCATTTTGCAGATCTAATAGTCACTAAAAAAACTTAGATAATTTTGAGACTGGTACAAAAAAGTTGTAGACAGTGGATTCCAGTTTTTGCAGAGGGGATTAAACCTCTGATGAAGCAATTGCCTGATACTCCTGCTTTGTTCTTTTCCCTCAGGATTGCTTTGGCAATTCTGGGTCTTTATGGTTCCATATAAATTTTAGGATTATTTGTTCTAGTTCTGTGAAAAATGCCATGGGTAAATTGATAGGGATTGCATTAAACCTGTAGATTGCTTTGGGTAGTATGCCCATTTTAACAGTATTAATTCTTCCAACCCAAGAACATGGAAGATCTTTCCATTTCTTTACATCATCTTCAGTTTCTAAAAGGAAAACTCTTAATTAAACTTTTTTTAAAATTAATTTATTTGGTTGTGCCAGGTCCTAGTTGTGGCACACGGGCTCCTTACTTGTGGCACATGAACTCTTAGTTGTGGCATGCATGTGGGATCTAGTTCCCTGACCAGGGATTGAACCCAGGCCCTCTGCATTGGGAGCATCTAGTCTTAACCACTGGACCACCAGGGAAGTCCCTTAATGAAAAATTTAAATGATCAGGTTCCTGAGTTAAGCTGCTCCGTAGGCTTAGAATGGGAAAGAACTCATAAAGAACTACAAAGTAATAGTCAATAGTAAATCATTTGAAAGCATAAGCAATAAAGTCTTCATAACAATTTGTGAAATTAATGTATGAGTAAAAAGTGTGTTTTTTTGTGTAAATCAAGAATCTGATTTAGGGACTTCCCTGGTGGCACAGTGGTTAAGAATCTGCCTGCCGATGCAGGGGACACAGGTTCCAGCTCTGGTCCAGGAAGATCCCACATGCTATGGAGCAACTAAGTCCACGAGCTGCAGCTACTGAGCCCACATGCCACAACTACTGAAGCCCATGTGCCTAGAGCCCATGCTCTGCAACAAGAGTAGCCACCGCAATGAAAGCCCGCACACCGCAATGAAGAGTAGCCCCCTGCTCACCACAACTAGAGAAAGTCTGCGTGCAGCAAACAAAGACCCAATGCAGCCAAAAAAAAAAAAATCTGATTTAACTCTTCACTATAGGTATGATGTATTCAAAGATTATTTCCTGGGAATTCCCTGGTTGCCCAGTGGTTAGGACTCCTTGCTTTCACTCCTGAGGGCCTGGGTTCAATCCCTGGTTGGGGAGCTAAGATCCTGCAAGCCTCGTGGTGCAGCCAAAAAAAAAAACATGTATGTAATAGGTTGTATCTGCCTGGCCATACAAAATGGTGAGATTGCTTTCAGTCTTTGCGATCTCTTAATAGATTACCTGTGATCCACACCACATTCTCGTTTAATGCTTATTCAGTAACGAAAATGGTTTTCTTTCTCTACTACCATTGTGGAAGGGATTTCTGAGTTTGGAGAGATTTTGTTTTTAATCCTATTTCTCCAACTTAGGCAAAATTATGCCCTCCTCACCAAGATGCCCATGTGCTAATCCCTGAAATTTGTGAATGTTACCTTACATGGCAAAAGGTACTTTGCAGATGGGATTAAGGGTATGAACATTGAGATGGGGAGATTAGCCTGGATTATCCAGGTGAGCCCAATCTAATCACATGGTTCTTAAACAATGGAAGAGGGAGGCATACAAGTGGGTCAGAGAGGTGATATAAAGACAGTTGTTGCTAGCTTTCAAGACAGAGAAGGGGGCCAAAAGCCAGGGAATGGTGTTCAGGCTCTTATAACAAAATGCCATGGATTGGGTAGTTTAAGAACAACAGAAATTTATTTCTCACAGTTCTGGAGGCTGGAAAGTCCAAGATCAAGTTGCCAGCATGGTTGGGTGAAGACCCTCTTCCTGGTTCATAGCTGCCGCCTTCACACTGTCTTCACATGGTGGAAGGGACTAGGAGCCTCCTTTATAATCCTGGGAATTCCCTGGCGGTCCAGTGCTTAGGACTCGGCGCTTTCACTGCCATGGCCTGGGTTCAAACCCTGGTTGGGGAGCTAAGATCCCACAAGCCTTGCAGTGCAACCAACCAACCAACCAAACAAACAAACAAAAAATGACACACTAATCCCATTTATGAGGGGTGAAGTCTCATGAACTAAGTACCTCCCAAAAGCCTGATCTCCTAATACCATCATCCTTGGAGGGTTAGGATTTCAACAGATGAATTTTGGGGGTTGGACACAGACATTCAGACAATAGCAGTTGGTGACCTCTAAAAGCTGGAAAAGGCAAGGAAATGGATTTTCCCCTAGCACGTAGAAAGGAGCACAGCCTTACTGACACCTTGATTTTAGTCCAGTGAGACTCATGTTGAACTTCTGACGTACAGAACTGTAAGACAGCAAATTTGTGTTGTTTGAAGCCATTAAATTGTAACAATAAAAAACTAAGGCTTCCAGTCTGAGGCAGTTGCTGTTGCGAAGCCGACTGCGGCAACTCAGGAAGCCATACTGGGAAGCCAGTCGGAGGAGAGCAATGCTTTGGACCAGCCATCAGCTTATGATGTAAGGGATTACATGTTGCAGAGACCGAGCCAGGAGGCCAACAGTGAGGCTTTTAGTTCTGAGGAACCCCTTCCTATTCCTTCCTCTTCTGATGTGGATCCAGCTGTGTGGCTGACAGGGTCTTGGTGCTCGGCCGGGTGTCAGGCCAGCGCCTCTGAGGTGGGAGAGCCGAGTTCAGGACATTGGACCACCAGAAACCTCCTGGCTCCATGTAATATCAGTCAGGGAAAGCTCTCCCAGAGATCTCCATCTCAACAGCAAGACCTAGCTCCTCTCAACAACAAGCAAGCTACAGTGCAGGACACCCTATGCCAAACAACTAGCAAGACAGGAGCACAACCCCACCCATTAGCACAGAGGCTCCCTAAAATCATAGTAAGTTCACAGACACCCCAAAACACAACACTGGATGCGGTCCTGCCCACCAGAAAGACAAGATCCAGCCTCATCCACCAGAACACAGGCACCAGTCCCATCCACCAGGGAGCCTGCACAACCCACTGAACCACCCTTACCCACTGATGGCAGACGCCAAAAGCAACAGGAACTACGAACCTGCAGCCTGCTAAAAGGAGACCCCAAACACAGTAAGTTAAGCAAAACGAGAATACAGAGAAATACACAGCAGATGAAGGAGCAAGGTAAAAACCCACCAGACCTAACAAACGAAGAGGAAATAGGCAGTCTACCTGAAAACGAATTCAGAGTAATGATAGTAAAGATGATCCCAAATCTTGGAAATAGAATGGAGAAAATACAAGAAACGTTTAACAAGGACCTAGAAGAACTAAAGAGCAAACAAGCAACGATGAACAACACAATAAATGAAATCAAAAATTCTCTAGAAGGAATCAATAGCAGAATAACTGAGGCAGAAGAATGAATAAGTGACCTGGAAGATAAAATAGTAGAAATAACTACTGCTGAGTTCTATGGCAAGTGCATGTTTAGTTTTTTTAGAAACTAAAAACTACAAACTACTTTTCCAGAGTGGCTGTAACACTTTACATTCCCACCAGCGATGTAGGAGTGATCCAGTTTCTCTGCATCCTTAGCAGCATTTGGCGTTGTCACTGTTTTTTATTTTAGGTCTTCTGATATGTGTGTAGTGAGATCTCACTGTGGTTTTAATTTGCGTTTCCCTAGTAGCTAGTGATATTGAACATCTTTTCATGTGCTTATTTGCCATCCACATATCCTGTTTCATGAACTATCTGTGCATGTCTTTTGCCCATTTTCTGTTGGATTGTTTATTTTTTACTGTTGAATTTTGAGAGTTTAAAAATGTGTTCTAGATGGTAGATCTTTATAAGATCTGTGGTTTGCAATAGTGTCTCCCAGTCTGTAGCTTGTCTTTTCATCCTCTTCAAATGGGCTTTCAAAGAGCAAATGTCCTTAATTTTATTTATTTATTTATTATTTACTTTTGGCTGTGTTGGGTCTTTGTTGCTGCACGCTGGCTTTCTCTAGTTGCGGTGAGCGGGGTTACTCTTTGCTGTGGTGCGTGGGCCTCTCATTGCAGTGGCTACTCTTGTTGTGGAGCACGGGCTCTAGGCGCATGGGCTTCAGTAGTTGTGGCATGTGGGCTCAGTAGCTGTGGTTCGCGGGCTCCAGAGCGCAGGCTCAGTAGTTGTGTTGCACAAGCTTAGGTGCTCCGTGGCATGTGGGATCTTCCTGGACCAGGGCTTGAACCTGTGTCCCCTGCATTGGCAGGTCGATTCTTAACCACTGCGCCACCTGGGAGTCCCCAAAGTTCTTAATTTTGATGAGGCCTAATTTCTTAATTTTTTTTTTTGTTGTTCTGTAGATTGTGATTTTATTGCCTTCCGAACTTGTCATTATTTCTCTAGGATAAATTTCTAAAGTGACCTTGAGGAAGAACTTTAAGCATGATATAAAAGGTGTACATCATAAAAGGAAAGATTGGTATATTTAATTATATACAAATTTAAAAACTTCTGTATAGTAATTGCTAAGAAATTAATAAAATTTAAAAGGCAAATACTAACTAGGAAACAATTTAAAACATATATACTAAAAGGTTAATATCTTTAATATCTAAAAAGCCCTTATAAATTAACAAGAACAAACTATATTAGGTCTCATTTGTTGTATGATGTAGAAGACGTAATTAAAAGTAGACTAAGCCAACTTCTGCTTCTACCCATGAAGGATTATGTGGTATGGACTTGTCCTCCCAGTATAAACAACTAGAAAACTAGTCAGAATATATGAAACAACTCTTTCCAGAAATTGAGACAACAGGCAGCACAGGACTTTGATCCCAAGAGAAGGGAAACAAATGGGGACGAACCCTATGGTCACTCAGATTTTTGCCTAGAAGCAAATTCAGTTCTATGACATGAGTAGGGGCAACTTGATTGCATGCTGCTTTGAAAAAAAAAAGCTCTGAAAGACATTTTTAGGGATAAATGGGAAAGTCTTTTTTTTAAAGTTTTTATTGAATTTATTACAATATTGCTTCTGTTTTTATGTTTTGGTTTTTTGGCCGTGAGACATGTGGGATCTTAGCTCCCCGACCATGGATCAAACCTGCACCCCCTGCATTGGAAGGTGATGTCTTAACCACTGGACCACCAAGGGAGTCCCGGGGAAGTCTTAATATGAACTGAAAATTGGATGGCGTTAGTGAATTATTGTTAATTTTCTTAATTGTGATAATAGAGCTTTGGTTATGTTGAAAATGTCCTTAATTTGAGGAGAGGCATGCTGAAGTATTTAGGGTGAAGTGATAGGATGTCTGCAACTTATTTAATAGTTTATTTAAAAAATATATAGTTACTGCACCTATATAGGCAAGTGAAATATGGCAGAATGTTACCAGTGATTAAATCTAGATGGTGGGGACAAAGGAGATCATCATATTCCTTCAATCTTTCAGTATGTTATAAATTTTGCCTAATAAACTGTGTGTGGGGAGGGGGGAGTTTCATTTTTCGTCCCCCATCCTGACTTCCTGGCTGGAATGCAGACATGACGGCTAGAGCCCAAACAGTCGTTTTTATTTTTTTTTTTTGTTGCTCATCACAATTGCCTTTTTATTTTACTTATTTATTTAGTTATTTATTTTTGGCCACAGCTCGAGGCTTGTGGGATGTTACTTCCCCGACCAGGGACTGACCCGGGCCCTCAGCAGTGAGAGTGCGGAGTCCTAACCACTGGACCGCCAGGAAAGTCCCACAATGGCCTTTTTAAAAATAACAGTTTTGTTGAGACATAATTAAGATAGTGTATAATTTACCTATTTAAAGCGTACAATTCAATTGCTTTTAGTATATTTACAGAGTTGTGCAACCATCACCAAATCAATTGTAGAATATTTTCTTCACTCCCCCCCCCCACCAAATCCCCCTCATATCCATTGGCAGTCAATCCCTATTTCCCCTCAACTCTCACCCGGGTCCTAGGCAACTGCAGTTCTACTTTCTATCTCTGTGGATTTGCCTATTCTGAACATTTCATATAAGTGAGATCATACAATATATGATATTTTGTGACTGGCTTCTTTAACTTAGCATATGTTTTCTGTAAGGTCGGATCTTAACAAACGGCACCGCGAAACGGTGGAAAGCTTCAAGTGAGCTTTATTAGGGAGCGCTCCCGGGCGAGGTTCACTGGTCCGAGAGAAAGGGGCCAGAGAAGTCGCACCCGGGCGAGGGTTGGGCAAGATTTTATAGGGGAAGAAGGGAAAGGGGTGTGGTGAATCTGGGAGGGCGCAGGGTATTCCTTATTTGGTGGTCTTTTCGGGTATCCTGGGGGACCGTTAGTCCCGCCCCTCGAAAGGCGGGAAGGCTGGGCCGGGTGCAAAGTCCCCAGGTCAGTTCCTGGAACTGGGTGGTCCGGAATGTCTCCAGGTCAGTTCCTGGAACTGGGTGGTCCGGAGAGTTTCGGTCTGATGCAACCTGTGAATCTGATTGTGTTCCCCTGCCTCGGGCCAGTTGGCCTTACATCCTGACATTGGTTTAGTGTCCATAGGGTATGACAAACTTTTTTTTTGGGCTGCACCATGTGGCTTGTGGGATCTTAGGTCCCCTACTGGGGAACAAACATGGACCCCTCACACACACCCACCTCCGCAGTGAAAGCATGGAGTCCCAACCACTGGGTGGCCAGGGGATTCCTGGTATTACAAATTTTATGTAATTTTATAATAACAAAAAGACAAACAACCTAGTAAAAAGTGGGCAATAGAAATGAGCAAGATTTCACAGAAGAGGAAATATGTGTGGCCAATCAACATATGAAAAAATGCTCGGGAATTCCCTGCCGGTCCAGTGGTTAGGGCTCTGTGCTGCTTCTGGTCAGGGCACTGAGATCCCCCAAGCTGTGCGGAGTGGCCAAAAAAAAAGAAAAGAAAAAAGAAAAAATGCTCAACCTTATTAGCAATCATACAAAAGTAAATTTCACACCCACGAAAAGAAAAGAAAATGTAAAAGTCTATAATATGGAGTGTTAGCTATGATATGGAGCCATGGGAAATCATACCCTGCTTTGTGGGAATGCAAATTTGTATAATCATCTTGGAAAACCATGCTTTGAGGATCCCTATGACGCTAAGGATTAATCGTAGTGGGAGTAACTGAATAAACAAGCTGGAAAGACAGTAGCTTGTGGTTAGAAAATGTAGTGTTTGAATTCATGATTCAGGAGGCAGAGAAGTTTATGCGATGACAAAGTACAGGGTGTGACCTTGCAAGTGGTTGGCTAAAGTGGAGGTGTGTTCACCGAAGATGATGACGCATGTTCATCTGGGTCCAATCAGGACAGAGAAACCACAGGGGAATTTTAAGAGGAAAAGTTTAACATCAAGAATTATTAACGATAATAGGGGATTGGATAATAAGAGATTGGCTAGTGAGAAGTAAAGGGAATTCTAGGAATACCAGATATAATATACAATAGCAGACAATATAAAAACGATATATAATAGTCACTACCCATAGAGCGGTGATAACCCCTCTTTCCGTGTACAGCTGATATCCAGGCCTTGTTAGAGGAGTCGCCTGTGGTGCTGAGTCAGTGGAACTTGCTGGACATCCACCCTCTGGAACTTGCTGAAAATGTGCCTCTCTAGGATGTTTCCCGTTCACAGGGGAGGTGTCTCACTAGAGACACTTTGCTACAGAACCACCCAAGGGTGGTGCCAGGGGAAGCTGCTCCCCGCTGTGCATTGAGGAAGCCAGTGCACAGACGGCAAGCACTAGCAAAGGGGGTGGTCTCGGCAGGAGCCCGTGGGGGGAGCACACAGGACACAGCAATTAAAACCCCTTCTTAAAAAAAAAAAAAAAAAAAAACCCCTTCTTCCTGCCAGGTCTTTCCACCACCATCTACTGATAAAAGTTCATATCGCACCAGCTGGCAAGGGAAAATATATTGAAAGGCCCCAGATCCATTTTCACAGCATAGAGAGGGGCTGAGAGGTACTATATCAATTACAGGTACAGGAGGTCAAGAAACTGAGTGGTCCCGATGTTGTATTGTTGTTCTTGTGAATATTGAAATGACCCAGGTGTTGGCAGAAATTTTGGTGGAGTGTAAGGTTATAAACCAACTTGTTCCTCCAAGTGTGACCTTGGTCCACCTGCCTCAGAATCAAGGGGATACTTTAATAATATAGATTCCTTTCTCCCATTGTGTATCTTCTGAACTAGAGTATTAGAGAACTGAGCCCCCAAATCTTTTTAACAAGTGCCCCAGGAGATTTAAATTTTAAAAAAATCAATTATGAATATTCCAAATTCAGAAAAGTAAAGAAAGTAATATAATAGGTTCCAGTGTACCCAAGAATCACTTTTAACAAATGTTAACATTTGCCTTATTTCCTGTAGGTCTTTTTTTTCTTTGCATTACGCGGGCCTCTCACTGTTGTGGCCTCTCCCGTTGCGGAGCACAGGCTCCGGACGCGCAGGCTCAGCGGCCATGGCTCACGGGCCCAGCCGCTCCGCGGCATGTGGGATCCTCCTGGACCAGGGCACGAATCCGTGTCCCCTGCATCGGCAGGCGGACTCTCAACCACTGCGCCACCAGGGAAGCCCGGTCTTTTTATTTTTAATATAATATTAGCGATTTGGGCTCAGGTTCCACTGTCATGCCTTTCTCCTCCCTCCCTCGCAAGAGGTGATTATTTTTGTACATTGTCGTTTGTAAATCATGGTTTTAGGTGGTGGAGAGGCTTAGAGAGTTTTTGAGCAGGAATATTACACTATTAAACAGGCGCTTTGGAAAATCAACCAAAGTGTGCTCTGCCAGAGAGTTCATTAGGATGAGAGGATGGAGGTGGGAAAACCAATGAGGAGGCAGGTTCAGTGGCCCACGGTGTGTGGTACTAAGGATCTGAAGTAGAACCACAGACCTTTGTTCTTTTTAAAAAATATGCTCATAATTTATGTTCTACTTTATTTTGGGTGATAGCTATGTATAATTTTAACCTGAAAAAATCTGCAAAAAATACAGTTTGCAAAATAGAGCATATACTGGTCACTTTTTTTTTTTTTTAATTTTGGCTGCGTTGGGTCTTCGTTGCTGCACGTGGGCTTTCTCTAGTTGCGGCGAGCGGGGGCTACTCTTCGTTGCGATGGGCGGGCTTCTCATTGCGGTGGCTTCTCTTGTTGCGGAGCACGGGCTCTAGGCATGTGGGCTTCAGTAGTTGTGGTGTGTGGGCTCAGTAGTTGTGGCTCACGGGCTGAGTTGCTCCGTGGCGTGTGGGATCTTCCCGGACCAGGGATCGAACCCGTGCCCCCTGCATTGGCAGGCGGATTCTTAACCACTGCGCCACCAGGGAAATCCCCATACTGGTCACCGTTTTTGTTTGTTTGTTTTTTTTTTTTTTGTGGTACGCGGGCCTCTCACTGTTGTGGCCTCTCCCGTTGCGGAGCACAGGCTCCGGACGCGCAGGCTCAGCAGCCATGGCTCACGGGCCCAGCCGCTCCGTGGCATGTGGGATCTTCCTGGACTGGGGCCCGAACCCGTGTCCCCTGCATCGACAAGTGGACTCTCAACCACTGCGCCACCAGGGAAGCCCATACTGGTCACCTTTTAACCAATCTGGGCAATATTACTGGAATACAATACCAAGATTATAGAAATTCAAAATTACAGTCCAGTTCATAGAACTTGGACTTAAAGCATCTTTTCAGAAAGTTCAATGTCTACATTTTAAGATTACTATGAAATCGATTTCATATTTGGTATTATGTTGTGTGCTTAGGTAAAACGTTTGATAGATTTCTGTATAGCAGGAGGAGAGCAGGTAATGCTGCTCATCAAAATGGATAGACTCTAATATTCATACAATGGAAGAGAAAACTTAGGCTTCTTATTGAATTAAATGAGCCACGGATGCAATTTCATGCAAGTCCAGGATACATTTATTCCTCCTTTACTTCTGCCATTCTCTTCTTCCAATCTTGACAAGATAACTTTTGTATAGTATTTTATTTTATTTTGTTTTGTTTTATTTTACTTTATTTTTTCACACTCTTGTGTAAAGCCTGTGCTTTGTGCCACTGTGATCTCCAGTCTTTCAACCCCCCACTCTGTTCCCCCAGTTCATCAACTCCTTTCCATTTCCCTGTGTTCCATGGTTAGTCATTTCACCCGTATGCTTGCTACTGTCCTGGAATGCCTTGCTTTCTTGACATTTGACCATACCAACCCTAACTTCCAATCTTCATGCTGGTAGAACTGTTTCTTCTGCCTTGAGGAGGTGGAGTTGCCTTTCTGATTATTATTTACAGTAATTTACTATAGCCAGTGTCTAAAATGAGGTGGATTTTCACCCTGATGACCCCAGTGGGCTCAAGCCTATTTTGGACTGGACTGGGTTCCTGAAATTACTCAGGTTTTGTTCTTCACCAAAAAATGTAAGTGATACCTCAATAATACTGCCAGATTTGTTCGTCTATAGAGTACAATTTTGATGAGCAGTCATGAAAACTGGCCAAATGACATATCAAAATATGTTTAAGCAGGTCAGATTTAAGAATTTTATTGATCAACACATGGATTTTGGTTTTATTTCCATTACATAGATGGGGTCATTGGTCAAAAGTCAATTATAACTTCTGATTGACTATACCTATTTTGTTCATAAATATAATTATATCAAACCAAATATTTGGAGGTCAAATCTTTCTTGTAGAACTATTGATAGACACAGCAACATGAATGAATCTCAAAGTGATGATGTTAAGTGCAAGAAGCCAGACAAAAGAAAGTTCTATATAAGGTTCTAGAAAATGCAAACTAATCTATAGGGATTGAAAGGGGATTGTTCGTTGTCTGGGATTTTGGGGGAAGGGAGGGAAGATGGGGTTGAAAGGGCACAAGAACACTTTTTGGGGATGATGGAAAGGTTTATCTGAATTGTGTGTGTGTGTGTGATTGTATCACGGGATGTATACATATGTCAAAATTCATTAAATCATACAACTTAAATATGTGCAATTCATTATGTCAATTATATCTCAGTAAAAGTATAAAAATCATTAGCAAGGAAAACATGTTTGTTTTAAGCCATTAAAACATCTACTGTGTACCAGGCACTCTGCTGGGGACAGTGTTCATTAAGGCAGACAAGACCCCTCCTCTAGGGGAGGGTACATTCTGGTGGAGGAGATAGATCGACAAGTGATAATAGTAAAGTCTGGTAAGTGTTACTACAGGGTAAGAAGGGGAAGCCTTGAAAACAGGCAGCAGGATTATCTAAACTGGTTATTTGGTAGTAGATGCCTAAAACTGCGTTGAAAAGATTCTGAAGCTTAGCAGGATCCCATGCACTAGGAGAGGGTGGTAATGCCGAGTACCACGCATTTGCCCAGATGAGGCTATACTGTTGGCCTTATCATACATTTCCCAATAATATGACTATTTTAAGTGGTTATGAAGATGTTTAAGAATAGTTCAGATCTCTTGTTATAGACCAGTTTTTTCCCAGAGCAGGATTTTTAAGGCAGTGTTTCTTGTTGGGGAAACATCAACTTTCTAGACTGTAGTGTAGACAGAGGACAAGTGTTCTTTTGTTCTCAAAAGCTCTGTTTTCAAGTGCTTTTTACCCGTTGATGTCACTGTGTCTGAGCCTTTGCTAAGGGTACTGCAGCTGGATTGTGTAGTGGAACCAGGTCCAGAAAAAGAATCACTCAAGAATGCAAGTAAACAGGATGTCAGATGTTATCCTTAGTCTATTTCCCTCAACATAGCTTTTTGGCTGCAAAGTAAAATGCCATTCTTCTAGCTTGTGCTTATACACAGTGATGGCTGACGGCAGGCACAATCTTCCTCTGCTTGGCATGTTGTCACTGTGCCACTCAACATGTTTTGCAAGGCATGATTGTGACATATCATCTCGGTGAGACAGTGTGAGGACATGTGGCCATTTCTTGGAAGAATTTCCCAGCCTACCTTCTTTGAGCCCTGTTGTGCCAGCACAGCTCCCCACGAGGCTCAGATCTGTCTGACCTAAGAGCCAGTTGGCATCTTCCTCTTGACAGAAACCAGATTTTCACTGGGGCTAGACTATATATTGACAGCTTCTTCTCAGACTGGCCCATGAGTATCTCATTTCTAAGGTCCCCTGAAGTGCTGGCTTACCTCTGTTTTCCCAGAGCACTCGCTTCCTTCTCTCTCCTCCCTCCCCGGCAGCCTCCTCACTTCCTTCCTTTACAGCTCCTTGCACCCGTTGGTTTGTGTGTGTGTGTGTGTGTGTGTGTGTGTGTGTATGTATTTCTTCTTCTTCTTTTTTAATCCCAATGAATTTGTTTTGCAGATTTTGAAAAAGAAACCCAGTGTTATCCAGGACTCTTTTTCCCCCCATTCATTCTATTTCCACATCTCTGAGTGTGAGCTCTGTGGTTTTCAAATCCCATAATTGGAGTGGCTTCCACCGTTGTCTAAGAAAAGTTCTTTTAGAGCTTTGCGCTGCAAGCACGAGAAGAGAACTCATAAAAAGGAAGACAACAGCAGATGCAATCGCGGATGTGGCTTAGTCCTTGCAGCTGCCCCAGAGAGCTGTTCAGAGTGTACAGTCCTCAGTAATGAATCCAGAAGAACGCATCGTGACATGGCTTATATCTTTGGGAGTATTAGATTCCCCCAAAAAGACCATCTGTGATCCGGAGGAGTTCTTGAAGTCCTCGCTGAAAAATGGGGTAGTGCTATGCAAACTGATCAACAGACTTAGGCCTGGCTCTATAGAAAAGGTAAGGGAAATTTGCAGTATCTTTGGGGTTGCTTACCACAAGAGAGCAGCAATAATGTCACTCTGGAGATTTTCGATTGCCTGGGTCACAGGACGCTCCTACTTTAATCTCTTTCTAAGACTTCGACTTGCTTTCTGTTTTTGTAGTTGGAAAAAGTCGGAAAATGAAATGTTATCCTTTAGTAATTGGCCACCGAAGATTAGTACAGTAAAAACCTGTTACACCACTGGTGCGAGGGACAAGGAGAACACCCATGTCACGAGCTTGCTCTGTCATAGAGATGCATGTTACACCTCCCTGTGTACTGAGGACATGTTTTGAACTTGGGGTGCATGTGAATCTGAGGAAAAATGGGATGATTTATAAGAGATACAGATGGTGTTTATTGACGGTATGACTAAATTCAGTGTAGATTTTCTTCACAAAGAAATAAAATATCCATTGAAAGAAAGAAAGGCTATTTAGCAACCAGGAGAAATAATCCAAAATGTTACAACACATTCTGTTAAAACAATAGAAACCAAATATATGTTTCAAATGCAACGTGTGTTCAAAGTGAAACTAACCTTACTCTCTTTTAAAAATCCAAAATTGTGAATGTTGGAAACCCATGGTCACGAGGATGTGATTTAAAAAGTGGGCACTGGGACTTCCCTGGTGGTCCAGCGGTTAAGACTCCACGCTCCCAATGCAGGGGGCCTGGGTTCAATCCCTGGTCGGGGAACTAGATCCCACATGCCGTAACTAAAGATTCCTCATGCCGCAGCTAAGACCTGACGCGGCCAAAAAAAAAAACAAAAAAAAAGTGGGCACTTTAAGTAAGTTTAAAGGTGGAGCCCTACTATTATTTTCTTAAGGTCAGCAGGGAATGTGAGGCTGAGTACAGTTCTTTTGCTTATAATTTCTCAAACTTGAAAAACAGTGATAAAATGGTGGGAAAATGTTGAGAAATGTGATCAAATGTGGAGAACAGTGAAGGGGAAAATATACTTTTTTTTTTTTTTTTTTTTAAAATATACTTTTTAATAAATTATCATGAGGAGGAGGGAGGGTGGTAATAGGTTGGAAGCAGGAACCAGGATCAGAAAACTTTCAGGGTCTCTCTAATTTGCTATTACTACACTTTGGCAGAAAGCATGAGAAAAAGTTTGTAAGTAGAGACGGCTTGGGACTAAGGGTTTCGTGACATTTGAAACAAGACCGACCGTTTAGATTTTTGCATCACTTCCTTCAGTGGTTAATTTCTCTTCCTGGATTGACAGCAATGTTGGCCCCGCCTTAAAAAGCCTACCTTATCTACTTATCAGTGAGCGATGCAATGATGTGACCCACATGTGATGACAGTCTCCAAGTGACATTTGACTCTGTTTCCCTAGTACTGTCTGGAGCCCCAAACTGAAGCTGACTGCACCAACAACATCAATGACTTCCTGAAAGGATGTGCAGCCCTTCAAGTGGAGGTAAGCCCACCCAGGTTGCCTTCCTCGTGGTCATCGTTTTTCACTCTGCTAATGAAGATGGTGTTGTAGTAAAAGTACTTGGTTTATTTTCACTGTGAAACAGAGGAAGCATTTTATGGAAACCATGGTTAAGATTGGTGGTCCCCAGTCGTGGCTTGCTAGTTTGTCTTTTCCAGAAAACAATTCCAAAACAAAACAAAATAAAAATTCAAAATATGTACCTTCTGGACTTCCCTGGTGGTCCAGTTGTTGAGACTCTGCGCTTCCCCTGCAGGGTGAAAGGGTTCGATCCTTGGTCAGGGAACTAATATCCTGCATGCCACCAAAAAAAAAAAAAAAAAAGGAAAAGAAAAGAAAAAGAGAGCAAAATATGTTACCTTTTATCCTACTGTATAGCACAGAGGACTATATTCCATATCCTGTGATAAAACATAATGGAAAAGAATATAAAAAAGAATGTATGGATATGTATAACTGAATCACTTTGCTGTACAGCAGAAATTAACACAACATTGTAAAGCAACTATACTTCAATTAAAAACAAAACAAAAAACAAAACCAAAATATGGTACCTTTAAAAAATAGCACCCAAGCCCTGAAAGCAGGCTTCCGGTGCCAGAGCTTGTATGGTGTGAGTCCCTACTTAAGTGGAGCCCAAAGCAGGCCACTGGCTGCTGCAGAGGGTTACTGTAATCCCCCTGAGTTGGGAAGAGTGGAAAACTTATTGTCACTTTTTCCCACTAACACTTTAGAACAGAGGCCTTGAAAGAACCTGGCCCTGAGGTAGAAATTGTAAATTAAGTTACGTTGCATTCTTTTACGTTATGTGGATCCTTACAGTAAGTATAGGGGGTGTTGCTGAAAAGGAGGTGATACTTTCGCCTGTGTGTCAAATTATTTAATGTCTCTGTGCCTCAGTGTTTCTATCTGTAAAATGGACACAATAATAGCTACCTTATGGGGTTGTGGTAAGGATCAAATGAGATACTGCATAATAATTTAGAGCTAAGACCTCCAACCTCCAAAGATCTATGAAGTAATGTATGTAGAATGCTCAGCACAGGATCAAGGACATAAGAAGTGTAGATGTGCGTTACTAGTATTACTTGTGGAGAAGCATTAGTAGTGGTTTGAGCCTGGATTCGGGCATTAGACTGCTCAGGTTCAAATCTCAGTTTTCTCCCACTAGTAGGTTTATGACGTTGGGCATATTACTTTACTATGCCTCTCTGCCTCAGTCTCCCCACCTGTAAAATGGGAAGAATAGCAGCTCCTGTCTCATAGGATTGGTGTGAGATTTCAATGAATCTGTGTCCCGGAAGAGTGCGTGTTACATAGTAAGTCTTCTCCAAGTGTTAGCTATTAGTAGTAGTAGTACAAGTACCTTTGCCCCAGATAAATTTTGCTTCCTTCAGAATTTTTCCTAAAGTTAGCCATAGCATCAAGCTATGCTTGTCTCTGAATATTTTATTCCGGATTTCCCTATTGCCAAATTTTAGCACTCTGTGTGTGTGTGTTTGTGCATGGGCACATGAGTGTGTATGGCTTTTGAGGTAGGTGTAACCTACTCTATATCCCTTATGGAATCATGTCTGCTATGAGCAGATCATGGTATTTTCTTTTTTATTTGATAAATAAAAACATGGTGAGGTTGCCAGTGATTTATGCACTCTGAAGCTGTCAGAAGGTATACCGAGCTTATTTGTGGTTCTAAGAATACTAGATGATACAGAAACACCTCCTGGGGGACTTCCCAGGTGGCGCAGTGGTTAAGAATCCACCTGCAAATGCAGGGGACATGGGTTCGAGCCCCGGTCCAGGAAGACCCCACATGCCGTGGAGAAACTAAGCCCGTGCTCCACAACTACTGAGCCTGCGCTCTGGAGCCCGCGAGCGACAACTACTGAGCCCGTGAGCCGCAACTACTGAAGCCCGTGCGCCTAGAGCCCATGCTCCGCAACAAGAGAAGCCACTGCAATGAGAAGCCCGCGCACTGCAATGAAGAGTAGCCCCCGCTCTCTGCAACTAGAGAAAGCCCGTGCGTAGCAACGAAGACCCAACACAGTCAAAAATAAATAAATAAATAAATTTAAAAAAAAGAAAAAAAGGAACACCTCCTGGGTCTGGCATTGTTGGAGAATGAGTCATTTCACATAAGTGGATTTTTCTGATAACTAATGCTTACTCCATTAATTTTTAGCCACTTTGGATACAAATCTTTCTAAGAAAGTATAACATAATTTTCATTTCTTACATGAAAGGCAGCAGGCATATTTTGATTTCTTTTTGATAATTCAGGCTGGCCTGAGCATCAGATGAATATTGTAAGGAGGCAATATCTGGCATCATGGTTAAGCACATACCTTCTCTAGTTTGACAGACTTGGGTCAGAGTCTTGACTCTGACTGTGTGACTCTGGGAAAAGTTACTTGGCCTCTCTCTGCTCCAGTTTCCTCATCTGTGTAATGGAGACATTAGTAATATCTACTGCATAGGATTGTTTTAAAGATCAAATGGAATAATGCACTTAGAACACACTTCATATGTCACTGCACATAAGACACGCATAATAGCTGCTCACACTCTTATGACTAGGTAGTTTTGTACACAAAATTATGCCTGTAAAAAAAAAAAGCAAAATTATGTCTGTAAGGGGTGTATAGCAGCCATACCAAGGCACTCCTAGAACCCCGAGGGAAGCCTAATAAAATCAGCACATAAGGAATGAGACTGAAAGCAAAGCTGGGGTGTACTCAAGCAGCCAAGAATACTGACCATCCAGTCTCAAGCTCCCAAGTAGCTAGGGAGACAGACATCAACATAAATATTTGCAAACTTAAAAAAATTAATTATTTAAAAATTGAATATATTTGACATACAACATGGTGTAAATTTAAGGTGTACAATGTGTTACTTTGATAGATTTATATATTGTAATATACCTAAGTATAGTACAATATTGTTCTCTGTGTTCACTACAGCGCGCATTAGAGCACTACGGCATATTTGCTACTCCTTGCAAGTTGGTACCCTTAAACAACGTCACTTTTCATACCCTACCCCCACCCCTTGGTAACCACCATTTGACTCTCTGTTTTTTTATGTTTGACTTTTTTAGATTCCACATATAAGTGAGACCATACAGTATTTTTCTTTCTCTGTCTGACTTATCTCACTTAGCATAATGTGCTCCAGTTCCATCCCTATTGTCGCAAATGGCAGAATGTCCTCCTTTCTTATGGCTGAATAACAGTCCATTGTGTGCATATGCCACATCTTTTTTTATCCATTCACCCACTGATGGGTATTTAGATTGTTTCCGTATCTTGTCACTTTAGAGTATCTCTCAGACAGTGCCTAGTATAGGGCATGCTGAATACTTTTTTGTTGACGCTATAAAACTGTTAATGTATGAAAAGCAAGAAGAGCAGGGCTTGATTATTGCCAAGAACACACTATTATTTATATAAAAAAGAGTGGCAGCTTGAAATGGTCAATTTGGAAATGTAGAAAAATGAAGCTGGAGATGCAGCAGAACACTGACAATTTGAGTGTTGGTTGTGGGGCACAGTGACCACATGAAAGAGCTGTTGCCTTCTGACCCTCTGGGTGGCCAGTTGGCCTCTGCAAGTGACCTCCATCTTTGTGTTCTCATATGGCTACAGTGTCCTCGGGTCTCTAGGGGATCACACAGCTAGCAACTAGTCAGGGAAGTCTGCTGAGACACCTAGGAGACAAAGGTATCTCTGAAGCACCTCCCAGACTTTGATAGTTTCTCTTTTTTTCTAATATTTCCCCTTTTTCTTTTTTTTAATTTAACTTAATTTTTAAAAATTATTTTTTATTGAATGAAAAATCCTTTAAATTCTATAGTGCTTTACAAATTTCAAAAGTTTCACACACATGATTTCATATAATCCCATAATAACCTCTTTTTTTCCCCTCTACCCCTATATTGCCCCTCCCACCTTCCCTCTCCCCACAGGTAACCACTAGCTTGTTCTCTATATCTGTGAGTCTGCTTTTTTTTGGTTTTATTCACTAGTTTGTTGTATTTTTTAGATTCCACATCTAAGTGATATAATACAGTATTTGTCTTTCTCTGTCTGACTTATTTCACTTAGCATAATGCCAAGTCCATCCATGTTGCTGCATATGGTAAAATTTTCTTCTTTTTATGGCTGAGTGGTATTCCATTGTGTGTGTGTGTGTGTGTGTGTGTGTGTGTGTGTGTGTGTGTATCACATATTCTTTATCCATTCATCTGTTGATGGACACTTAGGTTGCTTCCATACCTTGGCAATTGTAAACAATGCTGCTATGAACATTGGGGTGCATGTATCTTTTCGAATTCGTGTTTTTGCTTTTTTTGGTTATATACCCAGGAGTGGAATTGCTGGGTCACATGGTAGTTCTATTTTTAGAGAAACCTCCATACTGTTTTCTACATTTCTACAAACCTACAAACTTAATATACAAACCTACAAACCTAACATACACCTAATATACAAACCTACAAACATAATCTACAAACCTAATATATAATGTTTTCTACATTTTCTACATTTCTACAAAACTCTATTTTTGAGAAACCTCCATACTGTTTTCCACAGTGACTGCACCAATTTATTTATTTGTTTGTTTATTTATTTATTTTAAATGTATTAATTGGCTGCATTGGGTCTTTGTTGCTGCGCATGGGCTTTACTTGCGGTGAGCGGGGGCTACTCTTTGTTGCGGTGTGCGGGTTTCTCATTGCGGTGGCTACTGTTGTTGTGGAGCGTGGGCTCTAGGGCACGTGGACTTCATTAGTTGTGGCACACAGGCTCAGCAGTTGTGGTGCACGGGCTTAGTTACTCCGCGGCATGTGGGATCTTCCCAGACCAGGGCTCGAACCCATGTCCCCTGCATTGGCAGGCGGATTCTTAACCACTGCACCATCAGGGAAGCCCTGCACCAATTTATATTCCCACCAACAGTGTAGGAAGGTTCCCTTTTCTCCACAACCTCCCCAACATTTGTTATCTGTGTTCTTTTTCGTGATAGCCATTCTGACAGGTGTGAGGTGATATCTCATTGTGTTTTTTTTTTTTTTTTACGGTACGCGGGCCTCTCACTGTTGTGGCCTCTCCCGCTGCGGAGCACAGGCTCCGGATGCGCAGGCTCAGCGGCCATGGCTCACAGGCCCAGCCGCTCCGCAGCATGTGGGATCTTCCCGGACCGGGGCATGAACCCGTGTCCCCTGCATCGGCAGGTGGACTCTCAACCACTGCGCCACCAGGGAAGCCCCTCATTGTGGTTTTGATTTGCATTTCCCTGATGATTAGCGCGATGTTGAGCATCTTTTCATGTGCCTGTTGGCCATCTGCATTTCCTCTTTGGAAAAATGTCTATTCAGGTCTTCTGCCTAGTTTTTAATTTGGTTGTCTGTTTTTTCGATGTTGAGTTGTATGAGCTGTTTATATATGTTGGATATTAACTCCTTATTGGTCATATCATTTGCAAATATTTTCTCCCATTCAGTAGGTTGTCTTTTCATTTTGTCAATGGTTTCCTTTGCTGTACAAAAGCTTTTAAGTTTGATTAGGTCCCATTTGTTTATTTTTGTTTTTATTTCCTTTGCTTTAGCAGAAGGATCCAGAAAAATATTGCTGTGATTTATGTCCAAGAGTGTTATGCCTATGTTTTCCTCTAGGAGTGTTATAGTATCCAACCTTTAATCCATTTTGAGTTTATTTTTGTGTATGGTGTTAGAGAATGTGCTAATTTCATTCTTTTACAAGTAGCTGTCCAGTTTTCCCAGCACCACTTATTGAAGAGACTGTCTTTTCTCCATTGTATATTCTTGCCGCCTTTGTCATTGGTTAATTGACCATAAGTGTGTGGGTTTTTTTCTGGGCTCTCTATTCTGTTACATTGATCAATGTGTCTGTTTTGTGCTAGTACCATACTCTTTTGATTACTGTAGCTTTGTAGTATAGTCTGAAGTCAGGGAGCATAATTCCTCCAGCTCTGGTCTTCTTTCTCAAGATTTTTTTGGCTATTTGGGGTCTTTTGTGTTTCCACACAAATTTTAAAATTATTTGTTCTAGTCCTGTAAAAAATGCCATTGGTATTTTGATGACAGTATCTTTTGAAACACGAAGTTTTAAAATTTTGATGAAGTCAAATTCATCTTTTTTTCTTTGTTGCTTGTGTTTTGGATGTCATAGCTAAGAAAACCATTGCCTGGTGCAAGGTCATGAAGATTTACCCCTACATTTTCGTCTAAGAGTGTTCAAGTTTTGCTCTTACATTTAGTTATTTGATCCATTTTGAGTTAGTTTTTGCGTATGGTGTGAAATAGGTGTCCAAATTCATTCTTTTGCATGTGGATATCCAGTTGTCTTAACACCATTTGTTGAAAAGACTATTCTTTCCCCCACTGAATTGCTTAATGTAGCTGTGTAGTAAGTTTTCAAATCAGAAAGCATGAGCCCTCCAACGTTGTTCTTCATTTTCAAAATAATTTTGGCTATTCTGGATCCCTTGTGTGCCCGTATAGATTTTAGGATAAGTCTGTCCATTTCTGCAAAAAAGCCAGCTGGAATTTTAATAAGGATTGTGTTCAGTCTGTATATTACTTTGGGGAATATTGCCATCTGAACAATATTAAGTCTTCTGATCCATAAACACAGGATGTCTTTCCATTGATTTAGGTCTTTAAAATTTCATTCAACAATGTTTTGTAATTTTCAGTGTACACACCTTATATCTCCTTGGTCCAATTTATTCCAAAGTATTTTATTCCTTTTGATACTACTACAAATATAATTTTTTTCTTAATTTCATATTTGGGTTGTTCATTGCAAGTGCCTAGAAATACAGTTGATTTTTGTATATTGATCTTGTGTCCTTCAACTTTAACTTGTTCATTAGTTCTAATAGTTTATTGGATTCCGTGTGATTTTCTTGTACAAAATCATGTCATCTGTGCACAGAGATACTTTTGCTTCTTCCTTTCCAATCTGGATGCCTTTTATTTCATTTTCTTGACTAATATGCCTGGCTGAAACCTTCTATACAGTGTTGAATGGAAGTGATGAGAGTGGACAGCCTAGTCTTGTTTTTGATCTTAGGGGGAAGCTTTCAATTTTTCACCATTAAGCATCATGATAGTTGTGGGTTTTCAATGCTCTTTATCAGGTTGAAGGTGTTCCCTTCTATTCCTAGGTTTTGAGTGTTTTTATCACGAAAGGGTGCCAGATTTTGTCAAATGCTTTTTCTGCATCTGTTAAGATGACCACTGATTTTGTCCTTTATTGTACTGCTATGTTGTGTTACACTGATTGATTTTCATCTGTTAAATCAATCTTGCATTCCTGGGATAAATACCAGTGGATCATGTTGCATGTGCACATAGAGGTTTGTGCACATCTGTCATTATTCTTGTTGCATCTTTCTTCATAGAAGTGGAATTACTGTGTGAAAATTTGATACTCTCAAATTCCTCTACAAAAATGCTGAAGTTATACTCTTACCAACAGTGTAGAAAGTGCCTTCTTCATGTCCCTGGTGGCCCTGGATATTATTTATCTTCAATGTTTGCTAAAACGTTGGGTGAAAATGGTATTTCATTTATTGCTATAATTTGACTTCCATGATTCCTAGTGAGTTTGGATATCTCTCATGCCTTTAGAGTTCATTTGTATTTCCTTTTCTGCAAAGCAAATACATCTTTCTTATTTATTTATTTACAGAATGGAGGGGGCAGGGAGGACACTCAGGCCTCAAGAGAAAATCTTCCAGAACATATGGAAGAATCCTCATGTCTAGGTAGTGTGTCGCTAATGTGACCAGGAAGCCCCTTGACAACACTGTCCTAGCAATGCTAGTTTTGTCTTTGTTCTGCGTTTGAACTTGGCGGGAATCAGGGACAGATACAGTTCTTGCGATCATTTGAGCGTGGCCAGGGTGCTACCTCTCTGATTGCATGGTCCTGGCTACAGCCCCAGGAAGGACTGGTGTGTCTCAGCTCTAGTCCTCTGGTTTTCCTTTCAGCCAGCCTTTCTCCCTGCCTCATCCCCAACAGGTACTTCTGCTTTGTCACCTGCCACCCTTATGACCCGCATATTGCCAGGGATACCCTACCCTCTCCTATTCTGCTCCTGGGCCAACCCTACTTTGTAAAAAAGATGTTTTGCTCATGAAGGATATCATTGAATGTACATGAGGCTCAGTTAGTGCTTCTGTCTCTCTTTCTCCCTCCTTCTCTCTGTCTCTCTCATCAGCTGGTATCAGTATGGCTTTTTCTTTGCCCCCTCCTGTCTCCGTCTCACTGCCTCCTGTCTGCCTTGTCACTGGAACAGCAGGGGCGCCCTCCCCAAAGTGGGGCCTGTGGGATGGACGATCTGCCGTTTCCCAGGGGCTGCTCTCCTCATGAGTCAAGGCGAAATCTCCGGTAAGAGAGCTCCGGCTCTAGGAGAGCAAAGCCTTCCTGGAGCCAAGTGCCTGGAGTGAGGCAGAAGGCCAGGCAACAAAGCAGTAGCTGCAGTGGGTAGCAGCAGACCTTCCTTCAGACCCTGAACCTGCCACCTTCTTTCGGAGAAGTCACAGTCCCCTTCCCTCGGCCTCGGTTGACTCATCTGTAAAATGAAGAGACTGGAGTAGTGATTGGTAATGTCTCACTGTTGGACACTGTTTTTAACTGGCCCGTTTCCATCAGTTTCCGCTGGGGAAAGCCTTGTATATTTAGTCGCTCAGTTTGAGCTAGTGGGAAGACTAAAGAGGATTTTGTAAG
The DNA here is from genome assembly GCF_011762595.2 of Tursiops truncatus. Lineage (NCBI taxonomy): Eukaryota > Metazoa > Chordata > Mammalia > Artiodactyla > Delphinidae > Tursiops > Tursiops truncatus. The sequence goes on from NC_047055.1 coordinate 14,443,999, forward strand.
TTGTTGGTCTTTTTTTTTTTCTTTCTGTTGAGCCAATCTGACACTCCTACTGGAATTGCCGTGAGTTACATCAAATGACACCCATGACTCTGGCCATCCTAATCTACCGACTGCATTGTATTTCTGTAAAAACTGGACTTCAAGTAAGGTCGGAAATATTTCCCATCTATCACGAACCTTTTCATTCTCCATCAAAGAGACGATCTGATGTGGGGCCTGTTATCCGAGAGTCCGGGAAGGGCAGCCAGGACAGCTGGGGGAAAGGAGGGATGTGGAGGGCCGCTGGAGAGCGCTTCCTTGCTGGGGTGTCTCAGCGGCTCACCAAAGAGCTTGGGGGGTCCGAACTGCGTCGGGGGCTGGAGGAGGAAGCGGGCCACCAGGCAGGGCTGCTCTGTGAGGCCGGGATTCCCACCCGAGGCTCTGGCAGAGGCCCGCTACAGGCCAGGCGGCGGCAGCCCGGGGCTCGGGGCCGAACTGGGCGGCAGCAGCATGCGCAGTGTGGCCGCCGCTGCTCCGCGGTTTCTGCTGCTGCCACAGCTACCCGGGCGGCGGCGGCGGCGGCGGCGGCGGCGGCGGCGGCGGCGGCGGCGGCGGCGGCGGCGGCGGCGGCGGCGGCGGCGGCGGCGGCGGCGGCGGCGGCGGCGGCGGCGGCGGCGGCGGCGGCGGCGGCGGCGGCGGCGGCGGCGGCGGCTCTACCCTGCGCCGCTGTCACTTCCAGTTCCTACTTCGGCGATCCAGGTCCGGGTCACTGCTTCCACGCCGCTGGCCCGGTCCCTCCAGGCCGCTTTCCCTCCCGAGCTCTGGGCGCCGGGCTGGAGGGGGCCAGCGAGGTACTGAGAGCAGGGTCCGGAGCGGCCGCGAAGGCGGCTTCCCAGGGCAGCCGCTGCCCGTCCGCCGCTGCCCCTCGCGCCCTCGACCGGCTCGCCGCCAGCGCACCCAGCGGGGCGCGTCTCCCGCACCCAGCTTTCCGCCCTCCCAGCGGCCCCGCCGCTCTGGAAACAAGAACTTGAGGGCAAGAATCTGGCTTCCCTTTATATTAAAAAAAAGGGTGGCATTAAAAAAAATCCCCGGACTGGAGAGGTTGCGGGCGCTGCACGGAGTTTGGAGACGGGCGCCCCCTCCTCGCCCGCGTCCAGGAGCAAAGTTGCAGCCGCCCCTCCCCGCCCCGGAGAGCCGAGCCCAGCTCTCCAGTTTCGCCCTGGTGGCGGCCGCGCTCGGGGCAGGGTCCCAGCTCCGGCCGGGTGGAACTGTTCCCGCAGCCTTGGCACGGGCTCGGCCGCCCGCTCGCCGGCCCCGTGACTCGGGAGGGCGAGCGGCTTCCCGGAGGCGGCGGCGGCGCGGCTGGACCGAGCGAGCAACCGGAGGAGCAGCGGGCAGCGGCCGAGCCAGGTGACCTGCCCCGGGGCGAGGGCGTCAGGGGAAGGGAAGCGCGCGAGGGCCTGGGGTGGGGGCGAAGGACCCCGGCTGGAGAGGAGCCGCCTTTCCTCCCCGGGCCGTGGCCGCGGGGTCCGTCCTCCGCCAGGGCCTCGCGGGGCTCTGAGCTCCGGGGTGCGGGGAGCGGGGGCGGGGGCCGCGGGCGGAGAGCTGGGAAGCGCCAAACTTAGGGGCGAGTTGTCCGCCTCTGGCCGCGAGCTTTGCATCAGACCGGATTCCTTCTTTCCCCCGGAACCAGGGCGGTAGTCAACAGTACTATTTTTTTGATACTAACTTGACCTCCCCCCACCCCTCAACCCCCGGCATCTGTACATTTGGGGGTATTTTCGGTGTTGAGTACACAGGTCTGTCGCAGGAATGGTCTGTGGATGGGGAAAGTCCTGTATTTCCAAGGTGTTCAACGTGCCTGTGGTTAATTTCGAGTTTTCATTTTCCAGTCATTTAGGAACCCAACAGGTATGTGAGCGATTTCGTTTCTTAGCTCTAGAGTGGAGAGCCCTTAAGTTTATCTCTGTCTCTTCGAGAATCTTATATATTTACATTTGGTTTGATATTGTTTTTGAATCTAGGGGTGACTCACATGATTTTTTTTTTCTTTTCTTAATGCGTAGTGGGAGTAAAAATAGAGTCCTAAGGGAATATATTTTTCTATGCAACTATGTATATTTTTGTCAAGAAAAGCTTCACATAAACCAAAAACCATTACAGAATAGGAGACAACTTTTAAGGCAAGATTCTAAGGTCCAAACTGCTTTTCTAACTTATATTTGCCTGGGAACCCCACAATTTGTCCTTGAACTTCCTGTCTTAATTTTTGACATTGACCATGGTAAGAGGAGCTCGGATGACATCATTTGCTCGAGCCACAGTTCTGGTGTTCCGTGACTGAGAGCGCCTGTCTCCAAAACGTAAGGCCTGGGCTTGCCCTTGTACTTCAGCTGAGGCATTTCCAAGGATTTCTCTTAAGCAAAGTATTATGCTACATGCCAGGCAGTGCTGCAGTCTCTTCTTACATAAGCGAGCTTCAGGCTGGTGGAGTCTCTGCGTACACTTGGAGCAGTTAATATCAGAGAGTTCTCAGTCTTGGGGAGGGAGGGTGGTGGTTGGTGATTGGAGTTTGGAAAAAAGTAAATTTCCAGTCTTGCCTTTCTTTGCTGCTTCAGTTTTTGGAAAGCTTTCTACTTATCTTATCTGAAACTCACTGTGCCCTTGTAAAGGCTGTAGGAGAGATGGCATTACTTTCATTGGCCAGAGAAACAGAAAAGTTTAGTGAAGCAAAGTCATACAGCTGACGGGTGGTATCATCAAAACTCTCACCTGAATCTCCTGCTCTCAGCCCAGGATTCTGTTTTGTTTGTTTGTTTTTACGAAAACATGACATTTTATACAAAAGTGTTTCATTTGGCACATTTCATGGATGATATGCCTTCCAAGCTATTAATTTTTTCTGTTCCTTTTGCCAACTCACATGGCTAGTGCTGTTCTTAGGAGTGAGGACAGGGACAAAGCTTTCCAAAGGAGAGTCTGTGGTTTGTATTTACCTACAGTCTGCCTCCCCTCCGTTCACCTTCCGGGGTAGCAGGTGCTGAACAGAGTGAGCGACCAGGGCCCAGAAATGTCCGACATTCGTTTGACATCACTAGCCCAAGTATAATATTACTTCAGTCTTTACAAAGAAACTCATTCAGGAGGGGAAATTGGAGAGCGTGAGTTTTGTTCGTTAACAGCAATCTGCTCATCACTGGAACTTAGACACGAAGGAGGAAAAGGAGTTGAGTACCTACCATTTCTCAAGCACCTACTATGTTCTAGGTACTGTGCTAGGTGCTTTAAGTATATTATTTTATTTAATCCTCACAACAATCCTGGGAGGGAGGGGATATTGTTCCCATTATACTGAGGTTTGGGGATGATGCAGACAAATGCCACACACTGCCAGTGCAAAATGGAGCCAGAATGTAATTGTTGACGTACCTTACTTCAGAACTTGTTCCCTTTGCTACGTGCCAGGCTATCCCCCCAGAGGAGCTGTTGATACATACAGGAACGCCTAACCTTGGTTTGCACACGTGGCTGCACATTAGAGCCACCTGGGGTGTTTTTTAAAAATACAAATGTTGGGATCTCCCCACACTGAGCTTTTGGGTTAATTGGTCTGCAGTGAGACCCAGGCCTTGGTATTTCTTGTTCTTTTTTTTAATGTTTAAATGAATTTTCTATTGCCATATAGCATGAATTCAGGAAACTGCACAAATCCTAAGTAGAGTTTGATGAATCCTTACAAACTGAACACATCTGTACAGTCAGCACACCGATTAAGAAACACACCATCATCAGCATTCAAAAGCCACCTGCCTTGTGCCCCTTCTCAGTCACTACCCCTCACCAGTGGGCACCACTGCCCTGACTTCTAAGACAATAGATTCCTTTTTTTCTGTCTTGTACTTTATATGGGTGGAATCATATAGTATGTATCTGTTTGTATAAGATTTCTCTCACTCAGGGTAATATTTGTACGAGTTCCCCATGTCATTCTTTCTTTTTTATTGCTAGTAGTATTCCACCATGTGGATGTCCGCTATTTTGTTTATCCATTCACCTGTTGATGGACATCTGGGTTGTTTCCAGTTTGGAGTTGCTATGAACAATGCTACTATGAATATTCCTGCGCATGTCTTCTGGTGCACATTTCTGCTGGGTTTATGCATAGGAATGGAACTGCTGGGCCATAGGGTGTGTATATGTTTGGCTTGAGTAAGTGCTGCCCCAAAGTTTTCTGAAGTTATTATTTGGTTTTGAAAGCTCCCCAGGTGATTCTAATGCACAGCCAGAGTCAACAACTATTTCCCTGGTTTATCTAGAGTTCAGCCATCTAGCAACCTCTAGTGTCTGCCCCCAAGCTGAGAACCTCCTCAGCATCGGATTGTCTAGGAAATCTCTGCTGGATTGGGCAGTTAGCATCCATTTTCCCATAATCCCTTGTGCCCAGCTACCTTTTCGCTACCTGCCCACTCTCACCATGGTAGTCTGTGGACACATTTCCATCTCTACTAGCCTTGGAGCTTCTCAAAGGCAGGAACCAGAACTTGATCATATAACGCCAGCAATCAGTACAGAACGTGGCACATAGCAGGTGCTCAGTTAATGTTCATTAAATGAATGATTGCTAGAATGACTGAATGGTCGGGGAAGCTCCGGGCTGCAAAAGAGATGCCCCATCTTTGTCCTTAGACTTGTGCACTTTTATTCCTAGGAGACTGCCTCAGACCCTCACTCAGAGCCTAATTACTTTTATTTATTGAAGCCTGTTGGAATTATGGGTAATCTGGTTGCTCATCCCCATACTGGTTAGAAATAGCAAATTAGATTAAATGAGATAAGGTATGTGGAAGCACTTTGTAAACTGGAAAACAGCGTTTAAATAGAAAGTTGTGATAAAGGGAGAAGAGAAGTTGCTCTAGATTAGACTTGCTGGCGATGGCAGAAAGAGTCTATATCTATGTGTAACATGGAAGCAATGAAATCAGCAGGAGACAAAAACTATAAAAAGCAGACTGCCAAACATAACCATCAGGGCCTTTTTGGTGTGGGATCAGGCAACCCAACACATGCTGTGTGGTCTAGTGGCCAGAATTTGTAACTTTCTCTGCCTTGGTCTGGGTCTGATTCCCGGTCAGGGAAGCTTTGTTCTTGAGAAGTAGTATAGTAGTACAGTGGCTAAGAGCTTGAGTCTTGGACTTGAACTAACCCGAGGTAGTCACTTATTAGGTATATGTAATATATATATAAAATATATATATTTTAAACTTTTGGCCGTGCCATGCGGCTTGCGGGATCTTAGCTCCCCGACCAGGGATAGAACCAGGGCCCTTGGCAGTGAAAGCACGGAGTCCTAACCACTGGACCACCAGGGAATTCCCACACTGAGAATTTAGACGGGGATGAAACTTAAACCAGGAACAAAATATCCACCCATTTTGTTTCTCAGGTCTGTGCTTTATTTGGCAAAGATCGCTTGTTTTTGGAAAAACGTTTCTGGAAAATAAAGTCAAAGGTTAAAATCCCTACATATTTTCTAATTCTTAACATCCCTCTTCTGAAGACAAAATAAAGTTGACAGTTTCTGGGAATTTTAGATGAAGAGTGGTGGCGGGCTTGACCTCTCTTGTCCTGGCGAACAGCAGAAATGTTCATCCTGTCAACATTATTAACCTCTTTCACTCACTAATTGAAGTGTTTTTTTTCTTTTTCCAGACTTGAAATTCTCAGTGCCTCACTTCATAGAAAATAATTTGAATTTAGATTAGAGGGTGTTGAAATGTATTTAAAATTATTTGTAGGTCATATTTACTGTGTTTACATATTTTATTTGGAAGACTGCATAAAGGCAGTTTAAATTTCAGTGATGTTATAGCCCAGTGATATCCATGGGACACAGACTGGAACCTGTGACTCTAATTTCTGACAATATATGTGTAATCTTAAGAGTTTCACGAACTGGTTATAAGAGATCCTATTAAGTCTCCAGCTTAATGTCTTGCTGTAGTTCTCAGTGCTTAGTGTGGCCAATTTTTAAGTGCTGAGAAGAATTTGTATATGGTTGCCTTTATGACAACTCAGGATTAGAAATATGTTTGGGGATCCAGTTCTAAAGAGGAAGTGGAGAAGACAAAGCAACAGAATTCTTCCGAGACTATGAATTATTCAGTTGTTAACCACAGTAACTTCTTTAGCTACCATTTTGTGTGCTAATAATAGAAACGGTTTGGACGGATTCCTCTTGGACTTGAAAAATCAGGAAAGCCTTTCACTCTTTTCTAGTCTATGCATAAACTAGGAGAATGTGTAAAAAGGATATTTTCAGTTTCTGTTGTTTACCTGGATGAAATAGTTGGTGTGTCTTTTAAAACAAATGCATTTGTTTTGTAATTACGATAGCTTGAAATTTAAAAATCCACCCCAGAGCAAGATGCTTCCTGATTTAGTTGAATTAAACAATTCAACAAATGGTTTTTTGTTTTTGGTTATGACTGACAAAAACTTTCCCCCTTGCTCCCAGGAAATAAGTAATAAACCTGTTGATTTGGGCATAGTCGAGGGGAGAAAATAAAACTCATCGCCTCAGGCTTCCCTGGTGGCGCAGTGGTTGAGAGTCCGCCTGCCGATGCAGGAGACACGGGTTCGTGCCCCGGTCCGGGAAGATCCCACATGCCGCGGAGCGGCTGGGCCCGTGAGCCATGGCCGCTGAGCCTGCGCATCCGGAGGCTGTGCTCTGCAACGGGAGAGGCCACAACAGTGAGAGGCCTGCGTACCGCAAAAAAAAAAAAAAAAAAAAAAAATCAGTTGCCTCTACAAAAACAAAACAAAAAGAAACAACCCCCCCCCCCACGGTATGTAATACTTAAAAGGGAAAAATATAGTTTCTGAATTGGATTGAATGTATGCTGATAATACCAAAAGGAAGGCATTTTATTGCAAAATTTGATCAATTGAATCTTCCTGATGGGAGGTGTCAAAGTTATCTTGTTTTAAATCTAACTCAACTCTAATTTGTTTTTTTAAATTAAATTTATTTATTAATTAATTTATTTTTGGCTGCGTTGGTTCTTCGTTGCTGTGCGCGGGCTTTCTCTAGTTGCGGCGAGCAGGGGCTACTCTTCATTGCGGTGCGCGGACTTCTCACTGCGGTGGCTTCTCTCACTGCAGAGCACGGGCTCTAGGCACACGGGCTTCAGTATTGCAGCACGTGGGCTCAGTAGTTGTGGCTCACAGGCTCCAGATCACAGGCTCAGTAGTCGTGGCACACGCACGGGCTTAGTTGGTCCGCGGCATGTGGGATCTTCCCGGACTAGAGATCAAACCTGTGTCCCCTGCACTGGCAGACAGATTCTTAGCCATTGCACCACCAGGGAAACCCCTTTAATTTGGTTTTAATGTTGATTCTAATCCAGGCTGTTTCTGGGGCAACAGAGCACAATACAGCCCTTTTTTCAAACCACACAATCTTGGCCACTCTCCCCTACTCCAGCCCCATTCTAATTTGGTCATACGTTATCACTGAGGCGACCCCCCCAGGATCAATCTGAGAGGTGAAGACATTGCCAGCACAACATGATGACCTTGGGGTTAGTACCAAAAGGAAGTACAAGGTCTGGCCTTTGAATTGCAAATGAAGAAGAGTGAGCGCACTTGCCTATTGCTTAGGGCCTTTGCTTACCTACGTTTTTAGAGGAAGTGTATGTCCACTCAGTCCAGAAGCTGCTCCATATCTGCATTGCCACTTCCTCTGTTGTCATCTGGAAGATGGACTTACAACACCAGACATCTGTCTAATTAGCTCCCCGCTTTGTCATACCCTGGCAAACTGGACCCTTCCACACAGAGGGGTGTGTGGGTTCAGAGATGTGGATCACCCCAGATGACATAATAGCCACGTGTCATTTTTATTGACTTCTTGGCAGAAGATTTACCTTCCTAACTTAGTTCTGCTTACAGAAAGAGAGTAAAATCCCAGCTTTATACTTTCTTGGGGACTTGAATATTATTACAGAGATCAGACATGTCAATTGAGGGATTGAATAGGGCAATAGGGAAGAGAAGGAATTAAATTAAGGTGGGAGGAAATGCAGCAGTTTGCAAAGCAGTGAGTGAAAGTGTTATAAGGACTTGTCTCACCCTAGACAATAACATACAGGTTTCCTCATGCTTTGGAAACACATGGATATTACTTTAAGAGGCATCTCGAAGGGGTCAAGCTCTTAACAGCTTTTATGAAGAGCCCGGCCTGTGAAGCAGGTCTCAACACTGAGGAACATTCTGTCTTGTAATTTGTCTGTTCTTCATGGCTAGGTTTCCAGCAAACTGGGGCTACTTACCAATAATTTCTGAGAAATGTATGCAAACCAAGAGAATGCGGTATTTTACTAACAAAAGAAATTTAGCCACTTCTTTGGAGAAATGTGTGTTGTGATAGTGTAAATCAGCATTTTTACTGTAAAATGACCAGTTTGCATTATTTGATGATATGCTGGTATTTGGGGATGGATTGGGGAAAATCCTGATTGGGGATTGAAAAAATCATCTTCAAGCAAAGAGAACAGAATGAAAAACAACGTTTGACAGTTGGTATACTTGTGGGTGATTTTATTTGCTAGATTTTATATAGCATCCTTTTTATTTCTTATCTTAAAACAAATTTATGTATTAGTGCCTGGCATATACCAGGTGTTCAGTAAATATTTGTTGAATGGGTAATGAATTTTTAAAAATTTATTTTAGATAGATTGCATATCTAACAGTCTATATGTACATTATCAACAGCTGACTTTATTCATAGAAATGACTCTTTAGTGGATGAAAATAAGGCTAAAAAGAAAGCTGGGTCCTTCCTAATACAGTATTACTCAGTTTCTTTATGTCAAGCTGGAGCACCTGTTTCATGTTTTTAAAAGTTAAAAAAAAAATGAAAAGTATGAGAGATTAGGTGCCACAGTGTCATTTGGAAGACCTTCTCTGCCTTTTCAGTGCTCAGGTCTCTTCTTATTCCTTATGTTACCCAAACTCTCTCGATTTCACTGGGCTGTCCACGTGTGAGATTTGCACATCCAGGACTCCGTAACTTTGATTCTTCCAAATGATCCCAGGTAGTAACTTCACTTCCTTTGGGTGAGGTAAATGCTTTGCCAGCTTTCTTTGCTTCTCTCAATCATATTCTTCAAAAAGAAGCATCTATCTTCCCAAGTGATGGAAAATATATGAGGCCTGATTTATCAAGTTCTACCAGGAAAAAATTACCTTCTCCTGTCTTTCCTTCTGGGGAAGGTATGACCAAAGGACAGGTGTTTCTGGTGGAAGAAATAGCTGCTTAAGTTTTTGGTTGAAAGGAAAGAGGAATAGTCAGCAAGTGCTTGTGCACTGTCTACATGGTGAGTACTGAGAATTGTGGAAAAAGGCAGCATGTGTATGGGAAATAGTGGAGTTTCGCAGCATGTAGAAGTGGATGGCTAGGTAGCCAAGCTTCCAGAATCTAGAGCATAATACAGAGTTGCGAGAAAGAGAAGCCCTTTGTGTACTGAGGTGTAGTGTTGGGGGAAGACCCCATGGAAGAGAGTGATGGAGGATGGGCTCCTAAGGACTGCTAGGATTCAGACGGTTGAGGGAACTTTTTCATAAGGAGAAGTGTGCATAGCAGAGAGAGGCACGGTGAAGGAAGCAAAGGATTCTGGGGCATACAAAGAGGTGATGATGAGAAACGATGGGCTTGCTAGTTGTGGGACCAGCTTGAGAAGGACTTTGAATGCTGGCTCGAAGAGCGTGGACTTGACCTTGTAGGCAGTTATAGGCTGGGTTACCTTAGGCTGAGAGATGTGAATTTTAACTGAAAGCACCATTCCTGATGGCTTGGCTATCTGAGCTCCCGAGCACCCACCTTCCTGTGTTTGGATGGTTTCCTAGGCACAGATCCTGTTTGGGGTCAGGTGGAGGAAAATTAATTAGTTAATTAATTAATTAGTTAATTAATTGGTTGATTGATGTCTGTTAGGCATTGATGGACATCTCTGAAAAGGGCAGGCTTGAAAAAGTGACTCACATAGAGACGTAAGCAAAGTGCGCCAAAAGTCTTTGCCGAATGAATGGTGGAAGGTGATCTTGAAAGAAAGTGGGAGAAACTTTGGTACAACATCCTTCCCACCCGGATTAGCTGGTGGAAGAGGGACTTCAGGTGTGTGATTCGTAGTCTTGCCAATTGCCTATCACCTCTTCTTACTTCTCGTGGGTTACTTTGCCGTGTTTTGCCACATCCCATGTGCCCTGCTGGGACTCAGAGCCTCTTTTAGAGCAAGGGATGAACAGGTGAATGTGGCTCTTAGTGGCTGTCATTTAAGCTATTTTACAATAAACAGTGAAAAAAAAAAAGATAGCCCAGCCCAGCCAAACAGTAACATCTCCCAGTTCTTTCCGGTGTCCCTTCTCTATAGTGCTCACATCATGGTGCTTTGGGAGGAGATTTAAAGGAACCTGTACTACCTGGGACACGCCAGTAATCGCATTGGCAGACGAGTTAATGAAATCCACCACCATGGAGTTTGAAGCATCTTTGGTCATGTCATGGTCACAGGGCTTCAGTTTGCAGATGAGCACAGGTGTATATTATTTTAGATAACAGATGTTTCCTGAAAAGTCACATGGAAATGGATTTTTTTCTTCCCTAATGATATTTCTTTTTGCCTTTACTGTAATTTCGGCAATGCCTTTTCCTCAATTATAATTAATCACCAATTGGGGAGAGCTTCTAAACTTTCATTAACTCATCAAACATTTATCGAGCACCAACTATGTGACAGGCACTCTTCTAGACGTTGAGGATCCAGCCGTGAAAAAGGTTGGAAAGAACTGGCTTCGTGGGGCTTACATTCTAGGTGCAATTTATATTTAAGTTTCTCTGACAGTCCATTCCGTCAAGCCACCAATGAATGACTATTTATCGAGTGTCTCATGTGTTGAATGCTGGACCAGGGCTGGGGGACCCTTTGCACTGCAAACAGTTGGCTTTCCAATGGGAAAGCCAGGGCTAATCTTAACCCTCACAGAATAAATACAGAATATTACAGCATCTACCCAGACTGCAAGGCTGTAGCTGTTCAGAAGAAAGAGAGGTGAGGGTGAGTCAGTGGAGGACTTTAAGGAAGGCAGCGGATGAGACCGCTGGAGGAGGGGCTCCTGTGCTCATTGCCCTCCTCCCTCCCTCAGCTTTGGGTAGGGCTCATTTAACACCAGTCTCTCCTGTGCATGAAGTTGTCCCGAAGCAGCTGCTTCTGCTAGGTTCTCGGGCTCCAACCCTAAATCGCAGGAGGCTCCTAGGAAAACAGGGGCTGCAGGAACCCTATCTTCACAGGAGAGTCTCCTCCTTAACTGCCTGGACGGTTAAACAGTCAGGAACTGTCGGCTGTTACACGTTCTGAGCTTATTTTCATGGTCTTCACACGTGTCACTGGATTCATCACGGGGAGTTCCAAAATAAATAGTACTCGGAGTGTCTAGGGCATTTTTTTTCTTTTTAATTCCTCCTTTACGTGAAAGGACAAGGAAGAAATATAAGGATGAGGACGTTGATCTGGGACCCCATGTTCAGGCATTCTTCAGTATAAAAATGGATTATTTTCCAAATATTTGTTTTTAAGTTATTGTTAGGAACACAGAACACATTTTCCCATAGAAACAAGGTGCTACGTGGTGATTCTGTTTTCTGGCTGGCCCACAGCGGCTAGTTTAATAACTAATGTGGCTGAACTGTGGATGTCATAGAGACTAAGTGGCGCAGGTGACACTATGTCCCTGGGAAAATGTGTTCCTCATTCCAATTTTCACAACTAAGAAGTAAGTCCCCTTCTCCGACGTGGTGGTGGCTTGAGGCTTGGGAAGGACACCCCCAGCTCTGGTGCACAGATGCTCCAGCAGCTGGGGCATCACCCATCCGCCCGCATCCCTCAAAACTGGCAGCCAGTGTGGCTCTAGTGACAGAGGCACAGGAGGAGGGTCAGGGGGAGGGCCACAGCGGCCAGCGGGCTGAGAGGCAGCTGGTTCTAAGCCTCTGGCTTCCCACCCTTGGCTTGGCAAACGCTATTGACAAGAGAGATTTCATCTTTCACTTTCCTTCGTGCCTACTCTCTTTTCGGTGAGATTATCCAAAGCCAGTTGTTCTTTCTCTTTTTAATCCTGGGACCATCCCCACCAAGATGCCTGTATCATTCCTCATTCATTCGCCACTTTCCTCAACACTTGCTACTCAACTGAGGATAAATCTCTGTTGTGGAGAAAGCGGTTTTTGCCCTAGGTGAGTGCTAACAAGGAAGAATGGCGATCATAAGGTGGGATACGTTGATGTCAGTGATGCTGAGGAAACCATCCCGGAGTGGATTTGGGGACTTCTCGATGAGGTGTGAGCAGTGACAATTACGCTCAGGTCTTTGCTCCTATTACAGGAGCTCTGGGGAGCTTGACTTCCGAGCTGTGGATGAGATGAGGTCCAAGTCATCTAGAAGCCCGTATTAATTATCTAAAGTGACTCTATATAAATCCACAGAGACAAAAGGACATAGATGGTCAAAGCTGTCCACAATTGCAGTTCGAGTCCCACGAGGCAGTGGTGGCAAGTTAAAGCCCGAATTTATATATAGGCCATTTAAAAAATGACATTTTGAGAGACATACCATGTTCTTGGATTGGAAGAATCAACATTGTGAAAATGACTCTACTACCCAAAGCAATCTACAGATTCAATGCAATCCCTATCAAACTACCACTGGCATTTTTCACAGAACTAGAAAAAAAAATTTCACAATTTGTATGGAAACACAAAAGACCCCGAATAGCCAAAGCAATCTTGAGAACGAAAAACGGAGCTGGAGGAATCAGGCTCCCTGACTTCGGACTATACTACAAAGCTACAGTAATCAAGACAGTATGGTACTGGCACAAAAACAGAAAGATAGATCAATGGAACAGGATAGAAAGCCCAGAGATAAACCCACGCACATATGGTCACTTTATCTTTGATAAAGGAGGCAGGAATGTACAGTGGAGAAAGGACAGGCTCTTCAATAAGTGGTGCTGGACAAACTGGACAGGTACATGTAAAAGTATGAGATTTGATCACTCCCTAACACCATACACAAAAATAAGCTCAAAATGGATTAAAGACCTAAATGTAAGGCCAGAAACTATCAAACTCTTAGAGGAAAACATAGGCAGAACACTCTATGACATAAATCACAGTAAGATCCTTTTTGACCCACCTCCTAGAGAAATGGAAATAAAAACAAAAATAAACAAATGGGACCTAATGAAACTTCAAAGCTTTTGCACGGCAAAGGAAACCATAAACAAGATCAAAAGACAACCCTCAGAATGGGAGAAAATATTTGCAAATGAAGCAACTGACAAAGGATTAATCTCCAAAATTTACAAGCAGCTCATGCAGCTCAAAAACAAAAAACCAAACAACCCAATCCCAAAATGGGCAGAAGACCTAAATAGACATTTCTCCAAAGAAGATATACAGATTGCCAACAAACACATGAAAGAATGCTCAACATCATTAATCATTAGAGAAATGCAAATCAAAACTACAATGAGATATCATCTCACACCAGTCAGAATGGCCATCATCAAAAAATCTAGAAATAATAAATGCTGGAGAGGGTGTGGAGAAAAGGGAACCCTCTTGCACTGCTGGTGGGAATGTGAATTGGTACAGCCACTATGGAGAACAGTATGGAGGTTCCTTAAAAAACTACAAATAGAACTACCATATGACCCAGCAGTCCCACTACTGGGCATATACCCTGAGAAAACCATAATTCAAAAAGAGTCATGTACCAAAATGTTCATTGCAGCTCTATCTACAATAGCCCGGAGATGGAAACAACCTAAGTGTCCATCATTGGATGAATGGATAAAGATGTGGCACATATATACAATGGAATATTACTCAGCCATAAAAAGAAATGAAATTGAGCTATTTGTAATGAGGTGGATGGACCTAGAGTCTGTCCTGCAGAGTGAAGTAAGTCAGAAAGAGAAAGACACATACCGTATGCTAACACATATATATAGAATCTAAGAAAAAAAAATGTCATGAAGAACCTAGGGGTAAGACAGGAATAAAGACACAGACCTACTAGAGAATGGACTTGAGGATATGGGGAGGGGGAAGGGTAAGCTGTGACAAAGCGAGCGAGAGGCATGGACATATATACACTACCAAACGTAAAATAGATAGCTAGTGGGAAGCAGCCACATAGCACAGGGAGATCAGCTCGGTGCTTTGTGACCACCTAGAGGGATGGGATAGGGAGGGTGGGAGGGAGGGAGATGCAAGAGGGAAGAGATATGGGAACATATGTATATGTATAACTGATTCACTTTGTTATAAAGCAGAAACTAACACACCATTGTAAAGCAATTATATTCCAATAAAGATGTAAAAAAAATGACATTTTGAAAAAATCAACTCTAAACAGGTAATAATTATGTTAGGCCGTGATACCCCAGACTCCCTTTGCTTTGATTCTGTTTTATCCAGCAAATTTCTAATTGTAATTTGGCTTACTGTGTAGATTTCTCTATTGGGAGAGAGTGATCTGGCCCATAAAATGGGAGTATCCAATCCTCTTCATGGTTCTTTCTTTTTTTAATTAGTAAATTGGCATTTTGGCTTCTGCATTGGCCTTTTGTGAATGTGGTTAATATAAGTCCAGTTTCAAGAGCCTTGAGAACTGAAGGCCAGATTCTGGACCCTGGAGACCCGCCGAGATGCTGCCTTTGGGAGCCCCTATTCAGATGATGGACCAGCAGGCCTTTTCCTGTGCTCCTTTGGTCAAAGACATCTCTCACTGTCCTGATGCGAAACAGAGCCACAAAGAAAGTAGTGTTGCTTTCCTTAGGTCCTCACGACTGCTCGGCAGTGACAAATCTGGGATGGAGTCAAGGTCTCCTGACCCTCACATCAGGGCTCTTTTCAGTATACTGATGTTATTGCAACTACATGCATAAGTCACATCTTGTTCCCTAAATTGCTGAAATGGAGAGAAAGGAAGGAAATAAGAGAGAAGTAGAGAGCAGGGTTTACTCCATATCAAATTGAAACAGTTATTATTTAAAACCAGGCAGGGCACACATGCCATCCACCGTATTCTAGTAAGTGGAATACCAGTGACGAATTGAGTCCAGCTTCTGAGCTGAGAGCATTATTTGTTGCTGACTTGGTGGCTGCTTTTAGTAGGAGCTGAGTGGAAGCATCCCAGGTCATGTCCACAGAGCCAGGAGCACTGCCACCCGGTGAAATATGACTAAGCAGCTCAGATTTGCTTCTCTGTCGCACAACGTAATGACATTTCCTCCCAAGTTCAGGGGTTAACAGAGGCAGCGTGCTCAGCTGTGAGGATAAGAGAATGTGATTCAAGACGGGCTAAGTTAATTTAAGATCTTATTCAGTAAGAACAAGGAAGAGATGGAATGTTCCTGAAATATTTGGAATTTTTTTTTAAAAATGGGCCTGAAACATAAGCTATGTCCATGTGGTCCCACTGAATCACTTGCTTTGCAGTTGATTAGACTTTAATAGTTGAGTGATGGAGCCTATTGTGATCACTTCAAACCCTATATTAACTTTAAATGAAGTTCACTGAATGGTACTGAAGCCACATGACATTAGAGGCATCACAGGCGTCACCCATCACTAGGTATCTGAACTAGCATACGGTATGGCTTCTTCTCTTAACAAGGATGTGGCTGGGGCCGTGACTGGTTACCTCAGGTGCTGAGAGCATGATGCCGAGAAATGGTTTCACTTGGTCCTATAACCATGGGCTGGATGCCGCCCTCCCCCTGCACCCCCCACCCCCAGCTAACACCTCACTTATGTGGACGATGGAACCAGATGAACAAATAGAAGTAACTCAGAGCAGCCCTAAGCCCCTTCTGGCAAACATGACCAGGTGCCTGCTGGGTCAGGGCTGCCCCTTGAAATGAGAAGGACAGCACATGAGTTAGGCAAAGCCCCTGGGGAGACGGTCTTCTCATATAGGCCATTTTCTCTTTGTCACAATTAGTTGAATTAAGTCATCTTAGAGGTTGTAACAAACTTACTGCGTATGGTACAGATGCTGCAAGGGATTTCATAGCGACAGCAGCAAGGGATTTCTTTTTGTGTACAAACGTATCGACAGCAGCAAGGGATTTCTTTTTGTGTACAAACTCACAGATTTCTTTCTCATCTTTTTCATGTCTTATGAAAACATAAAATGGGCATACAGGGCTAAGATGCCTCTTGGAGCACTTTCTTGTGTATTTTTATTGGTTCCATCACTTTCTTGCTTTGTGACTTAACTGCTTACTCTAAGTCACTGTTTACTTATCTATAAAATGGGGGAAATAATTGTAGACACATTACAGGCTTGTTCGGAGAATCAAGGGCAATGAAGACTCCAAGCATGGTGTCAGCATATAGCGCATAGCAAGGGCTTGTAAGTCAAGAAATCGTAGCTGTAGGACTACCAAGTGGCTGGGGGGAGTGTCTTCTCCTGTGCTTCCTTGCTTTTCTCAGTTTGGGGAAAATGTCATAAAACAGCATACATGTTGAAACTGAAAACTCCTCCAGAAAGGATCTATTTGTAAAGCCATATAAATATTAACTTCTGTGCAGTTTATACTGGCAGATCCCCAATGGTTCAGAATTAACACCTGGTGTTTAGTGGATGGAAAATAGGTTTTGCTGTCATTGTGGATCTCCAAAATGGAAAAATGTGGGGATATGTTTAAAAATGAAATGCCTTGTCTGATTTCAGCTGCCGATGTAGGATTAGACCTTAGGCTGGCTCTATGTAAATACTTAAGAAAAAATCTTGAATGAACTTTAATCCTTGTCTCTCCTATTGCTTACCCAGCGTAAAGTAAATGTTTTTTTGTCGTTGTTATGCTTGAACCTTGCCTCATCCCGTTGCAGGCGTGGGACCTTGAAACCATCGAGCTGTAGTCTAAGAAGCAATCCTTTCTTACTTGTCTGCCTCACAGTAGTGGTAAATGGAGGGAGGGAATCCTGCTGTTCATCTGACCTTCACAGATCCAACTGGAACCGAGCAGCTAATTTCTGCACCAAAATAGGAATCAAGAAAGTTCAGCTAATCTGGGACTCAGTTTCATACCAGAGACACTAAACAGGCGAGTGAGGCTTGCACAGAGTATAGGGAGATGAGTGGCATCGGGACTTTGTATTGTGAAATCGCATAACGGCGTCAAAGTACAAATTTGCATCACCTTTTAACCATCCCACTGCTTTGCAGATAGAAAAGGGGAATTGGTTCTCCATTTTGCACATATAAATGGCTGGGATTAGGCCTAGGCAAGTGGCTTGTATTGGAATCTACTTCTCTTTGCTCTGCCCGCACCCTCTCCATGCTGGGGGAATCTCCCTTGCTTTTTCCCAGTTGGGCGCCAGTGCCCTTAGTTTTTCTCCACATCATCATCTCTAAACTTGGTCTCACACCTCTCGTTTCCACTAAGATGTGAAAGACTGATAACAGCTGAAAGTATTGCACTCCCTCCAAATAATATTTCTATTTTAGTAGGTGACCAATCTCAAGTGCATGGAAGAAAGGTCTGGGGTGGAATGTTCGGTACTGTTCCATGTGAGGCTCGTGAGGGTGCAGTGCCGTCGAGGGCATTCATGGTTCTATCTAACCTTCCATCTGCTTGGAAATCATAACCCTCAGGCATTGCCTTCTCTGCTGGTCCCGAGAGGCCTCTTCCAACTTCTTCCTATGGAGTTCCGAGTGCTTCACTACAGCATCTGTGGGTAAATTCTAGTGTATTGAGGTTTTCTATAAAGGGAACTGTGTATAGTGCAGGCAACTTCCCTCAAGCAGACACAGTGCCTCTTGTTGATGCACGTTTCATTTTCTGATCAGTTTATTTGTTCTCAAATTCAGCCAAGTACCAATACAACTGAACACCAGGGAAGTCCAACGTTTGCATTTTAGACTGTAGCATTCAGGAACATAGTTGGATCGTAGTGTCATTTAACTCTTTAGTAATATCGACATTCCCCCTTTGCTAGAAGTGTATTAGTGTTTCATTTTTAGATGTGATTGGGCTCTTCAGTCATTTTAAGTTTGAATGCAAAACATTCATTGATTAAATGAATAAAGAGTGTGGGGACTTCCCTGGTGGCGCAGTGGTTAAGAATCCGCCTGCCAATGCAGGGGACACGGGTTCGAGCCCTGGTCCGGGAAGATCCCACATGCTGCGGAACAACTAAGCCCGTGCGCCACAACTACTGAGCCTGCACTCTAGAGCCTGCGAGCCACAACTACTGAAGCCCATGTGCCACAACTACTGAAGCCCGTGTGCCACAACTACTGAAGCCTGTGCGTGCCTAGAGCCTGTGCACCGCAACCAAGAGCAGCCCCCGCTCGCCGCTAATAGAGAAAGCCCTCGTGCGGCAACAAAGACCCAACACGGCCAAAAATTAAAAAAAATTAAAAAAAAAGAGTTCTAAGTCTCAGAAGGGGCACACATTTGCATATATTGTTTATACTGATGCCCCCTCAAATTTGAAAAAAAATAGATACTGTATATTTTCTTTCTTTTTTTTTTGTGGTACGCGGGCCTCTCACTGTTGTGGCCTCTCCCGTTGTGGAGCACAGGCTCCGGACGCGCAGGCTCAGTGGCCATGGCTCACAGGCCCAGCTGCTCCGTGGCATGTGGGATCTTCCTGGACCGGGGCACGAACCCATGTCCCCTGCATCGGCAGGCAGACTCTCAACCACTGCGCCACCAGGGAAGCCCCGACACTCTATATTTTCATTCGAGAGACCGATTTTAGGTCTTCTAGAATATGTACACAAAAAAGATAAAATTGGGTCTTGACGCGGCTCCCAGAAAACATGAGGATTAGATATGGAACAAATGTCTCTACCTGACGGGAAGACAGATCCTTCAAAATCCTAGGCTCATTACCAACCATGTCCAACGTGCAAAGGTACATTTTATTCCCATCACCACGTTGGGAAAAAAAAGGGTGCAAACTTCTAGACATCCTGGAATGAAATGTTTTTTGAAGGTGTGTTTCCATCCAGAAGGTGGGCGTCGGGCTACCTATAGATATATATAGATTGGCATCATTGGCTGGCAGATTAATAGGTTGTGCCTGTGCTTGAGCATACTTCTCGATTCAAATACACGTTTATGAGACTAGAAGACGCCTCCATACATTTTAAAACAATGAATACATTTTAATTTTTATATTTTTAAAAATTTTAATTTTTTTTACTGAAATAGAGTTGATTCACAGTGTTTCAGGTGTACAGCAAAGTGATTCAGTTTTATATCTATATATCTATTCTTTTTCAGATTCTTTTCCATTACAGGTTATTACAAGATATTGAATACATTTTATTTTATTTTTTTAATTTATTTATTTTTATTTTATTTATTTTATTTTTGGCTGTGTTGGGTCTTCATTGCTGCACGTGGGCTTTTCTCTGGTTTGGTGAGCAGGGGCTAACTCTCATTGCGGTGCGCAGGCTTCTCATTGCAGTGGCTTCTCTTGTTGGGAGCACGGGCTCTAGGTGTGCGGGCTTCAGTAGTTGTGGCATGTGGGCTCAGTCGTTGTGGCTCGCGGGCTCTAGAGTGCAGGCTCAGTAGTTGTGGCACATGGGCTTAGTCGTTCCGCGGCATGTGGGATCTTCCCGGACCAGGGCTCGAACCTGTGTCCCCTGCATTGGCAGGTGGATTTTTAACCACTGCGCCACCAGGGAAGCCCTGAATACATTTTTAAATTAACAATTGTCTTTCAAATAACAACTGCTTGGTATCTTCCCTAGGGACAGTGGGATATCAGAATGGTGGTTGCGACAGGCCAAGTGAAATATTGTATTTCTTTAATGTTTTGCTGCTGGCAGTTGAGCAATACCAGGAAGGTCAGAGGTCATATCTGGAATAGTCACCTAAGGCCAGGAAGAACCTATAGGCTTAGGCCGCCCAAGGGTCAAATCCATGAAGATGAGCTGAGAGGGGCAAGGTCAAGGGGCAGAAACCGGGCATTGAGGCTGGGAGCAAGAGGCAGGCCTGGGCAGAAAGTTGGGCGACATGGAGTTGGGACCCAGTGGGTGGCCTTGGGGAGGATGGGCTGCAGAGAGGAAAGCCCTGCAGACAGTGCCCTGGCTGACAACAGTGAATAAACTGTACAGAGGAAAGTGTGTTACAAAGGCTTCCCCTCCTTCTGTAGGTGATGGGCATTGACTGTAACCCAGCACAGTTTCCAGTAACTGGGCTGAGAGTATTGATGGGCCCAGGTCAGAAGAGCAGGTCTGTGCATTTCCTAGTGGGCCCTGGCCTCGGCGTGGCTCTCATTTCCCATTACTGCTTCTCTCTGACTCACTGATGGCCTGCCACATGTCATTAGGCAGCTCAGCTGCTGCTTTCATTTCTCCCCCAAAGGTATACAGAGGTTTGGGTCTTGGCTTTTACATTTTTTTTTCTCCTGAGAGCTAGAGGAAGTGGCCTTCTGATAGTTTGGTTTGTTGAGTTGAATACTTACAGTGTCTTAACAGTTTCAATTTCCTTTCTCATAGGTATTTGATCCTGATGACCTTCATGCAGGGGTCAATTTCTCCAAGGTTCTGAGCACTCTTTTAGCTGTCAGCAAAGCAACAGAAGGTAAGCAGGGCTTGGGACAGATGGGTTCTGGGTGACACATTTGGGTTCACATGTCTCTGATTACCCTAGGAGCCAACTATCTATAGCCAGGATTGTGCGATTGGGGCAGACTTCTCTCCTCCCCCTAAAGAAACCCTGATGGGTGCCAGATACTTTAATCTGTCATAGTTTAGGATTTAAACATAACTGTCACAGAGGTTATTCTAATGCCCTTAATATAATAAGAACCAAGAAACAATTTCATTCAAAGCTATTGAATAGGCAGTGGAGTATAACAAGACAGAAAATAAAAAGGAAAAAATATCAGTTCCCCTTTTCATAAAGTTTACAAAATGCAGCCGTTACTTCCCTTTCTCCGCCAGAGACATATTTTTTCTCATAGTTTTCTGTATGCCTTTGTCCATGTTAAGGAACCCTTCAGTAACCTTGCGCTGGAAATGAAACCTCAGGTTCATAGTGAGTGAAAAGAACATCATTTATTTAAATGTTTAGTATGCATCACGTTGGCGGAATGAAATATAAATCCTAGTAAATGCGAAGCAGATGATGACAACCTTAAAGTATAACTTCATTCCTTCCGTGATATAGTATCTTACCTACAGCTGGGCAGTAATAACCATAGTTAAAATGTGTTGAGCCCTTACCATGGGTCTCTGCTGTCCTAAAAGCCATCGGTGGTCTCATTCAATCTTTGAAACAAGCCTGGGACCTGTTAGTATTAGGTCCGTATTACAGATAAGGAAAGTCAGGCCCATAGTGGCCCAAGTAGAAAGTAAGCAGCAGACCTGGGATTCAGACCCACATCTGACTGACTCCAGAGCCCTGATGCTCCATCATGGGTCCTGATGCTCAAACCGGTAGAGAGTCAACAGGCTGTGTGCCCAGCACCGCCAGGTGCTACAAAGGAAGTGTAAGACTTGGTCCCTGCCCTGGAGAAAATTACCGTCTATTTAGGGAGACTCAACTTACCCACGTGAAACAACGAGAGAACAAGAACAGACAACATAATCAAGTGCCAAATAGGCTGGAGCATCTAGGAAGCTATCAAGTAATTATAGTTTTAGTCAAAAGAGCTGTATATAATAGCAATAAATGTAAAAATACTTCTCTGAAGTTGTTCTTTTGCTCTCTGGAAGAAAATGCTTTGGAGCTATTGCAAGGCGTATAGCAGAAAGTACAGCTAATTCAAGTAACTATATTTAACACACATGACAACTCTCCAGTTCTGGGCAGGGAGGATCGGATAATTCGAACATTATGCCATACAAATTATATGTTCCTTTGCCAAACTCTCCTAGCAAGTTTTCCAGTCTCTTCCCTTGCCACAGATATTTATAAAATACAAGGAGGTGAAAGTTAAAACCCACAGCATCAAGGAAATTACTTGGATACTGAGCTTGTCGCCTCGGGAATGTTTGGGCTTTAGACTTTTGCAGTTTATATCTTTTAAAAATAAATGGAGAGGAAAAGAACCCTCATTTGAATTTGTCAGGAAGCCAGCTCCTCCCTTTAGTACGGCTCTCGCCATACTGAAAACACCCAGCTCAGCGCCGGGCTGATTGAATTTCACAAGGTTTCAAGGAAGAGAAGACTCTTGAGTTTGATTTTTTTTAAAAAATAATTCCAGTATCAAGATTGCATCTTTCTCAAACACACATTCTCTCTCATTCTCATTCTCCTCACCCCTTCCCCCAGGCATAAGAGGGATTTTACATTATATGTGCCACACAGACTGTTCCATGTGAGGAAGAAAGGAACCACTCAGTTATAGGCCAAAAAACAAAGCGAGAAATTTGAAATATTTCAAAGTAATAAGAGCCACAAACAGCTGTTTGGTACCCAATATAGTTCTGCCTGGGCTAACAGGCATACTCTTGCAACGGGTTCAGGAGGGAAGAGTTGTAGGGAAATGGGTTAAGAGAAAATGTGGTTCTGTCGCTGTTTTTCATTCTACTGGAGAGCAATGGCCAGTAAGGTTAAGAAAAGAAGTTGGTCACCAAAAAGGGAGGCGGTGGGGGGGAATGAAATAAGCTCGGCATGTTCATCATAGAGCAGTTAGAATTATGATTAGGTTGCCTTTGATAATGTCCCGTGAAAGATAATATTAAGCTGTAGATGTTTTTCTGACACAAGGGGTTCTCTTTACGGTGCCTTTTCCTCTTTTCACAGATCAGCTCTCAGAAAGGCCATGTGGACGTTCCTCTTCTCTTAGCGCTGCTAATAGCTCTCAGACAAACCCACAGGGAGCAGTTTCTAGCCCAGCTCCAGGGCTGCAAAGGCAGTCAAAGCCAGTGGTAAGTCTGGTCCCCAATTCCCCCTGCCTGTTTTAAAATTTGTAAACTTCGATTGCTGTCTCGGTTACATCTCCATAGGTGGTGACATAGCCATCCTGTTGTTTGGGGTGTTGTGAGAAAACGAATTTGGAACCTCGCCCCAGTTCAGGCTGGCCCATGGGAACAAATCAAAGGCATGTGGGGCAGAGTCTGAAAATCGGGGTTGAAGCCCCAAAGTCCTGTCCCTTTCTAGAACTGAGCAACTGAGAATGCTATGCAAATGTCAGTCATTAGGGCGACTTCCGGAGGGAAGTTTGCTGTTATTTCCCCTCTCCCCCGGGCTTATTAGGAGAACTAAATAGTGCCTGGCGCGTAGAAGGCAATCAATGTATATTACTTGCTCTCATCATTGCCGCTGTCATTTTCTTTTTCTCTTTGCATTCCTTTTGAGCCCAGGACGAGCTCCTATATTGGGATAGCTCGGTTATCTTTGCATTTGGTCTTTTTTTTTTGCATTTTTTACATCTTTATTGGAGTATAATTGCTTTACAACGGTGTGCCATTTTCTGCTTCACAACGAAGTGAATCAGTTATACATATACATATGTTCCCATATCTCTTCCCTCTTG
The DNA here is from genome assembly GCF_011762595.2 of Tursiops truncatus. Classification (NCBI taxonomy): domain Eukaryota; kingdom Metazoa; phylum Chordata; class Mammalia; order Artiodactyla; family Delphinidae; genus Tursiops; species Tursiops truncatus. Next base: position 14,467,553 of record NC_047055.1, read on the forward strand.
CATCTCCCTCCCCCCCACCCCCCCATGGGAGCTTTCATTTGGGAGGGAGCGCCCTAGCTTCTGCTCTTTTGAGACCTTTATTCCTTGTCAAAATCCACCCACTTGCTTTAAGCCCTCATGAGCTATTACTTCCAAAGTACTTTAATTACTTCCAAAGCACTTAATCTTTGGAGACTGCAGATCTCTTTCAGAAGCTGATGAGCACTCTATGGTTCCATACCCTTGGGCCCACTCAAATTGTCTGTAAAATCTGTGTGTGTGAACTTACTGGTCTGTGTTTTGGGTCAAGGCTTATTGTGCTATCAGCTTCTCAAAGGGACATGTGACAGGTTAAGAACTCCAGACTTAGGTAACTGTGGGATATTTGATCTTCGCATATGAATAAGTCTTAGCCAATTTAAGATATTCTTAGTAATTGGAAGGGGGAGGCAGATTTTATGAGAGGAGGTTGGTACCTAATCTTGGTCACGGAATTATGTAAGACTTCGGGTGTTGGGTAGAGGCAGAGTGGGATAGTTTATTACTTTACTTTGTTTCCTGGCTCATTTAAATAAGTATCTTTTGGGACTTCCCTGGCAATCCAGTGGTTAGGACTCCGAGCTTCCACTGCAGGGGGCCTGGGTTCGATCCCTGGTCGGGGAACTAAGATCCCCGCAAGCTGAGCGGCGTGGCCAAAAAAAAAATATATATATATATATATATATATATATATATATCTTTAGATAATTGGTGGGGGAGAAGGAAATAAAAGCTATGACCCCCTCCAAAATACACATTCTCACAAATGCAAAAGTTTGCCTACAATTTTGAGGGCTTTATTAATCCCCTTCCCCTCATTCCCCCAAGACCTACCCATGTTAGGCCCGTTCCTAAATTAAAAACTCAAGACTGAGATGGACCTGAGGTTTTATCCTTGGTCACCCTACTTTATTTGCCTAAATTCATAGAATGTCTGCCCCTGCCTCACTGAGATGAGCGCCTAATCTGGTGTGACTTTTGTTTCTCCAGGAGATGACGGAAAATGGAAGTCACCAGTTGATAGTAAAGGCGAGATTCAACTTTAAGCAGACTAATGAAGATGAACTGTCTGTCTGTAAAGGGGACATCATTTATGTCACTAGAGTTGAAGAAGGAGGCTGGTGGGAAGGCACATTAAATGGGAGAACAGGCTGGTTCCCTAGTAATTATGTCCGAGAAATTAAATCCAGTGGTAAGTCAATCTTTTCAAAGCTTTTTTGACTGTGACCTTTGTACTTTCTCGGTCTTCGGACCAAAAATCTTGTAGTTTTCATTGGTTAACAGAATTGTTTGTACTTGTATGTGTATGTCAAAAATAAGACGAGAACAGAACTGGGAAAAAAATCTATGATTAGATATCTTGAAACCAAGTTGTACTTAGACTACATCAAGGCAGCAAAACCTAAAAAAGCAAAAGAATTCAAAGCTCAGACAACTGTTCCACCTTAACTATGTCCCCTTCTGTCTACTAATTCTAGCCTGTGTAATATAGTACAAAGCCCTTCCTGCTACTCTAAGGATCACCATGGCAGAATACAACAATAAGAGAGGTCATGTGCTAACTTCCTTTTTTAGCCCTAAGCTCTTTGAGCAGACCTAAGTCTAAATGCCTCAGAGATGTGTAGGAGAAATAATAATCATAGGACTGCAGGAAGCTGTCTGGCCACTTTGATTCTGAAAAAGATTGCCCTTAACTCACTAATGATACCCAGAGAATGCAATCTAATCACTCATCAGTAATCTTTCTAGAACTTGCTTGGGTAATGTACTTCCCTTTTATTATTTAAGAAACTAGGTCCTGGGCTTCCCTGGTGGTGCAGTGGTTAAGAATCTGCCTGCCAATGCAGGGCACATGGGTTCAAGCCCTGGTCCGGGAAGGTCCCACATGCCGCGGAGCAACTAAGCCCGTGCGCCACAACTACTGAGACTGCACTCTAGAGCCCACGAGCCACAACTATGGAAGCCCGCGTGCCTAGAGCCCATGCTCCGCAACAAGAGAAGCCACCGCAATGAGAAGCCCGCGCACCGCAATGAAGAGTAGCCCCTGCTCGCCAAAACTAGAGAAAGCCTGCGCGCAGCAACGAAGAGCCAACACAGCCAAAAATAAATAGATAAAATTAATTAATTAATTAAAAAAAAAGAAACTAGGTCCTGCCTATATTTACAAATAAATCCCTAGCATTATAAAAATGTCACGATACAGATAAAATAAGGTTCAGTTATTCACATCATTATATCTCTTCACTCTTCAAAGCTATTTACCCAAGGGCTCCTTTTAAGTAGTTAGCGCCTCAGTATACTTTTCCCTTTGGTTAATGTCTTTATTGCTTTTTAAAAAAATAAATAAATTTATTTATTTATTTATTTTTATTCATTTATTTTTGGCTGCATTGGGTCTTCGTTGCTGTGTGCGGGCTTTCTCTACTTGCGACGAGCGGGGGCTACTCTTCGTTGAGGTGGCCTCTCTTGTTGCAGAGCATGGGCTCTAGGTGTGTGGGCTTCAGTAGTTGTGGCATGTGGGCTCAGTAGTTGTGGCTTGCGGGCTCTAGAGCGCAGGCTCGGTAGTTGTGGCACACGGGCTTAGTTGCTCCGCGGCATGTGGGATCTTCCTGGACCAGGGATCGAGCCCATGTCTCCTGCATTGGCAGGTGGATTCTTACCCACTGCACCACCAGGGAAGTCCCTTTATTGCTTTTTTTAATGCCTCAAAATTAATACTATTATTTAATAAAATTATAGGCTCACTGTAAATAAGTTAAAACTTATAGAAATAGATAATGTAGATAATAAAAATTCCCCTCTCCTTCACCTCCTCCCCCAGATAACCACTGTGAGGAGCTTTTCCCTAAAGCATTTGAGATAAAATTTAGTTTCATGCATTTCTGTGTTGTGCGTTGGGTGAAGGTGGGGCATTTCCTTTAATGGAATAAGTGTTTAGTAACAGATTTATAATTATATATGTATGTGTAGATGTCTTAACAGTTTTTAATTCGCTTGGCCAAAAAGTTCATTCGGGTTTTTCATTACACTGTTACGAAAAACCTGAACGAACTTTTTGGCCAATGCAATATTACTGGGAATTGAGACGTTTCTGTTGAGCCCTGAAGTATTTTCACAGGCTGTGCTTGAAATTTCCTTGGTTTTGATGATTTTCACAGCCGATTTTTACCCCTTGCTGCATCTTTCAATTTGTGTAATCTCATTAAGATCTCTAAATAAGTTTACAGATTCACTCTAACTTGGCTTCATCTGTAAAACTAAAAGGAACAGCTCTTGCTTCCTGGCCTGGAAGTCCCAAGCATTGTTTGAGGGGTTGTGGGGGGCAGACAGACAGCACGCACTCCTTATAGTGTCCCTTATTGAGATGCCTTGTAGCCTTATAGCGTATAGTCTGGCCCCTGCCTTGTGGACCGACTGCCCTGAGCTGTTTCTCCTGGTCTTTGGCCCCTTCCCTTAGAGCTTTTCCTATACTCTCTTTGGTTTACAACTCAGTTAAGGACTCACCTGGCAGCTTTCTGGCTCTGGTTTGAGCACCTAGGGAACCTAACCTTTAGAAGCATCCTATGCAACTGTCAAGGATAGGTCTGGCTAGCTGGGGCCAGGAAGCCTGCTCGTCAGGGAAGGCCTCAGACTGGAAGAATATGGACCATCTCTCACCTAGTTTATTGCAGTAGCTTCCTAACTGGCATCCCTGCTCCTGTCCTTGTCACCCCTGTAATCTAATTTAAACTCAGTAGATCCAGAGTGATCCTTTCAAAGTGTAACTTGAGTAGTATAATGGCTCCCCATCTCAAAAAGAGTAAAGGTCAAGGTCATTCCCAATAGCCCACAAGGCCCTCCAGGATTTGGCCTCTGGTGGCCCCTCTGGCCTTCTCTTTGACCTCTCTCCCCCTCACTCATCACACTTCAGCCACACTGCCCTCCTGGTTACCTGTTCCAGACAGGCTCCTGCCTCACCTGCTGTCCCTCCACCTGGAATGCTCTCCCCAGATATCAGCACGGCTGGTTCCCTTACCTACTTCAGGTCTTTGCTCACTCATTGGCTTCAGGGTAGCACCTTCCCCGGTCACCCAGGAGAAAATTGAACCCTATTCCCACTGCCCCTATCCCCCTTCCCTTTTGTAGGTTTTTGTTTACCATTTCTTTCTATCTAACATAGTGTACATTTACTTATTTATTTCATTTACCATCTGTATCCGACCATTAGAATGTAAGTACCACAAGGGCAGAGATGTTTTTTCTGTGTTGTTGGGCTCAGTAAATATTTGTAAAATCAATGAATATTGTGGGGCACTTCATTCAATTCTCTTTTTAAAAAATAAATTTATTTATTTTCTGCTGCATTGGGTCTTCGTTGCTATGTGCGGGCTTTCTCTCGTTGCGGCGAGTGGGGGCTACTCTTCATTGCAGAGCGTGGGCTCTAGGCATGTGGGCTTCAGTAGTTGTGACACGCAGGTCAGTAGTTGTGGCTTGCAGGCTCTAGAGCACAGGCTCAGTAGTTGTGGTGCACAGGCTTAGCTGCTCTGAGGCATGTGGGATCTTCTCGGACCAGGGATCAAAAGGTCATTCAATTCTGTCTAGCTTGTTCATTGAGCATCTCCTGGGTACTTGGTGGGGAGGGGGCTATAAAAATCTGTCCTCATGGACCCTGCCCCCAAGGAGCTTACAGTCTAGTAGTCAAGATAGGTGTGTACACAACCAACCGTGACAGGATAGGACAGAGTCACACAGACAAAGCTCTACGTACAAAGCTGTTGGAGGAGTAAAGAAACGATGTGATTAACAATAACCTCAGAGGAAAAAAGCACTTGATTTGGTTCTTGAATGATGAAAAGAGGCTTATGATGGGCAGAAGGTTAGAAGGAGTCACTAAGTTAAAGCCGGGAAGTAGGGAAGCATGGAGTGGGTGGTAGGAGGATTTGGGCTGAGGGTCTGGTGAGTGAAGTGAAGGGGTGGGGCCTTGAGCTGGACCTATATTAAGAAGGGTGTCAATGACAAGCTGTAAGCAGGGGGTTGCATGTGGTTTAGGGACATCTTTCTAGTGGTGGTGTTGGGGCTGGATGGCAGGGAAGTGGTGGGGATAACCAATGAGGATGTGGGGAAACCAGTGAAGACTACTGCTGAGGTCCCAGCAATCCAGATAGTGGCATGGGTGACTTTGGCGACAGTGGAGAGGAAGAGAAAGTGGATGGATGCAGTAGATATTGTGAAAATAGAATCAAGAAAACTGGCTGATAATCAGCTATGAGGAAAAGGGAAGAGGTGAGCATGACGCCAAGTCTAGGGGTCCAGCTTGGTGGTGAGCTCCTTAAGGGCATGTGATGTCATCCACCTAGCCAGCCAGCAGAGGACTAGGCTATCAGTCTCTGGCCTGGGCACCGGTCAGGCACAGAAACCTAAGGCATGCCCCTTGCCCTCATGGTGTTCATAGTCTAGTGAGGGGAAGATCTCATTAGCATATTGAATGATAACTTCCAAATACAGGGTACTCTGGAGACTGGTGAGCAGAAGAGGGGTGCCTAACTCATCCTGACATGTAGGTCAAAGGGAAATTATTCATCTTTGTATACCTTCCTATCTCCATAGTGCCTAATGCAGTGCTTTAGACATACATGCTGAACTCCATTAATAGAGAAGATGGGAGAAGGGTGTGTGTGTGCGCGTGCGTGTGCGTGCGTGCTGGGGGGGTAATTGGTACTGAAGATGATGAGTTGTTTTGGACATGTTGAGTGGAGGCGCCAGCGAGTCATCATTCTGAAGATTTCTAGCAGGTTGGCAGTATGGATTCGGAGCACGGGAGAGAGAGAAGAGCTGCAGATGAAACTGACAATGGAAACTGACAATGGACAGTATGAAGTGGTGGATGATGAAGGGTCAGATACATAGCAGATCATCAGTGGACAGAGAGAACACGGTGGCTGGAGAGGTCGGGAGAGGCTTCCTGGAGGAGATAGGGCTTGAGCTGAACCCTCAAAGACACGGAGACTGTGTGGATAGGCCCAGAAGGACAATCTAAGTTGTAGTGATTGGTTGGGGAGATCAAAAACCTTGAAAGAGCTGTGGTAGGTGAGCAGAGCGAGTTTAGGGGACCGTGGAAGAGATGAGCTAGGTGTAACGCAAAGGTCTTGCTGGGAAAGTAGGTGTCAGGTCTTTGCTGACTTGAATTCTTTCCCACCCAAGTCTTGCCTCCACAAAACAGTAAGCAGGCCAAAACCCACCTAGGATGCTGCTGAAGGACAATATAAATTCAATGTTCTGCTGTTTTATGCTTGGTCTAGAAAATACTTGTCAACTTTGGAATTTCTTTCCACGAAGTCCATACTGCTAAGTAAGCTCAGGAAAGAAAATTTATTTTTAAAGAGTTAAAAAAATGATTTCTAAGTTAAATGCCTAGCTCAAAGAAACGAAACCTTCAAATTGGAGTTTTAAACTCCTCCGCCATACAACTTCTGGGTGCTTTATGAAGTTGAATCAGGCGTGGAACCATCTGCTTACTATTGGGGCAGATGTGTAATACTGAGGTCACTCAAGTAGTCAGGACTTCTGACATACTTGTTCATGGTAGCCTGGGGTACCATTCAGGCTGATACTACAGGTTCTTCAGGATTGTCTTAGAAACCAAATGAAGCAACCCTAGCCCCAGACAGCCCTTAACCCTGCAGATGGCTATGCCGTGGAGAGCTGTGCAGTGTTTTCTTCCCTTGACAAGAGCACTTCATGCTCTGGAAGTTTGCCCTTGGGGAGTGGCCTTTTACGTTTTAGATTCTACTATAACTTTTGTCTAGAGATAATTATGGCCGAAGCCCTGGGGACATCTTCTTCCTCTCTTCAGGAGGAGGTTGATTTCTGAGGACCTACAGAACCACCAGTGTAATAGTGTAGAAAGTTAAGAAATAGAATATTTGAGTATAATGTTTTACACACACACACACACACACACACACACACACACACACACACACACACACACACACACCTTTCAACATGAGCTTAAGACTGAAGATAGAGTAGGTTTTTGTGACCATGATGATAAAAGCCTCTCACCAAGGATGATGGAACCCGGACACTGGTGACATTAGGAAGCCCTTGTTACCAGTCAATTTCTTGTTACATGAGAAAAGTAAACCCGATTTTGACTAAAAATATTTTTTCAGGGATCTTCATGAAAAATACTTGTATGAATAACTTAGTCATTATATAAACTACAGAAGATATATTAAGGGCCCTTGCTCCTTTATTTCATTTGAGTCAGATACATTATAAATAAGAAAACTAGCCATTTATCCAATTTTCAGTCCTTTTCTTCAAAATCAGTGGTAACTTGTAAATAAACTTGTTTATACATCAAAGTCATGTCTGCCACTACATCAGTAAGGTAGTAAATTATATCCCTCTCTTTTTAAAAATTTAATTAATTATTTATTTTTGGCTGTGTTGGGTCTTCGTTGCTGCATGTGGGCTTTCTCTAGTTGCGGTGAGCAGGGGCTACTCTTTGTTGCGGTGTGCGGTCTTCTCATTGCGGTGGCTTCTCTTGTTGTGGAGCACAGGCTTTAGGCACATGGGCTTCAGTAGTTGTGGCACGCAGGCTCAGTAGTTGTGGCGTATGGGCTTAGTGACTCCGCGGCATGTGGGATCTTCCCGAACCAGGGCTCAAACCTGTGTCCCCTGCATTGGCAGGCAGATTCTTAACCACTGTGCCACCGGGGAAGTCCCTATATCTCTTTTTTTATTTGTGTCTTTGTTACCGAGAGAGGCTACATGTTTTGTCAGGACTTTGCATTAAAATTTTCCTGGCAAAATGTCCATGCCAAGAAAATATTGAGGAAGTATGATTGGAGCAGATATTTTAAGCAAGTTCTGTTTTCTGCAACTGATTCAGTTAAGGGATCATTAAATCCTTCTAAAACTTCTTCTTTTCAGGTAAATATAGATGTCAAGTGAGGGGATTAGGTAGATGGCTAATTAAATTTGTATTAAGGCAGATTAAGAAATGACTCTTCCTACTTATTAAAATCCAAAACTAGGATTGGGCTTTATATTTAGACTTCCTGTTTTAATCTTCTGGGTGTATCACATAGATGCTTCATGTCCAGAGAAAGCTAGTTATCACTAGATTTCTTTTTGACCTGTCACCACCAACAGGCATAGGAATCTGTACCTCAGCAAGGGAGGGGAATGAATCGAGAGTTAATGGGAAAGGGATCTTTACATCAGAAGTAGGAGGGTTGGGCTTCCCTGGTGGCACAGTAGTTGAGAATCCGCCTGCCAATGCAGGGGACACGGGTTTGAGCCCTGGTCTGGGAAGATCCCACATGCTGCGGAGCAACTAAGCCCGTGCGCCACAACTACTGAGCCCACGTGCCACAGCTGCTGAGGCCTGCGCACCTAGAGCCTGTGCTCCGCAACGGGAGAGGCCACCACAATAAGCCCTTTGAATTCTTCACTACGTTGACTGATTTTTTTTTCCACTGATTGAATTGAATTGACCAGTTTTTTAATGGCCTTAGAAACACCATGTAAAAGGTTTATGTTTTCATGTTAGGTCATATCAGGGAGGAAGAAATTTTCCTCTAACCCTTCTTGGTTCTTCTGTCTGGTCTGAGAACTAAGCCAATATGAGATATTAACAGGAGGAAATCCAAGTTTAATAACAAGTATACATGGGAGAGACCCAGGAGAACTGAATAAGTCGCCAAAATGGTGAAACCCTCACCTTAAATACCAACTTCAGCTAAAGACAAAAGAGGATGTTGGGGGTAGGGGTTTGGGACTTCAAAGGGGCGGGAGGGCAATTGACATAGAGATGGAAAAGCAAATGTTTGGTAAATAAACGTTTGCTGGGCCAGACAGAGACAGTGGGACACAGAGTGGACTCTGATCTCTGAGAGTTGCCCCCCTCATACCCAGCACACGTTCTTTGCATATGTCTCTGCTGATAGCTCTGTTCCAGGAACAGGCCCTCTACCTAAATTCTCTAGCCAGCTAAGGGGGTGGTGAAAAGAAAGACTTCCTGAGTCTTTAGAGCCTTGATTGTTTTCAGCTCAAAATAATCCACATGCCAAAGAGACATTTTGGGGTGACAAATTTTTCTCCCCTCCTGTCACTTTGAACCACCCCCAGGGACTGGACTTGTCTCCTCTGAACGTCCACATTCTTATTCCTTCTCTGCGTGTTGCCGAGGGTGGGTTTCAGCTAGGACTGCACGTGGCGGGAGTAGGCAGTGGTGGAGGGCAAAGGAGGTACAAGAGGCAAGAAACTGTCACTGAAACCTAGTGCTGGTGTTTTTCTTTGCATCCACCCCTTGAATTTTTTTCATGGGGCCAGTTGTTTGCAAGGACTACATTTTTTTTTTTTTTTCGGTACGCGGGCCTCTCACTGTTGTGGCCTCTCCCGTTGCGGAGCACAGGCTCCGGACGCGCAGGCTCAGTGGCCATGGCTCACGGGCCCAGCCGCTCCACGGCATGTTGGATCTTCCAGGACCGGGGCACGAACCCGTGTCCCCTGCATCGGCAGGCAGACTCTCAACCACTGCGCCACCAGGGAAGCCCAGGACTACATTTTTAAAGACTTTCTAAGGTTGTCCTTCCAAATCTGTCTTCCTTCTTCTCTTTGTATTGATTCCCCATCCTACACCAAGGCTGCAGGGACAGCCAGACCTTCTAGCACTACGCTGAGAGTGGTGAGAGCAGGCATCCTTGTCTTGTTCCTGATCTTAGGGGGAAGGTATTCAGCCTTAGGTCTTTCACTGCTAGTTAAGATGCTAGCTGTAGGGTTTTCATAGATGCTCTTTATTGAGTTGGAGAAGTTCCTCTTTATTCCTTTTTTTTTCTGGAAGTTTTTTTTTCTTGAATGGGTGTTGAATTTTGTCCTGTGCTTTTGCTGCATCGATTGCTATTATCATGTGATTTTTCTTTTTAGACTATTAATACCATGGGTTTCATTGATTGATTTTTGAATATTTAACCAACATCCATGAGATGAATTCTATGGTATACAATTCTTTTAAAATATCACTGAATTCTGTTTGCTAATTCTTTGTTATCGTTTTTTGCATCGAAATTCATGAGGGGTATGGGTCAGCGGTTTTCTTTTTTGTACTGTCTTTGTCTGGTTTTGGTGTCAGTGTAATTAATAGTGACTTTATAAAATGAATTGGAAAGTGATCCCTTCTCTTTATTTTCTGTAAGAGATTGGGAATAATTGCTATGGCTTCTTCCTTAAACATTTGGTAGAACTCGCCACTGAAACCATATGGGCCTGGAGATTTCTTTTTTCCACAGTTTTAAATTTATAACTTCAATTTCCAGAATAATTATAAGGCTATTCAAATGGTGTATTTAATATTGGGTGAACTGTGGTAGTTTTGGTTTTCTGAGGAATTGCTCCATTTCATACCTAATTATCAAATTTATGTGTTTTAAGTTGTTCATGGTATTTCTTTATTATCTTTTGGGCATCTCCAGAGTCTGTAATGATATCCCCTACTTCATTCCTCCTATTGGTAATTTGTGTGTTCTCTCTTTTTTCCTCTGTCAGTCTTGCTAGAGGTTTGACAATTTTATTTTATTAAAAATTTTTTTCGCTGTAATATTTTTTTTATTGAAGTGTAGTTGATTTACAATATTGTGTTAGTTTCAGGTGTACAGCAAAGTGATTTGGTTATATGTATATATATCTATATTCTTTTTTTCGATTCTTTTCTGTTATAGGTTATTACAATATATTGAATATAGTTCCCTGTACTATACAGTAAATCCTTTTTTAAATATATATTTTATTCATTTATTTATTTATGGCTGTGTTGGGTCTTTGTTGCTGCACGCAAGCTTTCTCTAGTTGCGGCGAGCGGGGGCCACTCTTCCTTGCGGTGTGCGGGCTTCTCGTTGCAGTGGCTTCTCTTGTTGCAGAGCGCGGGCTCTAGGCGCAGTCTTCAGTAGTTGCAGCACGCAGGCTCAGTAGTTGTGGCGCACTGGCTTAGTTGCTCCGTGGCATGTGGGATCTTCTCGGACCAGGCCTCAAACCCTTTTCCCCTGCATTGGCAGGCGAATTCTTAACCACTGCGCCACCAGGGAAGTCCTACAGTAAATCCTTGTTAACAATTTTATTGATCTTATCAAAGCACCAGCTCTTTTTGCATCTTGTTCAGCCACCCAGGAATCTCTATGGCAGCCACTGTTTTCTTTCAATTCATGTTTCTCTGTTCTACTTCACATAGTTAACATTTTTTTTCAGTTACAGTGACCAGTTTCTGTGGCCCTTCCTTTCCTCTTCTGTCTTGGCAGGCTCTCCATTACTGTTTACCCTTCCTTTTGGCCTTGCTTTCAAAAGGTGGTCACATCTTGCTGGTTTCTCTAGAACGTTTCATTTTTATCAAGACTGGTTTACATCATAATTGCACAAAACAACCGAATTCTGAGTAGCATTAAGGGTACATTGTAGAAAACTTGCCTAATAAAAACCAGAAAGAATTTGGTAACTGTCGATTTTGAATATGCCTACGAGTGCAAAACCATGGTGTGCTGGGGGGAACACCATGCTGGGCAGTACAATACTTGGGTTCAATTCCTGACTCTGTCATTTGCAATCTCAAGTAATAGGCTGGGTGGCTCTGCATTGCTCAAATTTACCCAGTAAAGCCTTGTGAAGCCACCATGTGGATCCAGGCAGACCTTGAAGTTGCATGAAGCTTTCCAAACCTGGTTATGCCCCAGTTTTGGGGCATTGAGGAGTGCCAGATTTGGCCCTCATTGTTGCCTTTTTGTTTTATTTACACTTTACCCAGCCCGGCCCAGCTGGACAGTTCACTGTCACAGGAACAGTACTGCCTTGAGCATTGCCATTTCTACAGCTGTGCTTCTGGCATCTTCCCTGCCTAGGAAACTCTCTACTGTCTTCTCTGCCTATTTGAATTCTAGCCCCCCTCCAGGGACAGATCAAGTACCCCCTGCCCAGCAAGGTCTTCTCTGACCATCCCAGATCAAACCGATGATCCCTCTGAACTCCGGGGGGAACTACTGCTCATGCCATTGACCGGGCCCTTCAGTAGCTTCATCTCTGGACGTCCTGTTGGTTAGGAGCACAGGCTTTTGTCAAGACACACCAGGGCTTCAGTCTTGGCTCTGCCATTTCCCAAATTCATGGCCTTAAGCAGCTGACGTCACTTTCCTGCACCCTAGTGACCTCCTCTACAAAACGAGATCATCTCTGCCTTACAGGGTAGTTGTAAAGATCAAATAAAATGTCTTAAAAGCAGTTAAGTGCCAAATAAACATAAGGGATATTTAAAATATAATAAAAATTAGAAATTAAGGTTAAATGGGAAAATGTTCATGAAATAATGTTGTAATAGGAGGATTACAAAGCTGTAGGTGAAGTAAGAAAGATCTATGTGTGTTTGTGTGTGTGTGTTCACAAACACATGTATAAAAAGAATGGGAACACTAATATGTATAAAATAGATAACTAACGAGAACCTGCTGTATAGCACGGGGAACTCTACTTCACTTCGCTGTACAGTAGAAACTAACACAACATTGTAAAACAACTATACCCCAATTAAAAAAAATCTATTTTAATAGCAAAAAAAAAAAGAATGGGAAGACGTACTTCAAAATGTTACTCTGGATGATGGTTAGCTCTGGGTGATGGGTTAATTGTTGGTTTTTCTTTTCTATAGTTTGCATTTTTTAGGGTAGGAATGTAATAGATATAAAACTAGAAAATATTGTTTTTAAAAAGAAAAAAAATCAAGTCCTGATGATAATATTTGGTTATTTATACTCCACCATACATCAGAAAGAGTTGGTTTAAAATTAATTAATTTTATTTATTTATTTGGCTGCATTCGTTCTTCGTTGCTGCGTGTGGGCTCTCTCTAGTTGCAGTGAGCGGGGGCTTCTCTTTGTTGTGGAGCATGGCTTCTCATTGCAGTGGCTTCTCTTGTTGCAGAGCACAGGCTCTATGCACATGGACTTCAGTAGTTGTGGCACACGGGCTTGGTAGTTGTGGCTTGCGACCTCTAGAGTGCAGGCTCAGGAGTTGTGGCGCACGGGCTTAGTTGCTCTGCAGCATGTGGGATCTTCCCGGACCACGGCTCGAACCCATGTCCCCTGCATTGGCAGGTGGATTCTTAACCACTGCGCCACCAGGGAAGTCCCCAGAAAGAGTTTAAAGCAGCATACAATATAGCAAGATAAAAATGGAACATAAAACAAAATGAAGCAAAGGAGAAAATGAGGGTAGGGAAGACAGTCTGTAGTGACACTGTTAAGCATTTATGATCGCTGTCTTGTATTTTTATTAAGTGGTTTCTTTTTTTTAAATAGATTTTATTTATTTATTTATTTTTGGCTGTGTTGGGTTTTCGTTGCTGCATGCGGGCTTTCTCTAGTTGCAGCTCGTGGGGGCTACATTTCTTTTTTCTTTTTTTTTTACATCTTTATTGGAATATAATTGCTTTACAATGGTGTGTTAGTTTCTGCTTTATAACAAAGTGAATCAGTTATACATATACATATGTTCCCATATCTCTTCCCTCTTGCATCTCCCTCCCTCCCACCCTCCCTATCCCACCCCTCTAGGTGGTCACAAAGCACCGAGCTGATCTCCCTGTGCTATGCGGCTGCTTCCCACTAGCGATCTATTTTACGTTTGGTAGTGTATATATGTCCATGCCTCTCGCTCGCTTTGTCACAGCTTACCCTTCCCCCTCCCCATATCCTCAAGTCCATTCTCTAGTAGGTCTGTGTCTTTATTGCTGTCTTACCCCTAGGTTCTTCATGACATATTTTTTCTTAAACTCCATATATATGTGTTAGCATATGGTATTTGTCTTTCTCTTTCTGACTTACTTCACTCTGCAGGACAGACTCTAGGTCTATCCACCTCATTACAAATAGCTCAATTTCTTTTCTTTTTATGGCTGAGTAATATTCCATTGTATATATGTGCCACATCTTCTTTATCCATTCATCCGATGATGGACACTTAGGTTGTTTGCATCTCCGGGCTATTGTAAATAGAGCTGCAATGAACATTTTGGTACATGACTCTTTTTGAATTATGGTTTTCTCAGGGTATATGCCCAGTAGTGGGATTGCTGGGTCATATGGTAGTTCTATTTGTAGTTTTTTAAGGAAGCTCCATACTGTTCTCCATAGTGGCTGTATCAATTTACATTCCCACCAACAGTGCAAGAGGGTTCCCTTTTCTCCACACCCTCTCCAGCATTTATTATTTCTAGATTTTTTGATGATGGCCATTCTGACTGGTGTGAGATGATATCTCATTGTAGTTTTGATTTGCATTTCTCTAATGATTAATGAAGTTCAGCATTCTTTCATGTGTTTGTTGGCAGTCTGTATATCTTCTTTGGAGAAATGTCTATTTAGGTCTTCTGCCCATTTTTGGATTGGGTTGTTTGTTTTTTTGTTTTTGAGCTGCATGAGCTGCTTATAAATTTTGGAGATTAATCCTTTGTCAGTTGCTTCATTTGCAAATATTTTCTCCCATTCTGAGGGTTGACTTTTGGTCTTGTTTATGGTTTCCTTTGCTGGGCAAAAGCTTTGAAGTTTCATTAGGTCCCATTTGTTTATTTTTGTTTTTATTTCCATTTCTCTAGGAGGTGGGTCAAAAAGGATCTTGCTGTGATTCATGTCATAGAGTGTCCTGCCTATGTTTTCCTCTAAGAGTTTGATAGTTTCTGGCCTTACATTTAGGTCTTTAATCCATTTTGAGCTTATTTTTGTGTATGGTGTTAGGGAGTGATCAAATCTCATACTTTTACATGTACCTGTCCAGTTTTCCCAGCACCATTTATTGAAGAGGCTGTCTTTTCTCCACTGTACATTCCTGCCTCCTTTATCAAAGATAAGGTGACCATATGTGCGTGGGTTTATCTCAGGGCTTTCTATCCTGTTCCATTGATCTATCTTTCTGTTTTTGTGCCAGTATCATACTGTCTTGATTACTGTAGCTTTGTAGTATAGTCTGAAGTCAGGGAGCCTGATTCCTCCAGCTCCGTTTTTCGTTCTCAAGATTGCTTTGGCTGTTCGGGGTCTTTTGTGTTTCCATACAAATTGTGAAATTTTTTTGTTCTAGTTCTGTGAAAAATACCAGTGGTAGTTTGATAGGGATTGCATTGAATCTGTAGATTGCTTTGGGTAGTAGAGTCATTTTCACAATGTTGATTCTTCCAATCCAAGAACATGGTATATCTCTCCATCTATTTGTATCATCTTTAATTTCTTTCATCAGTGTCTTATAATTTTCTGCATACAGGTCTTTTGTCTCCTTAGGTAGGTTTATTCCTAGATATTCTTTTTGTTGCAATGGTAAATGGGAGTGTTTTCTTGATTTCACTTTCAGATTTTTCATCACTAGTGTATAGGAATGCCAGAGATTTCTGTGCATTAATTTTGTATCCTGCTACTTTACCAAATTCATTGATTAGCTCTAGTGGTTTTCTGGTAGCATCTTTAGGATTCTCTGTGTATAGTATCATGTCATCTGCAAACAGTGACAGCTTTACTTATTCTTTTCCGATTTGGATTCCTTTTATTTCCTTTTCTTCTCTGATTGCTGTGGCTAAAACTTCCAAAACTATGTTGAATAATAGTGGTGAGAGTGGGCAACCTTGTGTTCTTCCTGATCTTAGTGGAAATGCTTTCAGTTTTTCACCATTGAGGACGATGTTGGCTGTGGGTTTGTCATATATGGCCTTTATTATGTTGAGGTAAGTTCCCTCTATGCCTACTTTCTGCAGGTTTTTATCATAAATGGGTGTTGAATTTTGTCAAAAGCTTTCTCTGCATCTATTGAGATGATCATATGTTTTTTCTCCTTCAATTTGTTAATATGGTTTATCACATTGATTGTTTTGCGTATATTGAAGAATCCTTGCATTCCTGGAATAAAGCCCACTTGATCATGGTGTATGATCCTTTTAATGTGCTGTTGGATTCTGCTTGCTAGTATTTTGTTGAGGATTTTTGCTTCTATGTTCATCAGTGATATTGGCCTGTAGTTTTCTTTCTTTGTGACATCCTTGTCTGGTTTTGGTATCAAGGTGATGGTGGCCTCGTAGAATGAGTTTGGGAGTGTTCCTCCCTCTGCTATATTTTGAAGAGTTTGAGAAGGATAGGTGTTAGCTCTTCTCTAAATGTTTGATAGAATTCGCCTGTGAAGCCATCTGGTTCTGGGCTTTTGTTTGTTGGAAGAGTTTTAATCACAGTTTCAATTTCAGTGCTTGTGATTGGTCTGTTCATATTTTCTATTTCTTCCTGATTCAGTCTTGGCACGTTGTGTATTTCTAATAATTTGTCCATTTCTTCCAGCTTGTCCATTTTATTGGCATAGAGTTGCTTGTAGTAATCTCTCATGATCTTTTGTATTTCTGCAGTGTCCGTTGTTACTTCTCCTTTTTCATTTCTAATTCTATTGATTGGAGTCTTCTACCTTTTTTTCTTGATGAGTCTGGCTAATGGTTTATCAATTTTGTTTATCTTCTCAAAGAACCAGCTTTTAGTTTTATTGATCTTTGCTATCATTTCCTTCAGTTCTTTTTCATTTATTTCTGATCTGATTTTTATGATTTCTTTCCTTCTGCTAACTTTGGGGTTTTTTTGTTCTTCTTCCTCTAATTGCTTTAGGTGCAAGGTTAGGTTGTTTATTCGAGATGTTTCCTGTTTCTTAAGGTAGGATTGTATTGCTATAAACTTCCCTCTTAGAACTGCTTTTGCTGCATCCCATAGATTTTGGGTCGTCTTGTCTCCATTGTCATTTGTTTCTAGGTATTTTTTTATTTCCTCTTTGATTTCTTCAGTGATCACTTCGTTATGAAGTAGTGTATTGTTCAGCCTCCATGTGTTTGTATTTTTTACAGATCTTTTCCTGTAATTGATATCTAGTCTCATAGCGTTGTGGTCGGAAAAGATACTTGAAACAATTTCAATTTTCTTAAATTTACCAAGGCTTGATTTGTGACCCACGATATGCTCTATCCTGGAGAATGTTCCATGAGCACTAGAGAAAAATGTGTATTCTGTTGTTTTTGGATGGAATGTCCTATAAATATCAGTTAAGTCCATCTTGTTTAATGTATCATTTAAAGCCTGGGTTTCCTTATTTATTTTCATTTTGGATGATCTGTCCATTGGTGAAAGTGGGGTGTTGAAGTCCCCTACTATGAATGTGTTACTGTCGATTTCCCCTTTTATGGCTGTTAGTATTTGCCTTATGTATTGAGGTGCTCCTATGTTGGGTGCATAAATATTTACTATATCTTCTTCTTGGATCGATCCCTTGATCATTATGTAGTGTCCTTCTTTGTCTCTTCAAATAGTCTTTATTTTAAAGTCTATTTTGTCTGATATGAGAATTGCTACTCCAGCTTTCTTTTGGTTTCCGTTTGCATGAAATATCTTTTTCCATCCCCTTACTTTCAGTCTGTATGTGTCTCTAGGTCTGAAGTGGGTCTCTTGTAGACAGCAAATATATGGGTCTTGTTTTTGTATCCATTCAGCCAATCTGTGTATTTTGGTGGGAGCAATTAGTCCGTTTACATTTAAGGTAATTATCGATATGTAAGTTCCTATTCTCATTTTCTTAATTGTTTTGGGTTCGTTATTGTAGGTCTTTTCCTTCTCTTGTGCTGCTTGCCCAGAGAAGTTCCTTTAGCAGTTGTTGTAAAGCTGGTTTGGTGGTGCTGAACTCTCTCAGCTTTTGCTTGTCTGTAAAGGTTTTAATTTCTCCATCAAATCTGAATGAGATCCTTGCTGGGTAGAGTAATCTTGGTTGTAGGTTTTTCTCCTTCATCACTTTAAATATGTCCTGCAGGTCCCTTCTGGCTTGCAGAGTTTCTGCTGAAAGCTCAGCTGTTAACCTTATGGGGATTCCCTTGTGTGTTATTTGTTGTTTTTCCGTTGCTGCTTTTAATATGTTTTCTTTGTATTTAATTTTTGACAGTTTGATTAATATGTGTCTTGGTGTATTTCTCCTTGGATTTATCCTGTATGGGACTCTCTGTGCTTCCTGGACTTGATTAACTATTTCCTTTCCCATATTAGGGAAGTTTTCAACTATAATCTCTTCAAATATCTTCTCAGTCCCTTTCTTTTACTCTTCTTCTTCTGGAACCCCTATAATTCGAATGTTGGTGCGTTTAATGTTGTCCCAGATGTCTCTGAGACTGTCCTCAGTTCTTTTCATTCTTTTTTCTTTATTCTGCTCTGCAGTAGTTATTTCCACTATTTTATCTTCCAGGTCACTTATCCATTCTTCTGCCTCAGTTATTCTGCTATTGATCCCTTCTAGAGTATTTTTTATTTCATTTATTGTGTTGTTCATCGTTGTTTGTTTCATCTTTAGTTCTTCTAGGTCCTTGTTAAATGTTTCTTTTATTTCCTCCATTCTATTTCCAAGATTTGGATCATCTTTACTATCATTATTCTGAATTCTTTTTCATGTAGACTGTCTATTTCCTCTTCATTTGTTAGGTCTGGTGGGTTTTTATCTTGCTCCTTCATCTGCTGTGTGTTTTTCTGTCTTCTTATTTTGCTTATCTTACTGTGTTTGGGGTCTCCTTTTTGCAGGCTGCAGGCTTGCAGTTTCTGTTGTTTTTGGTGTCTCTCCCCAGTGGCTAAGGTTGGTTCAGTGGGTTGTGTAGGCTTCCTGGTGGAGGGGACTAGTGCCTGTGTTCTGGTGCATGAGGCTGGATCTTGTCTTTCTGGTGGGCAGGTTCACATCTGGTGGTGTGTTTTGGGGTGTCTGTGGACTTATTATGATTTTAGGCAGCCTCTCTGCTAATGGGTGCAGTTGTGTTCCTGTCTTGCTAGTTGTTTGGCAAAGGGTGTCCAGCACTGTAGCTTGCTGGTCGTTGAGTGAAGCTGGGTGCTGGTGTTGAGATGGAGATCTCTGGGAGATTTTCGCTGTTTGATATTATGTGGAGCTGGGAGGTCTCTTGTGGACCAGTGTCCTGAAGTTGGCTCTCCCACCTCAGAGGCACAGCACTGACTCCTGGTTGCAGCACCAAGAGCCTTTCATCCACACGGCTCAGAATAAAAGGGAGAAAAAGTAGAAAGAAAGAATTAGTAGAAGTAGAAGGAAAGAACGAAAGAAAGAAAGAAAGGAGGGAGGGAGGGAGGGAGGAAGGAAGGAAGGACGGAAGGAAGGAAAAAAGAAAGAAAGAAGATAAAGTAAAATAAAATAAAGTAAGATAAAATATAATAAAGTTATTAAAATAAAAACATAATTATTAAGAAAAAAAGAAGTAAAACAAAGAAACAAAAAAAAAACGGACGGATAGAACGCTAGGACAATGGTGGAAGCAAAGCTATACAGCATAAATCTTGCTCTCAAAGCCCACCTCCTCAATTTGGGATGATTCGTTTTGTATTGATGTTTCCACAGACATCAAGTTGATTGTGGAGCTTTAATCCGCTGCTTCTGCGGCTGCTGGGAGAGATTTCCCTTTCTTTTCCTTGTTCCCACACCTTCCGGGGCTCAGCTTTGGATTTGGCCCTGCCTGTGCGTGTAGGTCGCTGGAGGGCGTCTGTTCTTCGCTCAGACAGGACGGGGTTAAAGGAGCCGCTGATTCGGGGGCTCTGGCTCACTCAGGCCGGGGGGGAGGGAGGGGCACGGAGCGCGGGGCGGGCCTGCGGCGGCAGAGGCCAGCGTGACGTTGCACCGGCCTGAGGCGCGCCGTGCGTTCTCCCGGGTAAGTTGTCCCTGGATCCCGGGACCCTGGCAGTGGCGGGCTGCACAGGCTCCCCGGAAGGGGGTGTGGATAGTGTCCTGTGCTCGCACACAGGCTTCTTGGTGGCGGCGGCGGCAGCAGCCTTAGCGTCTCATGCCCGTCTCTGGGGTCCGCGCTTTTAGCCGTGGCTCGCGACCGTCTCTGGAGCTCCTTTAAGCAGCGCTCTTAATCCCCTCTCCTCGCGCACCAGGGAACAAAGAGGCAAGAAAAAGTCTCTTGCCTTTTCGGCAGGTCCAGACTTTTCCCCGGTCTCCCTCCCGGCTAGCCGCGGTGCACTAACCCCTGCAGGCTGTGTTCACGCCGCCAACCCCAGTCCTCTCCCGGCGCTCCGACCGAAGCCCGAGCCTCAGCTCCCAGCCCCGCCCGCCCCGGCGGGTGAGCAGACAAGCCTCTCGGGCTGGTGAGTGCTGGTCAGCACCGATCCTCTGTGCGGGAATCTCTCCGCTTTGCCCTCCGCACCCCTGTTGCTGTGCTCTCCTCCGTGGCTCCGAAGCTTACCCCCTCCGCCACCCGCAGTCTCCGCCCGCGAAAGGCCTTCCCAGTGTGTGGAAACTTTTCCTCCTTCACAGCTCCCTCCCATTGGTGCAGGTCCCGTCCCTATTCTTTTGTCTCTGTTTATTCTTTTTTCTTTTGTCTACCCAGGTATGTGGGGGGCTTCTTGCCTTTTGGGAGGTCTGAGGTCTTCTGCCAGCGTTCAGTAGGTGTTCTGTAGGAGTTGTTCCACGCGTAGATGTATTTTTGGTGTATCTGTGGGGAGGAAAGTGATCTGCGCATCTTACTCTTCCGCCATCTTCCCGGAAGCCGGGCCTACTTTTCGTTGCGGTGCGTGGGCTTCTTTTTGCGGTGGCTTCTCTTGTTGTGTAGCAGGGCCCTAGGCGCACGGGCTTCATTAGTTGTGGCACGTGGGCTCAGTAGTTGTGACTCACGAGCTCTAGAGCACAGGCTCAGTAGTTGTGGCGCACGGGCTTAGTTGCTCTGCGGCATGTGGGATTTTCCCAGACCAGGGCTCGAACCCATGTACCCTGCTTTGGCAGGAGGATTCTTAACCAGTGCGCCACCAGGGAAGCCCCTAAATTTATTTCATTTAGAGTGTAAATATATGCCACAGAGTACTGTGGTGTTTGAGAGGGGCTAGTATAGGATATTCTGAAAACTAGTCAGGTCTGTTTAGGATTTTCAGTTCTAATAAAATTGTGGGTTATTGTACTAGATATAGTATTTATTATATAAACTATATTTCTTTAAATACTGTATGACAGAAGTGTGTGTTTACGTACTCATAGAACTCATCAGAAACCACATATAGAGATGTGGCACTAAAATTATTTGAATTATGTAATAAAATCTTAGGGGGTGTTAAAGCAGCTTAGTGTTTGGCTGTGAAACCAAGAAGTCTTGTATAGAGGCAGGGACATGCTGCATATTCTCCCAAATCTTCTTTCTTCTCTAGGCCCTTGGTACCTGAGTAATACCACTTTGCAAAATTCAGAGAGGGTATTAGGTGTAGTGAGAACCTATAACCTAAATGGCTTCTTTTTTTTGAATTTTATTTTATTTATTTTTTATACAGCAGGTTCTTATTAGTTATCTATTTTATACATATTAGTGTATATATGGGTAAGATGAACTTTGTAAAAGAAAGGCATCTTTTTATAGCACAGCGTAATGATATTAAAATGATACATAAAAGAAGAATTTTCTGCTAGTTTTCAGTGTATTCAAGATTCTGATTATTTTGGTTTTGGCACAATAGACAGCCCTAAGAAAGGATGGCTGCTATTATTCTTGTATAGTAAGTTGCAAGATACAAATATACATATTTGGTTAGCATTGGCTTTGCTTATCTGTTTTGAATAAGTTGAATGGAGAGGCAGACTGGAGTGAAGAAACAGCCCAAACTGGAACTGAAATTCTTGCCTTGACCCTGTCATTAAGAAAGTCTAGGGCTTCCCTGGTGACGCAGTGGTTGAGAGTCCGCCTGCCGATGCAGGGGACACGGGTTCGTGCCCCGGTCCGGGAAGATCCGACATGCCGCAGAGCAGCTGGGCCCGTGAGCCATGGCCGCTGAGCCTGCGCGTCTGGAGCCTGTGCTCCGCAACGGAAGAGGCCACAACAGTGAGAGGCCCGCGTACCGCAAAAAAAAAACAAAAAACAAAAAAAAAACAAAAAACAAAAAAAAAACCTCTAGCTTGACCAGCTGTAGTTTAGTAAGATTATACTTTCACTTATTTGGGAATGTACATTTCCACTGAGCCTTCCACTTGACAATATTTATAGTATGTTAGTTGCCCTATGTTATAAACTGTTCATCTTACACCTGTATAATATTAACATAATTTAAATGTCTTTT
This sequence comes from Tursiops truncatus, assembly GCF_011762595.2. Taxonomy (NCBI): domain Eukaryota; kingdom Metazoa; phylum Chordata; class Mammalia; order Artiodactyla; family Delphinidae; genus Tursiops; species Tursiops truncatus. Next base: position 14,489,674 of record NC_047055.1, read on the forward strand.
TCACAGAGAGACCTCTCTCCCCCAAGGCTGTCAAAGGATTTGAAACTACTCCACTTACCAAGAATTATTATACTGTGGTGAGTGTTCAGATGATGAACAAAAATTTTCTTGACTCTCTACATGGAGAACCACTGATGTGTTGAGGCGACACCAGTGGAAGACTGGAGAAAGTTGCATTGCAAGGGTCTCCACTAATGACAGTGGAGCTCTTTTATTTGTAGGCTTGTTACAGATGTCTAGAAGTTTTACAACCACTGTACTGAGAAATTCAAGGGTAGCACAAAGGTTCAGAGCAAGGTCTACTAAACTGCAGCAAAAGAGAAATCAGCTAATATGTAGACATTATGGGGAAATTTAGCAGTTAGATCTAGCCTTACCAGATAGTTAGGAGGTGAATTCCCAAGTTCCTCTAATGCAATACGTTTTAAGTGATTGCATACTGTGATTTTATTTTAGAATCAAATCAACCAGTTACGATAGCCTCTGAAATATTATCAACCTTGTTCTTGAGGAGAGCCCAAAGGGAAGACTGCCCTTTGGCACAGAGGGAGGAATGAGATGGCTCTGGCTTGAGCACAGATATGTCAAAATATATCAGCTATAAATAGGGCATGTGCAATACTCAAAATAAGTTCCCATTTGAAAAAGAAATCGTATCCTTTTCCTTAATCTACTCTCTGCTTTCCTCCATGTCTCCTTTCCAGACTTGGCCCAGTCAGCAATGAAAAGGTCAAGTCATCATGACCTCTAAGTCTCCCTGTCTAGTATCGCTGTCATCTTCCCCATCACAGCTGAAATACAGTTTCAATTTTCACCCAATGCTCTATGTGCATTTGTACTATGTGCTCCTTTCATGTGTCCATGGATAAACAGTTTTTATTTTTCAATTTTATTTTATTTTTGGCCGCACCACACGGCTTGTGGGATCTTAGTTCCCCGACCAGGGATCGAACCCGTGCCCCCTGCAGTAGAAGTGTGGAGTCCTAATCACTGGAGTGACAGGGAAGTCCCTAAACAGTTTTTAAATCTCTCTATACATTTGGTTTCAAAAAATGGAATTTCATTCTTCAGTGCATTTGCTCTGTAATGATGACATGAATAGTAGTTGGCATGAAGAATCAAGTAGGAGCTTCATAGGTAACCTGGACAATAATCATAGGGGATAATTTTGTCACTGTTCGTCCTCTTACATTTCCGAGGTTAAAACGTTACCCAACAGAGCTAGGCTCCCTTCTCTCTTCATCCCTGATCACTTTTTCTTTTTAAACTGGCAGTATTTTGATGCCTTTTTTTCCTACACCTATATAGCTATATATCATTACATAGTTGCAATCATACTATATACACAATTTGTGTCCTGAGTTGTCACTTAACATTATATCATTTTCAATTATTTATTTACCTTCTATTTCCTTTTTTTCTTCCAGTTTTATTGACATATAATTGACATGCAGCACTGTGTAAGTTTAAGGTGTACAGCATACTGATGTGACTTACATACATCATGAAATGATGACCCCAATCAGTCATTGAATATCCATCATCTCATAGAGTTACAAAATTTAAAAAATAAAAAAAAAATGTTTTCCTTGTGATGAGAACTCCTCAGGATTTACTCTCAACAACTGTCATGAAGAGCATACAACAGAGTCAATTGTATTTATCATGTTGTACATTACATCCCTGGTACTTATTTATCTTAAAACTGCAAGTTTGTACCTTTTGACCACCTTCACATAATTCCCCCCTGCCTCTGGTTCTGACCACTTTTAGCTTCCAGGCGACCCCCAAGGATTTAATTTTTAACAGAAAGGCACAGTCAAATGGTAGGTGAAAGTGTTACCGTAGCTGCTTCTCCCTGCGGACCTGGAGCACACCATCGCTCTGCTTTCAGTCTCTCTCTGCCTCTGCTGAGTCTACCAATTTAAAATGCTGGGATTATCCAAGGCAGACTAACCTCTGTGATTCTTATGGGCGTTATGTAAACCCCATATATACTATATACCAACTCTGGACGTACTGTAGTTTCTCTTTTATTTTTTAATTAATTTTATTTTTGGCTGTGTTGAGTCTTTTTGCTGCCCGCGGGCTTTCTGTAGTCATGGCGAGCGGGGGCTACTCTTTGTTGCGGTGCATGGGCTTCTCACTGTGGTGGCTTCTCTTGTTGTGGAGCACGGGCTCTAGGGTGTGCGGGCTTCAGTAGTTGCAGCATGCGGGCTCAGTAGTTGTGCCTTGTGGGCTCTAGAGTGTAGGCTCAGTAGTTGTGGCACATGGGCTTAGTTGCTCCGTGGCATGTGGGATCTTCCTGGACCAGGGCTCGAACCCATGTGCCCTGCATTGGCAGGCGGATTCTCAACCACTGTGCCACCAGGGAAGCCCCTGTACTGTAGTTTCTATCACCCATCTCCTGTTGGAGTTCATGTACATTATTTCTGGTTCCTCGCAATTATAAACAATTCTGCAGTGAACATCCTGTGTGTGTAACTTTGGCAAAGTATATAAAGATCTGTGAGGTGAAAAAAAAAAGATCTGTGAGGTGGATTCCTAGAAGTTAAATTGTTGAGCCAAAATATATATATATGTATTTAAATTTTGATAGATTTTGTCTCAAACCAAACTTAATAAAACAGAAGGTCTTGGAGAGCCCATGATGGCCTGGGAAGGAACTGTAGAGCTGTGGTGTAAATATTGCTGAATTATTGAGACCAGTTAGACATGTTGTTGTAACTAGATATGCATGTGAAGGGATTTGGGTTGATTGTTGGTGTTTTTTTCTAATTCACATTTTTGAGTATTTAGGCAAATTTTTAGCAGCAACTAATTCAAAATATGTTCTGAGTGTTCTGATTGCCCTCCCAATCTGTGTTGAATACCTTAGACAAACCAAAATAATTCTAGCTCACCCACAGTATTTGGAGACCTGGAAAATCAAGTTCACCCACATGTAAGACGTCCGCATCTGATCTTTTTTTCTTTGGTAAAAATGTAACAAATTTTATTTCCCATCTGATCTTATATTAACTCTTATCCTCTCTAAGAGTCAGTAATTGTAGACATTTTCTGTTGCTAGTACTATAAGGGCAGTAGTGACTAATTTTTACTTCATTTTTTTTAAAACAGGAAGTATTTCTTTTCTGACTACATAACATTATGTAAACAATGATTTTAAAAAAGTCAGACAGTTCAGGAAAAGTATAAAGAAGAAAATAAATATCACCTGTAATCCCACCACTCAGAGATGATCACTATTAACATCTTGGTGAACCTCATGACAATCTTTCTTTGAGGTAGATGTCTATGTGTGTGTGTGCGTGTGCGCGTGTGTGCACACGTGTGCACATATATACATATATATTGCCTATGACGTGTGTGTGTGTGTGTGTGTGTATTTTAAACAGAAATTATGTATTCTTCATTATTTCTCCTTCATGGAGATTTTTCTATTCTCAGACCCTGACAATACTGTCGCTGACCAGACCTGTTCTTATGCTCTTGCATTCAGCGAGTCCTTGCTAGTCCAAATGCTTCCTTTATTTTGGTCATGTGTATTAGTCAGGGTTCTCCAGAGAGACAGAACCAACAGGATCCATATAAAGAGATTTACTGTAAGTAATTGGCTCCCGTGATTATGGAGGCTGAGAAGTCCCACGATCTGCCATGTGTAAGCTGAAGACCCAGGACAGATGGTGGTATAGTTCGGTACAAGTCCACAGGCCTGAGAACCAGGAGAGCTAATGGTGTAAATTCCAGTCCTTGGGTAGAGGACTGATGTCCCAGCTCAAGAAGTCAGGCAGAGTGAGCAAATTCTCCCTTCCTCCACCTTTTTGTTCTATATGGGCCCTCAACAGATTGGATGATGCCTACACATATTGGGGAGGGCAATCTGCTTTACTCAGGCTACTGATTCAAAGGCTCATCTCATCTGGAAACACCCTGACAGACATGCCCAGAAATATTATTTAATCTGGGCACCTCGTGACCCAGACAAGTTGACACATAAAATTAACTGTCGTATCCTGTAAACTTGGGCAGGATAGAGACCTCTTGGAATTTGCAAGTCTGCAGACGTTCTCTCCCCTTTTTCAGGTTTCCAAGGGATTGTCTGCTGATTTCAGCCCCATTTAGGCCTCGATATGCTTCTGGTGGCACATCAGTTTTGAAATGTTTAGAAGTTCTCCGGTGTCATCACGAGTGGCATGGGGTACCCAACTCAGACCTGCATCTGCCATGAGGCTTTTTTTTTTTAAAGCTCAAAAAACCTTGGATTAAAAGGAAGTCATCAACGAAATACAAAATATTTAGCACTGAATGATGATGTAAACAGTACATGTCAAAAAGTAGTTTCCTTCCTTCCTGCCTTCTTCAGAGGGGCATGTTTAATGCATCTAACTGAGGCTTGGCCTCTCCTGGCCCGTTGTTTTGAATGAGAGTTTAGCTCATCCTTTAGGGACATGGCAGCCTAGAGGCTTTTGCTGCTCCTGACCTTGCTTCCTTCATTGTCCTCAGAATTCACTGCCATTTGTTAAACTTCTCTTACTACTGAGGAAAAGCATATCATTTTCTCTGAATTATTTTTCTAATAATCTTCTCATTGGCTCTCTTTGCCTATTGTAAGTTGATGTTACATGCCAGGAGGGATTAAAAAATTAATAATAAGCACAACAATAGAAAATGGTAACTATGAGAGGTGATGGATGTGTTAATTAGCTTGATTGTAGTGATCATTTCACAATGTATACATATATCAAAATATCAAGTTGTATACCTTGAATATATACAATTTTTATTTGTCAATTAGACCTCAATAAAACTAAAAAAAAGAAAAGAAAAGAAAGAGGAATCTATGTAGCTTAGTTGTCAGGCTTAATTTGCATGCAGTGCTTAGGTCTTGGCACCCATGGTCTCACTGGGAAGACAGGACAGACATGATGGTATAAGCCACGTGGCAGACAGTGATGTCAAGTTATAAACTGTCCTAAAATGAGTTGCTCCAAATGTGGTTGGGGGATCTTTTGCATTTGAAAGCCCCCAGGGAGACTGTTAAAACTGCAGATATCTGGTCTCCACATCTGGCTTGTTACATCAGAATCTCTGGCAATAGGTCCCAGGAAACAGCATTTTTAACACCCCCTCAGCCCCCTTCTCTCCATCCCCCCCGAGGTGAGCTGATACTCACTAAACTAAAATTTGAGAACCAATAAAGGGAAAGGTTGAATGGGAGAGAGGATTGATGCCATGTCAGGACTTAGATAAGCAGAGAAGAGCTGGAAGGGAAATCAGGCAGGGGGAACCCTGTGAGCACATTCATCCAGGCAAGAATGTGCGTGCCTGCAGTCCGTCCCTGCAGGTCACAGAATGGACTGCGTTCTCTTCTATCCCCATCAAAATGCCTCTCGGAGGGTGAAATTCTTATTTATTGCAACTGGTGCAGCCCAATGTAAGAATGCAGTCCCTCGTGCTGCCACAAATAGGCCAGACTCACAATAATCCTAATATAGGCACACCTCAAAGGTATTGCCAGTTCAGTTCCAGACCATCACAATAAAGCGAGTTACATGAGTTGTTTGTTTTCCCAATGCATATAAAAGTTATGCTTACACTTTACTGTAGTCTGTTAAGTGTGCAATGGCATTGTCTTAAAAAACAATGGACACACCTTATTTAAAAAAATTTTATTGCTAAAAAATGCTCGCCAACATCTGAGCCTTCAGCGAGTTGTAATCTTTTTGCAATAGTCACATCAAAGATCACTGGTCACATAACAAATATAATAATAATGAAAAGGTTTGGGGTATTGCGAGAATTACCAAAAGTGACACAGAGACATGAAGTGAGCAAATGCTGTTGGAAAAACGGCGCCAATAGACTTGCTTGATGCAGGGTTGCCACAAACCTTCCATTTGTGGAAAACCCACAGTATCCGTGAAGCGCAATAAAGCAAAACGCAATAAAACGAGGTCTGCCTGTACTGAACTCTGGGGATGAGCATCTAGCTGCAGAGTGAGAGGTGACATTTCCCTACATCCAAACAGGAAAATATAATCAGTAAGGGCCAGTATTATTTATTTTTTCTAACTCTCTTCTCCTTTATTGTAACGTGTGGCTGATGTCTTACCAGAACCTCCGTGCGGTCGGAAAGGTGGGAAGAAATCTGAAACCCGTTCAATCACATCAGAATCCCAGGAAGCCTCCTGTAGTTCTTGCTTCTGCCACCCATCTTCTGTTTACCCCCCTTTTCTCTCTCACTCATCTATTTACCCACTTGCTCCCACCCTGAATTTTCTCTGCGTTTCTAGTGCTTATCTACCCTTCTAAAAGAAACTTTATTTTTTAGAGCAGTTCTAGGTTCACAGCAAAATTGATCCGAAGGTTGGAGATGTCCTGTATACCACCTACCCACACACATGCACAGGCTCCCCCAGGATCAGCATCTCCCACCAGCGTGGGACATTTGTGACAATTGATGAACCTACATTGACCCATCATTAGCACCAAAGTCCAGAGTTTACATTACCATTCACTCTTGGTGTTGGACATTCTGTGGGTTTGGATAAATGTATAATGACACGTATCCACCATTACAGTGTTGTTCAGAGTAATTTCACTGCCCTAAAAAACCTCTGTGCACCCTCCCTTTTTTAAAACCACCAGCCTAAACTACCTTACACATCTATCCAGTTATTCCTTCTCTATATCCCCTATTCTTTTTTACCTACCCATTTCCTGCCTAACTCATCCATATCTTCCATCTGAGGTCAGGGAGGTGACAAGAGTTTTCAGAGTCCATCTCTGTTTTGCAGAATCTGTCCATCACAGGGCAAGAGTGCTGCTTGTTTTGTGAAAACCAAGGACCTGGAGGGGTGAAATTGATCACTGCACTTGAATGTAAACAGGCGAGCTCTTCTGCCATATACGTCAAGTATGACATAAATACCGTAGTGTATTACCTTTACCCATCTCCTAGGAGTTTACCAACATGAACCCGTTTTTGCAGGCATATACTTATCTCAGAATTCCTATAATATGATGGTTTTGCTTAGATTAAGGTTTCCTGGGGCCATTATAATCTTCCTTTATCATGGGGTGTATCTCTGTTTCCAGCTTTTGTTTATGCATTTTAGCCTCTTAAAATAATTTCTTCAGACTTATATGACTTGTTCCCTTATGGAAAACAGAGTTATAAAAATGAACTCACTCTAAAGCCTTTCCAGGAAATGGAGGAAATATATTTTACTGGAAAATCAATAGCCCAGGACGGAGGTACAAAAGGCCTCCACCTCTTTTTTCTATGGCTTCTCACCATCTGTTTTATTCTGAATTTAGTCAGAGGTTAATTGAGCAAAAGGATACTCTGTTGTCCTTGTGAAGATGGAGTCAGAGAGGCAAAGGCAATGTCTGGACACAGTCCATTTTAGTATTTGAGTGGATTTCATCTCGATCAGATTGTACTGCTCTGAAGTTGGTTGGCCTGCCAAACTGTTTGCGTTCTGACTCACCACTGAGGCCTTCTGTTTGGGAACACATAGCCTTCTCTGTCTGCTTCCCTTTTTATCCTTTTACAGTAGATGCCCTGTGGCCTGAAAAATAAAGAACCAGTCTCCGCAGTTCATCAGTTGGTCTTCTGAGATTGAGGAAAGCAATAAAAAGCCAAGTGAATTTGGGAGAGAATCCCAGGCATCCACCCTGATGAGCATTTCTACTAATCAAACCACAGCAAGGGCAATGCTATTTAGTACATCATCATTCAAACAAATTTTGCATTATTTAATGAAGGACTCATTAATCACCTGTGTCAATTTAGCTTGTAAAGTCAGCATTTAGCCACCCTCAAGACTTGCAACAATATGAGTTTAGTGTATGTTTCCATTCAGCTCTCCAGAACTTACTCAAAGGCAGCAGGGAGTGTCTGCCTTCCTACCTCCGTTTGTCCCATATGAGTGGTTCCAGCACAGATGGAACCCTTAGAAAGTGTGCTGCTTCGCCTAGCAATTAAATCCACTGGAGCAGGACAGTTGGCACCTTTCTTGCAACATCTTAGTGCTTTCTCTTAAAGGAACTACCTGTGATAGCATTTTAAAGGAAGTTAAAATAATAAAACTGTTTCAATGGGGGGAGGAATGTTGAATTATAGCAACCATGGAATTAAAGCAGTGATGTTTAATTGTCTTAAAAATCACATTTTGTGATATAAATAATGTCCGTGAATTTTCTAATTTAAAAATTCCCTCAGGCAATGACTGTTTTGTTTTGTTTTTCTTTTTTTTCAATGGACATTATACTTTGGGTAGTGTGACAGTTACAGACAACAGTGCTTGAAAGCAAGGTTGAGGATGTGAGATGGCTCATTACCAGACATGGTCTCTTTAGAAAAATGTGAACAAAGGAGATGATGAGATGACTTCATTCTCTCCTGAATATAAGTGGGAAGCCAGGCCACCATCCTCTTTTTCCTCCAATACAAATACTGTAGACAAATGTTGCTAAAACGGTAGTCTGCCTATGAGTTTTACCTCTTAATAAAATGTGGTACTGTTGAATTCTAGTGCAGCTCTCTCCATTTTTAAGAATAAAAAAATGAATCCTAGTGCTGAGCATGAGTATAAATGATTATTTAACACATTGCAATGAACAGCAGCCCAGCTGGGCAGAGACCGCTAACAATGGACACATTTGAGTTTGGAAGGACACTACTGGATGAGGACTTGGAGTCAGAGAAAAAACAGAAAAGTTTCTATTAACAGATGAGAAATTTGTGCTTTGACTTTAAAATAACAACTATAATGACACATAATTCACACAGCACAAAAATCGCCACTTTAAAGTGTACAATTCACTGATTTTTAGTAAATTAACAGAGTTGTGTGATGATCACCACCATCTTACTTTCCAGCATTTTCATCACCTCAGTAAGAAACCCTGTACCCGTTTGTAGTCACTCCCTCCAGCCCTTGACAACCACTAATCGACTTTCCATCTCTATGGGTCTTCCCTATCCTGGATGTTTCATATAAATTGAATCATACAATATCTGTTCTTTTGTGTTTGACTTCTTTTTTAGCATAGTATTGTCAAGGTTCATCCATGTTGTAGAATGTATCAGTACTTCATTTTTTTTTCTTAAAGAAGGAAAGTATTTTTTTAATTAATTAATTTATTTGCCTGTGTCGGGTTTTAGTTGCGGCATACGGGATCTTCGTTGTGGTATGCAGGCTCGTAGTTGCAGTGCGCGGGCTCTTTAGTTGTGGTGTGCAGGCTCTAGAGTGCACAGGCTTAGCTGCCCGGCAGCATGTGGGATCTTAGTTTCCCGACCAGGGATCGAGCCTGTGTCCCCTGCATTGGAAGGCGGATTCTTAACCACTGGACCACCAGGGAAGTCCCTTCATTGCTTTTAATGACGGATTAAATCTTCCATATTATGGATATATACCAGGTTTTGTTTATGGACCTTTGGATTATTTCCACTTTTTGGTTATTATTTATAATGCTGCTGTGAAAATTGATGTGCAAATTTTTGCACAGACATATGTTTTCATTTCTCTAGGAGTGGAATTACTGGGTCATATAATAACTCGATGTCTAACTTTTTGAGGAACTGCCAAACTTTTCCACAGCAGTTACAATTTTTGACTTTCCCACCAGCAATGTATGAGGGTCCCAGTTTCTCCACACCCTCACCAACACTTGTTCTTTCTATTTTTTTCTTTTTATTATAGCCACCCTAATGAGTGTGAAGTAGTATTGTGGTTTTGATTAGCATTTCCCTAATGGTTAACTATGTTGAGTATCTTTTTATGTGCTTATTGGCCATTTGTATATCTTCTTTGGAGAAATGTCTATTTAAATCCTTGGCCAACTTTTAACTGATTATTGTTGAGTTGTAAGAGTCCTTTATATATTCTGAATAGTAGAACCTTTTCAAATATATGATTTGTAGATATTTTCCCCATTCTGTGGGTTGTCTTTTTACTTTCTTGATAATGTCCTGTGATACATAAAAGTTTTCAATTTTCATGAATTTCAGTTTATCTATTTTTTCTCTTGTTGCTTGTGCTTTTGGTGTCATCCAAGAATCCATCGCTGAATTCAAGATCAGGAAGATTTCCTCCTCTGTTTTCTTCTAAGAGTTTTGTAGTTTTAACTCTTGAATCCATTTTGAGTTAATTTTTGTATATGGTGTGAAGTAGGAGTAATTCTTTCTTTGTATGTAGTTATTCAGTGGTCCCAGCACCACTTTTTTTTTCTTTAAAGAGGGATTGCACAATCAAAGGGTACATGTGTTTTTTGTTTTTGTTTTTTGGTTGTTTTTATTTATTTAATTTATTTTTGGCTACGTTGGGTCTTTGTTGCTGTGCACGGGCCTTCTTTAGTTGCGGAGAGTGCAGGCTACTCTTCTTTGCGGTGCCTGGGCTTCTCGTTGCGGTGGCTTCTCTTGTTGCGGAGCACGGGCTCTAGGCGCGTGGGCTTCAGTAGTTGTGGCACACGGGCTCAGTAGTTGTGGCTCACAAGCTCTAGAGCACAGGCTCAGTAGTTGTGGCGCATGGGCTTAGTTGCTCTGCAGCATGTGAGATCTTCCTGGACCAGGGATTGAACCCGTGTCCCCTGCATTGGCAGGTGGATTCCCAACCACTGCACCACCAGGGAAGTCCCAGCACCACTTTTTATATGCCTTTTTTTAAACTTTTTATTTTGTATTGGAGTATAGTTGATTAACAATGTTGTGTTAGTTTCAAGTGTACAGCAAAGTGATTCAATTATACATATACATGTATCTATTCTTTATCAAATTCTTTTCCCATTTAGCCAGAACCATTTTTTGAAAAGACTACTCTTTCCTTATTGGAAGTTCACAGCACTCTTGTCAAAAATAAGTTCACCATGAGTTCATTTCTGGACTCTCAATTCTATTCCATTGGTCTATATATCTATTTTATACCAGTACTAAACTGTCTTGTTACTGAAGCTTTTTAGTAAGTTTTGAAATTGAGAAGTATACACTCTAACTTTGTACACTCTTCTTTGCCAGGATTTTAAGTGTTTGTGAAGGATTGATGTGAATTCTTTAAATTTTTGGTAGAATTAATCAATAAAGCAATCTCATCCTGGGCTTTAACTTATGGGAAGTTGTTTTGAATATTAATTCAATCTCTTTACTTGTTATAGAGATATTCAGATTTTCTACCTCTTTGTGAGTCAGTTTTGGTAGCTTGTGTAGTTTTAGAATTTTTTTTTTACTTTTTTAGTGATTGCCCTAGAGTTTGCAATATACATTTAGAACTAGTCCAAGTCCACTTTCAAATAACACTGTATTGCTTCACAGGTACAAGTGCAAGTACTTTACAATAACAAAGTGTTCCTAATCCCTCCTTCCTATCCCTTGTATCATTGCTGTCATTCATTTCACTTATACATAAGCACACATAAGCATTTTATATATATATATATATATATATATATATATATAATCTAATACATTGTTTCTATTATTATTTTGAACAAACTGTTATCTGTTTGATCAATTAAGAAGAAAAATAAAAGTTTTTTATTGAGGTATAGTTGATTTACAGAAAAATAAGTTTTTATTTGATCTTCACTTATTCCTTCTTTCATGCTTTCTTTCTTTATGTAGATCTGTTTCTAACCTATAACATCTTCTTTCTCTCTGATCTTTATTTTTTATTTTATTTTTTTAACATCTTTATTGGAGTGTAATTGCTTTACATTGTTCTGTTAGTTTCTGCTGTATAACAAAGTGAATCAGCTATACGTATACTTATATCCCCATATCCCCTCCCTCTTGCATCTGCCTCCCACCCTCCCTATCCCACCCGAACTTAATTTTTTTTATTTTTAAAAATTTTAAATATTTATTTATTTGGCTGCGCTGCGTCTTAGTTGCAGCAGGCGGGATCTTCGTTGTGGCATGCGAACTCTTAGTTGCAGCATGTGGGATCTAGTTCCCTGACCAGGGATTGAACCTGGGCCCCCTGCATTGGGAGCACAGAGTCTTAGCCACTGGACCACCAGGGAAGTCCCTCTCTGAACTTTAAAAAAAAAAACCCCACTTTTTGCAAAGCAGGTCTGCTGGCCAGAAAATTCCCTCAATTTTTGTTTGTCCTAGAAAGTCTATTTTTGCTTGACTTTTGAAGGAAAATTTCACAAGGTACAGAATTCCAGGTTGGTGGGGTTTTTTTTCCCCAACACTTTAAATATTTTACACCACTCTACTCTTGCTTGTATGCTTTCTGACAAGTCACGTATAGTTCTTATCTTAACTTCTCTATAGGTAAAGTATTTTTATCCTCTGGCTTTTTTTCAAGATTTTTTTTCTTTATCTTTGATTTTTCTGGAGTTTGAATATGGTGTGCTTAGGGGACATTTTGCAGGGGGGGCATTTATCCTGCTGGGTTTTCTCTGAGCTTCCTGGATCTGTGGCTTGGTGTCTGACATTAATTTGGGGAAATTCTTAGTCATTGTCGTTTCAAATATTTCTTCTGTACCTTTCTCTCTTTATTCTCCTTCTGGTATTCTCATCACACATAGGTTACACCTTTAGATGTTGTCCCACAGTTCTTAGATATTTTGTTCCATTTTTCAGGGTTTTTTCTGTTTGCTTTTCAGTTTTGAAAGTTTCTGTTGGCACATCCTCAAGCCCAGAGCTTCTATCTTCAGTGGTCCAGTTTACTAACAAGCCCATCAAAGGCATTCTTCATTTCTATTAGAGTGTTTTTGATCTCTAGCATTTCATTTTTATTCCTTCTCAGTATTTATTCCTGCTTACAATACCCATCTGTTCTTGCATGTTGTCTACTTTTTCCATTCGAGCCCATAGCATATTAATCATTGTTATATTAAAATCCTGGTCTGATAATTCCAATATTCCTACCATATCTGATTGTGGTTCTAATGTTTGCTCTGTCTCTTCAAACTGTGTTTTTTTACCTTTTCATATGCCTTGTAATTTTTTGTTGGAAGCCAGATGTGATGTACTAGGTAAGAGGAACTGCAGTAAATAGGCCTTTAGTAATATGGTGGTAAGGTATGGGGTCAGGGGACGTGTTCTCAAGTCCTATGATTAGGTCTCAGGCTTTTGGTGAGCTTATGTCCCTAGATTGTGAACTGCAGCAGTGTTTCTCAGTCTTTTTTCCCCTCCCTTAGATAGGACAGGAAGGCTGGAGGGAGCTGGAGTAGGGTATTTCTCTTCCCCTGGGTATATTAGGCTCTGATAAAACCCCAATAGGTTAGGGTTTGGTAAAATACTTTCTTGAGGGCAGACCTTGTTATGAAGAACAGAATGCTCTGGTAAATTTCAAAATGGCTACTTTTCCCTTCCCTCTCCTGAAGCACAAGGGAGATTTTCCTCCTATCTTCATTGTGATGACCTGGTACAGCTTCTGGAGGTAAACGTCACAGAAGTGTGGGTGTGCTCCTCTGTGACTGGATCCCCTAGAGTTTTTTTTTTTTTTTTTTTTTTTTGGTGGTATGCGGGCCTCTCACTGCTGTGGCCTCTCCCGTTGCGGAGCACACGCTCAGCGGCCATGGCTCACGGACCCAGCCGCTCCGCGGCATGTGGGATCTTCCCGGACCGGGGCACGAACCGCGTCCCCTGCGTCAGCAGGCGGATTCTCAACCACTGCGCCACCAGGGAAGCCCCCCCCTAGAGTTTTTAACTCTCAGGTGTTTCTGCACTGAGCCCCCAGCAATTCATCAATTACAGTTCAGGTTTTCCTACCCTGATACCACTTCCCACGGAGGCTTCTGCTCATGGTCTTCTGGTCCAGCAAGTTATGATTCTCTATCTGCCTGTCTGTCTCTCCAATTTTAAGTGTACCATTTTTGCCTGTGACCTCAATTCCCTGACAGATGTAAGCAAAGTTTTTTTCTAGTTGTTCAACTGTTTACTTGCTTTTAGGATGGAGTGATGACTTCCAAATGCCTTAAATGCTGGACTGGAAACCAGAAGTCCTCTTTCTTCTTTTTGATGTAGGCATTTACAGCTATTTACAGTCTCTAAGAACTGCTTGAACTTCATCCCATAAGTTTTGATGTTGTGTTTTCTTTTTTATTCATCTCAAGATAGTTTCTAATTTCCTTTGTTGTGCTTCGACTTTCTATAGGGGTAACATTTCTGTTCCATTCCTGGATTAATTTCACAGAGCACTGGTACCTCCAGGCCCTTAAATTTACACTTACACCTTTAGAGAGTAGGCATTCCTCCCTGAGGAATAGAGAAACTGAAAGTAGACATGAGTGGCTGGGAGGAGGGGCTACAACTTAAGCCCTAGCTTTTGAAACCACCCTGTGGCCTATGTCCTTGTCAACTAGGAGTGATATTGCCCTTCAGGTGACATCTGGCAATGTCTGGACACATTTTTGGTTGTCATAATGGGGTAGGGGGTGGCATGCAACCGACATCTGGTGGGTAGATGCCAGGGATGTTGTTAAACATTCTACAGTGCACAGGGCATCTGCTCACAACAAAGAGCTATCTGCTCTGAAATATCAATAGTGCTGCCATTGAGAAACCTTTTTTAACCCCTTAAATTGGAGGGACTGTTTCCCAGCTCACCCAGCACCTACCTGTACAGTGTCTCACACTTACCTCTTCACAATGGTCCCTGAGGTAGGTGAGATGTCATAATCTGAGATGAGCCTTAAAACTGAAGCAACCTGTCCGTTGGTAGCAGAGCCTGGATGACCACCTTCCAGTCCAGTTGTTTCCTAAAAAACCCACAGCTACCTGGACCTCCAGTTGCTTTGTCCACTCCACCTGTCAATAGCAGATCATCATGCACTGTCTTGTGAGTATATGTCTGGCATATTGGTAGGCTAAGGGGCTTCTCCTGGCTAAGAATGCTTCACATTGTCTTGTGAGCCCGTGTTTAATGGCTCCCTCTGAAGACAGAGTAGAAACTCCCTAAGGACAGGCATGGCCTTTGGCACTAAGGAGGCACTCAGTAAATTTGTGTTGAATGGATTAGGAGATATGAGAGAAAATACACCAAAATATTAACCTGGTGATCTCTAGGAGCCTAGAATGAAGGTTATAGCTGCCTCCAGAAGAGGCTGGGAAATGAGGTGTGACCCCAGGGTTGGTGGGGGCAGAGAAGTTATGGACCTGTACATTGGTTGTTTTGCCGATAGGATTTTCATTTGGCTACATTAATAATACTGGTAAGCATCATTTTCCTTGTTAAATTCCTCACATTTCAGCTTCTTTTTCTCTTTGAAATGTTCATACTAGCACTTTTTACCTTTATTAAAAAGCCAGCTTTAACTGCTTAAAAATTCAGTGTCCTCAGATTTTGTCACCTGAAGATTTTCTCAAGAACATAATATAAAAAAATCTTTTTTGATGTTTGACATCAGTTATCATGAAATTATCCTGACACTGAATCTCTATGTCTTGAGGTAGCTGATCTCAATTTCCTCATCCATAAAATGGGAATGATGATCCTTTGTTAGCTGAGACCTTTGCTGAGGATAAAATGATTTAAAGCACATGAAAGCATTCTGAGTAGTACTGTGTAAATGGCAAGGCCCCTCCAATTATGGGTAATTCTGAAAAAATGTGTTCGTATGAGTTATGCAGTATAACCAGTTGTCATGCAATTATTAGAGTAGTTTACTAGATTAGTAGTTTACTCTAGTAAACTAGAGTAGTTTACAGATTTTGTGCTCCTTACTTACAGTGTAGCTGAATAAATAGGACTTTTTTTTCCTGATAATTTGGTTAAAAGATCTAAAACTCCATTTTACCTTGGACTTT
This sequence comes from Tursiops truncatus, assembly GCF_011762595.2. Lineage (NCBI taxonomy): Eukaryota > Metazoa > Chordata > Mammalia > Artiodactyla > Delphinidae > Tursiops > Tursiops truncatus. The sequence goes on from NC_047055.1 coordinate 14,505,440, forward strand.
TCTGACAGTTACAATACCTTGACCTTTGTTTCTCCATAGGTGTTACAGAATATCTTGGACACTGAAAAAGAGTATGCTAAAGAACTTCAGTCTCTTCTTGTTACTTACTTAAGACCCCTGCAGTCCAATAACAAGTAAGATTTATATTTTAAACCTCTCGCTAAGCAAAGCAAGATAATGTCAGTAGATGGAGTCATTACTCTTATGTCACTGAATAATTGATTTTGCCCTTTAGAAGAATTTCCACAGATCACAGGTTGCCAAGAACATGGTCAGGACAACAGAAATTATGCAAGATGTAGCTTTTGGAGAGCTTGGCTTTCTTTCTCTTCTGGCTGTGGAGGGAATGAGCCGATCTGCCTTTCTGTCTGTCACCATTTTTATCTTGTACGTTTTAGAAGTGATACATCTAGTTTTACCTTCCAGAAAAAGGACTTGCTGGTGTTTTTATGCAGAAAGCACAGACAGTGGAAATTCTTGCGCTCGCTCTGACCTTGGCTTGCCACGGCAGAAACTCTTTCCCATGCTCCCAGAATGGAAAAAGCGTGGCATTTTGTGAATCTTCCTAAGAGCAATTCAAGCCAGTATTTCACCCAGGCAAAAGTGAATGAGAAAGAGGTGTTAAAAATATTCAAACCTTATCCTGGTCTTAGAAATCTGAAGGCCTGAATTGAAAACTTACTTTTCACAAAAGAAAAATATTGACCGTTCATTTTTTAGTGCTTGTAGGCCTGGCATATGTAACAAATAATAGCTAACTGCATTTATGTGTGTTTTTTATTTTAATGGATTAAACTTTACTGGAGATTATGATCTATAAGTCAAATGGTAAATTTAGCAGTTGATACATAGAATGGAGGACAGAAACCTCTTCTTGTACCTCAGTTTAAGAGTTTATTTTTGCCAAACAATTGCCTAAACTGTTGGCTTCAGGCTTAAATAAGTTTAATGTATTTCACTATTTTCTCCCTTTTCCTAAATAATGCTTGCTTAGGCATAATGTCCTGTTAAATTTCCTACTCGGTTATTTTCATGGCACTATGGGAATCTTACTTCAGTATGAAAGGATTTTGTATTCCTGTGTTTTGTCAGAGTTTAAATGATCAACAACAAAGTGGCTTTTGTTATTATTATGTGAAACATGAAGTGCTCTGTGAATCATAGCCCTTAGAGCTGAATGGAACCTCAGTGAATCATTGGGTCTAGTGCCCTGGAAGAAATGACTATCCTCATTGAATAAATAAAAAAAAAAACAAAGTCCAGAGAGGCTCACTGTCCTGCCCATCACACAGTCAGTCAGTGGCCAGACTCAACCCACTGCATCTCCTGCCACCGAGTAAAATGTGGTTCCGTGTTCTAGAGGTGACAGGCAGAGGAGGAGAGGGGAACTGAAGTGGTAACCCTGGCAGCAAAGATGGTAAGATTTCAAATGGAGGAGTGACTGATTAGCAATCAAGAAATAGTCAAAGGAAAAGAAAAGAGCCACGGCAGAGGAGATGAGAGACCCAAGTCAGAACCGCACTGTTCCCAAGGAAATTCAAAATGCAGTTCTAGTCACTTCCCATTGGTTCTGCCTTGTAGACCCCAAAGTGATTTGAGCAAAGGGGACTGTTTATTGTTTGATCCTGGAAGGTCCAGATAAGCTCCCAGTCAGGTTCTTGCTGCTATGGGGGAACAGCAGCCAGGGAAGCTGGCTAAAGGGTTTCACTTTTGATACCCATGAGAGGGGTTTTCCAGCTTGTGGTTCAGGAGGGCATCAGAGCAGAGGAACTGGGTGCTTTTTATACTCTAGGGGTTACTGGTAACGTCTTTTTGGGTCTTCCTTTTCTTTGTCAGCAAAAATTACTCTCCTGGAAACCCTCCCCTTGTATTATTAAGGAGAAAGAACATGTGGCAGACACTGGCCTTTTAAGTAAATCTTCAGAAAAGTTTTCTCTCAACAAGTGGTTAGGGGCTTCCCTGGTGGCGCAGTGGTTGAGAGTCCGCCTGCCGATGCAGGGGACACGGGTTCGTGCCCCGGTCCGGGAAGATCCCACATGCCGCGGAGCGGCTGGGCCTGTGAGCCATGGCCGCTGAGCCTGCACGTCCGGAGCCTGTGCTCCGCAGCGGGAGAGGTCGCAAGAGTGAGAGGTCCGCGTACCGCGAAAAAAAAAAAAAGTGGTTAGGAGCATGGACTCTGGAGCTAGAATGTTTGGGTTCAAATTCTGGCTTCACCATTCACTGGGTTTGGGACTTTGGCTGATTTGCTTTAACCTCTCTGTGCCTGGATTTCCCTATGTGTAAAACAGAGACAGCAATAGTACCTACCTCATAAAGTTGTTGTAAGGTTAAGACGAGTTGTTATTTGTAAAATGCTTACCTCAGTGTTAAGCGCTGTATTAGTGCTGGCTCTTGTTTTTATCACCTATTATTTGGTAGGGGAAGAAAGGATGAGAAAATTCTTAGTACAGAGGCACTGGATTAAAATGGTTCAGTTTGTGTTTGACTCCATTCCATTCCAAAGGCAAACAAACACATCAGTACTATTTTCTTCCCTCCTATTTCCGCTCAAGATTTCCTTTAGTTGATTTATGAATAGCACATGTAATGTCTTTCAATTAACTTTCCCAGCTCCTCTAGAGGAGAGTATTCAAAAGTTTTTACACTTATTCCCAGCTATGATGTATTCTACCCATTTAGATACTTAGATATTTTTTGAGATGTATTTGACATATAACATTATATTAATTTCAGGTGTACAGTGTAATGATTCTATATTTGTATATATTGTGAAATGATCACCACAATAAATCTAATTAACATTCATCATCACACACAGTTACAAAAATTTTTTTCTTGTGATGAGAACTTTTAAGATCTCCTCTCTCAGTGACTCTTTCCACTATGCAGTACAGTATTATTAACTATGGTCACTACGCTGTACATTACATCCCTATGACTTACTTATTTTATAACTAGGAGCTTGAACCTTTTGACCCCCATTCCACCCCCCTCCCCCCCCTTTGGCGACCACCAATCTGTTCTCTGTAGATGCTTAGATGTTAAGCACTTGTTATTCATTTACTCCTTGCTTTGTAAAATACCTAAATGTCCCTTACAAACATTCATTTTCTTTAGGATCATTATTCTTGTTATGGAAAAGGGAAATCAAGGAAAGAAGCTTTAGAAAGTTGCTTGAGATCACAGAGTTGGTGTCAATTAAAAACCTAAAGTTAAAATATAGGGATTGCTTCCCTTCTCCCATTTGCCAGTTACTGGCAAACTATCAGCTAACTAGACTAGAGATAGATAACTAGAGTCATCCCCAAGTTCTCTTCACTGAAACTACATATATATTTTTTTCAGTCTGAGTACTGTGGAATTTACATCTTTATTGGGAAACTTCGAGGAAGTATGCACGTTTCAACAGACGCTCTGCCAAGCCTTGGAAGAATGTTCAAAGTAAGTGTCGCACGTCGCCACCAGGATAGCTGGCAACATTGAGTTTTTTGGTGTGTTTTGTTTTCTTTTAACTGTTGTCTTAGATAGGGGCACTTGATATTTATGCAGTTATTATGCATTTATACATTTATTCCAACTTTGATAAATTGTCCCAGTACAGAGAAAATCTACTAGGTGGTGGTACTCACAGAGTCAACCCACTAGTTGCTTATCAGGACTCTACATCTGGTCCGTTATTTTTCACTTTATTTAAAAATCATATTGACAAATAAGGTCTAAATCGACCATGGATGATGCCTTTGTCATCGATTAGATATTTTTCTTTTGTACATTGCAGATTACTTTTCTAAGTAATTTTTTTTTTTTTTTTTTTTTTTTTTTTTTGCGGTACGCTGGCCTCTCACTGTTGCGGCCTCTCCCGTTGCGGAGCACAGGCTCCGGACGCGCAGGCTCAGCAGCCATGGCTCACGGGCTCAGCCGCTCCGTGGCATTTGGGCTCTTCCCAGACCGGGGAGCGAACCCACGTCCCCTGCATCGACAGGCAGACTCTCAACCACTGCGCCACCAAGGAAGCCCCAAGTAATATCTTTATGTGAACCACAACGCATCATTGATGGCTAGCTAGCTCGTTGAAGTGCAGAATGAACTGTGATGATCATCAGGCAATATGTTTCTGGAGCAAGATTCGTTTTCTAAGTAGTGGATCTCGGAGAATTGGTGACTTTCGTCGTCTATAGGGAATTTGGGGCAATTGCCTGTTTCTTGAGCTTAATGAGACACCAGGTTGTCCAGGGACGAAGCTGGTGAGAACCCCCTGTAAAGAGACCTGAGGAACCACTGCAAATGCAGTGGGAGCCATATTATTGGTATGGAAAGATGGTGACTAAGTGAGAAGAGCATATTACTATTTAGACTTGTAATCTTTGCTTTTCATTTTATATGGAAACATGTAGAAGAGAGTCCAAGGAATATGCCAACATTGTTATAATAGATATCTCTGAATGGTGGAATTCCGAGTAATTTTTTTTCTTTCTTGTGTTTTTCTGATTTTTCTGCAAACTAAAATGGATGCCATGTAATTCTAAACATCTGGATGTCACCTCGCCTAGCAACACCAGGCCACCAAGACTACATAATACTCCTTTGTGATGTGCCATTTTTGGATTCAGTTAGTTTTGTCTGTACTTGAACTTCATGCAAATTAGTCAAGAGTATATTTCGTGTGCCCGGCTAAATTTGAATATGTATCTTAAAAAACCCTAGTAATTCCAAATAAGTATCTGACCCTATATATTGGAGCTATGTTTGGTGGCTAGAGTTTAAAACAGTGGCCAAGAACTCGCATTTCATAGATAAAATGGTTATAATATAGAAGTTTCTTTTTAACTTTGGCAAAAGAATTTATAAGGTTTGCGTGTTGCCAGGTTTAATTGGAATCATCTTCCTTTATCCCGTTTCCTATTTTACATTCTGTGTTTCACCTGTTTTGCTTACAGGTTTCCAGAAAACCAACACAAAGTAGGTGGCTGTCTACTGAACCTCATGCCTCATTTTAAATCTATGTATCTGGCTTACTGTGCAAATCATCCTTCAGCTGTAAATGTACTCACCCAGCACAGGTAAATCATTAACATTTCCCCCAAAAAGCTGCTTTGCAATGATATCCTTTCCCAGGACTACCTCATTTGGAAATCCAAGATCTCCCACTGAACTCTTGATTATCCCCATTCATCATACCAGAAATTGATTCATTGTTATATGGATTTATTGTCCATTCATGCAACAAATAATTTATTGAGCACCTACTATGTGCAAGGTCCTATAGTAGTTGATGGGGATACAGTAGTGAACAAGGAAGAGAAGGTCCCTTCCCTCATGGAGCATAGACTCTTGAGAGAAATAGACATGAAATTAAATGTTGTAAACATGTTGTATTAGAAAAGGGTAATTAAAAGGAAGCTGTGAGACTTTGAACATGGTATCAAAGTGTGGAGTGAACGAAGGGTCAGGGAAGGCTTTCTTGAAGTAAAATTCTATTCAGAGCCAATGGTTTAGCCTTCCCCATCCCAGTGAATGTTTTATCCAAGTTGCTGCAGAGCTAAGCTGCCTAGGTTCATGTCTTTTTCACTCTCCCTTTGTCTGGTAGAGGAAGTCTCAAGTAGTAATATGGCTAAAAGGCAGGTATCAGCAGGGAAAGGTGGAAGGAAACTAACCCTGTGAACTGGGTGTCAGGTACTCTAAGCAAAGGTCTCTGATGACAATTATACATGAATATAAATTATTTCAGATTCATGGAGAACAGCAGCACAGTATCTCCTTTAAGAGTCCTTACAAGGGACCCAGATAAGCTCACATCTCTCCTACCCTTCCTTACACTCTGACGACTCACCCTTGACACATTCACTGATACATTCATCTGGGCCAGAATTCTGTAGGATAGGCTTGAAGACACAGTTTGGACTTTGAAGCTATGTGCTAGGAATCCAGGTGGGACAATAGGAAGACCAACACACAGAGTCTCTTATGACTGAACTCGGAGACTAGATTCAGAACCGACATGATTCTGGAGGCTGCTTAAGACTGAAAAGATTATTCTTCTCTTAATTTGACTTGTACTCCCAGACCCAGGCTGGAACAGTGGGTGACAACAACCTCAGAAGTGATGGAAACTTTGGCTTTGTCCTGGTTCATTAGGAGCTTGATTGACTTTATAGAGCTGTTATGTAAGGGCATTTTGAAGGTAGAATTCAGTAGGTCCTACTTGAAGGTGAATTTTACTTCCCGGATGAAAGTTGTGAACTCTTGTGGCATAGCAAATATGGAAGTTGGAGTTTAAAGAAAGAGAAGCCATGACTCTGGATTATTTAGGCAAGTGGCTCAACTGCTTAGAGCTAAAAATAACACTGACAATGTGCCAGGCACATGATGTAAAAGCCTACGAGGGAGTTACTATTATTACCATCATCTCTGCTTTACAGATGAGACATTAGAAGCTTAAGTAATCTGCCCAAGTACTCATAGCTGTTAAGTGGTTGAGCCAGAATTAGAATCCAGGTCTGTCAGACTTCTAAAAAAAATGTTTTTATTAACACATGTATTTCACCTACAAAGTGAATAATCTAAATGCAAACTTAAAGAATTATCATAAAATGAGCACCCATGTACCCACCACCCAGCTTAAGAAATAAAATTTTACCGTTTCTTTTTTAATATAGTAACTTTATTGAGATATAATTCACATACCATACAATTCACCCATTTAAAGTGTACAGTTAAATGATTTTTAGTATATTCAGAGTTGTGCAACCATCACCACAATCAATTTTAGAAGATTTTCATCATTCTCCAAACAAACCTATACTCATTAGCTGTCACTCCCCATTGCCAGCCCAAGGCAACCACTAAAATACTTTATGTCACTATGGATTTGCTTATTCTGAACATTTCATTTAAGTGGAATCACACAACATATGGCCTTTTGTGTCTGGCTTCTTTCACTCAGCATAATGTTTTCAAGGTTCATCCATGTTGTTGCACTTAACAGTACATTGTTTTTTTAAATTGCCGTACATACAATGAAAAATATTTCATTGTATGGATACCGCATATTGTTCTTCCATTCGCCAGTTTGTGGACATATGGACTGTGAATGGTGCTACTATGAAGATTCATGTACAAGTCGTTGCGTAGACCTATGTTTTCATTTCTCTTGGGTAGATACGTAGGAGTGAAATTGCTGGGTCATACGGTAACTCTATGTTTCACTTTTAGAGGAACTGTGAGAATGTTTTCCAAAGTGGCTACACCAATTTATATTCCTACTAGGAATTTATGGCGGTTTCATTTCTCCACATCCTCACCAACATTTGTTATCATCAGTCTTTTTGATTATAGCCGTTCTAGAGGGTATGAAGTGACGATATCTCATTTTGATATTGATTTGCATTTCCCTAATGACTAATGATGTTGAGCATCTTTCATGTGCTTTATTGGTAATTGGTGTACCTTCATTTGGGGAAATGTCTATTCAGATCCTTCGCCTATTGTTAAATTGGGTTACTTGATTCATTACTGAGATATGACTCACATACCATAAATCCACCATTTTAAAGTGTAGAACTCAGTGGTTGTTAATATATTAGGTTGTCCCTACATGTGAAGTGGGTCTCTTGTACACAGCATGTGTACGGGTCTTGCTTTTGTATCCATTCAGCCAGTCTATGTCTTTTGATTGGAGCATTTAATCCATTTACATTTTAGGTAGTTATCGATATGTATGTTCCTATTACCATTTTCTTAATTGTTTTGGGTTTGTTGTTGTAGGTCTTTTCCTCTTCTTGTGTTTCCTGCCTAGAGAAGTTCCTTTAGCATTTGTTGTAAAGCTGGTTTGGTGGTTCTGAATTCTCTTAGCTTTTGCCTGTCTGTAAAGATTTTAATTTCTCCATCAAATCTGAATGAGATCCTTGCTGGGTAGAGTCATCTTGGTTGTAGATTTTTCCCTTTCATCACTTTAAATATGTCCTGCTACTGCCTTCTGGCTTGTAGAGTTTCTGCTGAAAGATCAGCTGTTAACCTTATGGGGATTCCCTTGTATGTTATTGGTTGCTTTTCTCTTGCTGCTTTTAATATTTTTTCTTTGTATTTATTTTTTGATAGCTTGATTAACATGTGTCTTGGCGTGTTTCTCCTTGGATTTATCCTGTATGGGACTCTCTGTGCTTCCTGGACTTAATTGATTATTTCCTTTCCCATGTTAGGGAAGTTTTCTACTGTAATCACTTCAAATATTTTCTCAGACCCTTTCTTTTTCTCTTCATCTTCTGGGACCCCTATCATTCGAATGTTGGTACGTTTAATGTTGTTCCAGAGGTCTCTGAGACTGTCCTCAATTCTTTTCATTCTCTTTTCTTTGTTCTGCTCTGTGGTAGTTATTTCCACTATTTTATCTTCCAGGTCCCTTATCTGCTCTTCTGCCTTATTTATTCTGCTATTGATTTCTTCTAGATAATTTTTAATTTCATTTATTGTGTTGTTCATCAGTGTTTGTTTGCTGTTTAGTTCTTCTAGGTCCTTGTTAAATGTTTCTTTTATTTCCTCCATTCTATTTCCAAGATTTTGGATCATCTTTACTGTCATTACTCTGAATTCTTTTTCAGGTAGACTGCCTATTTCCTCTTCATTTGTTCGGTCTGGTGGGTTTATACCTTGCTCCTTCATCTGCTGTGTATTTCTCTGTCTTCTCATTTTGCTTAATTTACTGTGTTTGGGGTCTCCTTTTCGCAGGCTACAGGTTCATAGTTCCCATTGTTCTTGGTGTCTGCCCCCAGTGGATAAGGTTGGTTCAGGGGCTTGTGTAGGCTTCCTGGTGGAGGGGACTGGTGGGCAGGTGGATTCTTAACCACTGCACCACCAGGGAAGTCCTATCACTTTTTTTTTTTTGCCTCATGTATTTTGATGTTCTGTTGTTAGGTGCATTCATGTTAAGGATTGCTTTGTCTTGTTGGAGAAATGGCCCTTGTATCTTTCTGTAATTCTCTCTCTTTATCCCTGATAGTTTTCCATGTTCTGATGTCAGCTTTTTCTGAAATTAATATAGCTAATCCAGCTATCTTTTGATTGCTGTTAATATTTCATTTTCCATACCTTTGCTTATAATCTGTCTGTGTCTTGTAGACAATATATAATTGAGTCTTGCTTTTTTAATCCACTTTGAGAATCTCTGTCCTTTAACTGACATATTTGGACCATTCATATTTAAAGTGACTATAGTTATAGTTGGATTAATATCTAAAATGTTTGTAACCATTTTCTATTAATTTCCCTTGTTCTTTCTTTACTGCCCCCCTTTTACTGCCTTCTGTGGTTTTATTATTATTATTATTTTTAATTTTGACTGTGACACCCGGCATGTGGGATCTTAGTTCCTCAACCAGGGATTGAACCTCTGCCCCCTGCAGTGGAAGCACGGAGTCTTAACCACTGGACTGCTAGGGAAGTCCTGCATTCTCTGGTTTTAGTTAAACATTTTATGTGATTTCATTTTCTCTTCTTCTCTTTGTCTTTTTCTGAAAAAATTTTAGTGATTTCCCTAGAGTTTGTAATATCCATTTACAACTAACCTAACAGCACTTTCACATAACACTTACCATTTCACAGGTAATGCAGGTACCTTATAACAGAGTATTCTAAATTTTTTCCCCTCATCTCTTATTGTGCTCATTCATTTCATGTATCCATAACATAAAATCACTCAATATACTGTTGCTTTTATTACTTTGAACAGGTATCTATTAGATCTATTAAGAATAAGAAAAAAGATTTTATTTTAACTGCATTTATTATTCTCTGACACTCTTCCTTTTCATGTGGGTCCAAGTTTCCTTCTCTCTGAAATACTTATTTTAACAATATTTGATAGGAGGTCTACTGGTGACAGTTTCCCTCAGTTTTTATTTGCCTAAGGAAGTTTCATTTTGCCTCCACTTTTTTTCCTTCTATTTTTATTGTGGTAAATAGCATGATGTCCTCAGAGTTCATCCATGTTTTCACATATGACACGATTTCCTTCTCTTTAAAGAGGTATGCATGTGCATACCACATTTCTTTATCCATTCATTCAGCAATGGCCATTTATGTTGTTTCACGACTTGGCTGTGGGAATGCAAATGTCTCTTTGAGACCTTGATTTCAGTTTATTTAGATAAATAACCAAAAGTTGGATTGCTGGATTAAATGGTAGTTCTATTTTCAGTGTTTTGAGGAACTTCCATACTGTTTCCACTGTGGCTGCACCAATTTACATTCCCACCAACAATGCACAGAGGTTCCAACTTCTTCACATCTTTGCCAACATTTGTCTTTATTTATTTATTTATTTTTGGATAATGGCCATCCTAATCAGATGTGAGGGGATGTCTCATTGTATGTGTGTGTGTGTGTGTGTGTGTGTGTGTGTGTGTGTGTGTGTGTGTGTTTACAGTAACTATTACACTTCTCTACTTAAATGTATACAGTCTCATGTAGTAGGGGTCATGCATCTCTTTTCCTCAAACAAATACTAATGTAATATTTAATTGAAGTATAGTTTCTGTACAATATTATATAAGTTACAGGTGTACAATATAGTGATTCACAATTTTTAAAGGTTATACTTCTTTTGTAGTTATTATAAAATATCATTGTGGTTTTGATTTGCACTTCCCTGATGATTAGTGTTGTTGAGCATCTTTTCATGTACCATTTGTATGTCTTCTTAGGAAAAATGTCTATTCAAGTCCTTTGCCCACTTTTTTGTGTGTGTGTGTGTGTGTGTGTGGTACGTGGGCCTCTCACTGCTGTGGCCTCTCCTGCTGCAGAGGACAGGCTCTGGACGCGCAGGCTCAGCAGCCATGGCTCACGGGCCCAGCTGCTCTGCGGCATGTGGGATCCTCCCGGAGCAGGGCACGAACCCGTGTCCCCTGCATCGGCAGGCGGACTCCCAACCACTGCGCCACCAGGGAAGCCCTCTTCTTTTTTTTTAACATCTTTATTGAAGTATAATTGCTTATCAATGGTGTGTTAGTTTCTGCTTTATAACAAGGTGAATCAGCTATACATACACATATATCCCCGTATCTCTTCCCTCTTGCGTCTCCCTCCCTCCCACCCTCCCTATCCCACCCCTCTAGGTGGTCACAAAGCACCAAGGTGATCTCCCTGTGCTATGCAGCTGCTTCCCACTAGCTATCTGTTTTACATTTGGTAGTGTATATATGTACATGCCACTCTCTCACTTTGTCCCAGCTTACCCTTCCCCCTCCCCATGTCCTCAAGCCCATTCTCTAGTAGGTCTGCATCTTTATTCCTGCCCTGCCCCTAGGTTCTTCATGACCATTTTTTTTTCTTTTTTTAGATTCCGTATATATGTGTTAGCATATGGTATTTGTTTTTCTCTTTCTGACTTACTTCACTCTGTATGACAGGCTCTAGGTCCATCCACCTCACTACAAATAACTCAATTTTGTTTCTCTTTATGGCTGAGTAATATTCCATTGTATATATGTGCCACATCTTCTTTATCCATTCATCTGTCGATGGACACTTAGGTTGCTTCCATGTCCTGGCTATTGTAAATAGAGCTGCAATGAACATTTTGGTACATGACTCTTTATGAATTATGGTTTTCTCGGGGTATATGCCCAGTAGTGGGATTGCTGGGTCGTATGGTAGTTCTATTTGTAGTTTTTTAAGGAACCTCCATACTGTTCTCCATAGTGGCTGTACCAATTTACATTCCCACCAACAGTGCAAGAGTGTTCCCTTTTCTCCACACCCTCTCCAGCATTTATTGTTTGTAGATTTTTTGATGATGGCCATTCTGACTGGTGTGAGGTGATACCTCATTGTGCTTTTGATTTGCATTTCTCTTATGATTAGTGATGTTGAGCATCCTTTCATGTGTTTGTTACTTTGCCCACTTCTAAGTTAGGTTATTAGTATCTTTACTATTGAGTTGTAGGAGTTCCTTATTTTTTTTGGAGATTAGACCCTTATCAAATATATGATTTGTAAACATTTTTTCCTTTTCATAGGTTGCCTTTTCACTTTGCTGATTGTTTCCTTTGCTGTGAAAAATCCTTTTAGTTTGATGTAGTTCCACCTGCCTATTTTTCATTTTGTTAACTGTGCTCTTGGTATCATATTCAAGAAATCATTGCCAAGACCAATGTTTGGAGGCATTTCTCCTGTTTACTTCCAGGAATTTTAGAGCTTCAGGTTTTATGTTTAAGTCTTGAATCCATTTTGAGTTGATTTTTGTGTGTGGTGTGAGGTAAGGTTCCAGTTCCTTCTTTTTTTTTTTTTTTGCATGTGCATATTCAGTTTTCCCAGTACCATTTGTTGAAGACTGTTTTTTTCTCATTATATATTCTTGGCACCGTTGTCAAAGATCAATTAAACATATATACATAGATTTATTTCTAGGCTTTCTAATTTGTTCCGTTGATCTAGTGTCTTTCTTTGTGCCAACCATACTGTTTTAATTACTGTAGATTTGTAATATGTTTTGGAATAAGGAAGTGTGAAACCTCCAACTTTGTTATTTGGGGTTCATTTTGGTTCCATATGAATTCTGGGATTGTTTTTTTCTGTTTCTGTAAAAAAAAAAATGCCATTGAGGATTTATAGGGATTGCATTGAATCTGTAGATCACTTTTGACGTCTGGACATTTTTAACAGTATAAACTCTTCTGATCTGTGAACATGGGATGTCTTTACACTTGTTTGTTCCTTCTTTAATTTTTTTCATCAATGTTTTGTAATTTTCAGTGTACAAGTCTTTGGTCTCCTTGGTTAAGTTTAGTACTAAGTATTTTATTCTTTGGATGCTATTGTATCAATAAATGAGATTTCTTTCCTTCTTTCTTTCTTTCTGTATTTTTTTGGATAGTTCATTGTTAATGTATAGAAATGCAACTGATTTCTGTATGTTAATTTTGGATCCTGCAAATTTACTGAATTCGTTTATTAGTTTTACCAGTTTTTTTGTGGAGTCTTTAGGGTTTTCTACATATAAAATCATGTCATCTGTGAACAGAGATCATTTTACTTCTTCCTTTCCCGTTTGGATGCCTTTTATTTTTCTTTCTTGCCTATCTGGCTAGGACATCCAGTACTATGTTGAATAGAGGTGACCAAAGTGGGCATCTGTGCCTTGTTCCTGATCTTAGAGGAAAAAGCTCTGTTTTTCACCATTGAGTATGATGTGCTTTTCATATATTGCCTTCTTATGTTGAGGCAATTTCCTTCTATTCTTAATTAGTTGAGCATTTTTGTTTTTATCATGAAAGGATGTTGGATTTTCGTCAGATGCTTTTTCTGCATCTATTGAGATGATCATATGATTTTTATCTTTTTCCCTTTGAGTGTAATGTATCACATTGATTGATTTTTGTATGTCAAATCATCCTTGCATCCTAGGTATATTTCCCACTGGTCATGGTGTATGATGCCTTCAGTGTGCTATTACATTTGGTTTGCTAGTATTTTGTTGAGGACTTTGGCATCTATATTCATCAGGATATTGGCCTATAGTTTTCTTTTCTTGTGGTGTCTTTCTCTGGCTCTTGTATCAGGGTAATGCTGGTCTCATAAAATGAGTTTGAAAGTGTTTCTATCTCTTTAATTATTTTGGAAGAGTTTGAGGAGGATTGGTGTTAATTCTTTTTTTTTTTTTTTTTAAATATTTATTTATTTATTTTTGGCTGTGTTGGGTCTTCGTTTCTGTGCGAGGGCTTTCTCTAGTTGTGGCAAGCGGAGGCCACTCTTCATCGCGGTGCACGGGCCTCTCACTATCGTGGCCTCTCTTGTTGCGGAGCACAGGCTCCAGACGTGCAGGCTCAGTAGTTGTGGCTCACGGGCCCAGTTGCTCCGTGGCATGTGGGATCTTCCCAGACCAGGGCTCGAACCCGTGTCCCCTGCATTGGCAGGCGGACTCTCAACCACTGCGCCACCAGGGAAGCCCTAATTCTTTTTTTTTTTTAATTTATTTATTTATTTTTTGGCCGTGCCATGGGGCACGTGGGATCTTAGTTCCCTGACCAGGGATCAAACCCACACCCCCTGTGGTGTAAGCGTGGAGTTTTAACCACTGGACCACCAGGGAAGTCCCTAGTGTTAATTCATTTTTAAATGTTTTATAGAATTCACCAGTGAAGCCATCTGGTCCTGGGCTTTTCTTTGTTGGGAGGTTTTTTTGTTTTTTTGTTTTTAAATTAATTAATTTTTGGCTGCGTTGGGTCTTCATTGCTTTCTCTAGTTGTGGCAAGCGGAGGCTACTCTTCATTGTGGTGCGTGGGCTTCTCATTGTGGTGGCTTCTCTTGTTGCAGAGCACGGGCTCTAGGCACGCAGGCATCAGTAGTTGTGGCATGTGGGCTCAGTAGTTGCGGCACACAGGCTTAGTTGCTCTGCGGCATGTGGGATCTTCCGGGACCAGGGATTGAACCCATGTCCCCTGCATTGGCAGGCAGATGCTTTTTTTTTTTTTTTTTTTCCGGTACGCGGACCTCTCACTGTTGTGGCCTCTCCCGTTGCGGAGCACAGGCTCCGGACGCACAGGCTCAGCGGCCATGGTTCACGGACCCAGCCACTCCGCGGCATGTGGGATCTTCCCGGATGGGGGCACGAACCCGTGTCCCCTGCATCAGCAGGCAGACTCTCAACCGCTGCGCCACCAGGGAAGCCCCCTGGGAGTTTTTAATTGTCAAGCTAGTCCGCGCTCAGACTCTTGCAGTTCATCACAGTTTCCATTTGAGTGGTCCTACCAGTTACTGGCTCCAGTGGCTTCTCCTCAGGGAAGTTGATCTCAGTTCTAATTCTTTGTGTTTGCCTGTCTTTCTAGATTTGGGGGTGGTGGTTTTCCCTGTGATCTCAATTCTCAGTGGATCTAAGAAAAGTAATTGATTTTCAGTTTGTTCAGTGTTTTTCTTGTTGCGAGGATGGTAATAATAATTTCTAAGCTCTTTGGATGTCAGAGCTGAAACCCAATGTCCTTTTATGGGTTTTTGAATTATTTTATTTTATTTTACTTTTTAAGCAATTTGTTTAACTTACATTTAATAAATGTATAGGGTTGTGCAACCATCACCACAATCCAACTTAAGAACATTTCTGTCACAGAAGATCCCTTATGCCCATTCCAGTCAATCCCTGCTCCCACCCCCATGAATTATGTTTTTAGTGTTTGCTTTGAGGCTTTCCATATATATATCTTGTCTGAATCTGCTTCATGTTTACAGTAACTTAATTCTAGTGAGATATAAAAATGTTACTCCTAGTATACCTCTATTTCCACTTTCCTTTTCGTGCTACTGTTGTTATACACGTTATGTCTATATGTTATGAACCCAATAATACATTGCCATCATTATTATTATTATTATTTTAAATTTATTTATTTATTCATTTATTTAAGTTTTGGCTGCATTGGGTCTTTGCTGCTGCACGTGGGTTTTCCCTAGTTGCTGAGAGCAGGGGCTACTCTGTTGTGGTGCGCAGGCTTCTCATTGAGGTGGTTTCTCTTGCTGCGGAGCACAGGCTCTAGGCGCGCGGGCTTCAGTAGTTGTGGCTCGCGGGTTCAGTAGTTGTGGCTCACGGGCTCTAGAGTGCGGACTCAGTAGTTGTGGCGCACGGGCTTAGTTGCTCCGTGGCACGTGGGATCCTCCTGGACCAGGGCTCAAACCCATGTCCCCTGCATTGGCAGGCTGATTCACAACCACTGCACCACCAGGGAAGCCCGCCATCATTATTATTAATATAATTTTCTATTAATGAAACTGAGAGAAGAAAGGAGAGTGAGGATATATTTATAGCATTTGTTATATTAACATTCTTATTTACTGTTTGTGTGAAGTGATACCTCATTGTAGTTTTGATTTGCATTTCTCTAATAATTAGTGATGTTGAGCATCTTTCCATGTGCCTGTTGGCCATATGTATGTCTTCTTCGGAGAAGTGTCTACTTAGGTCTTCTGGCCATTTTTGGATTGGGTTGCTTGTTTTTTTGATATTGAGTTGTATGAGCTGTTTGTATATTTTGGGAAATTAAGCCCTTGTCAGTCACATTGTTTGCAAATATTTTCTCCCAGTCTGTAGGTTGTCTTTTCATTTTGTTGATGGTTTCCTTTGCTGTGCAAAAGGTTAAAGTTTGATTAGGTCCCATTTGTTTATTTTTGCTTTTATTTCTATTGCCTTGGGAGACTGACCTCAGGAAACATTAGTACAATTTATGTCAGAGAATGTTTTGCCTATGTTCTCTTCTAGGAGTTTTATGATGTCCTGTCTTACATTTAAGTCTTTAAGCCATTTTGAGTTTATTTTTCTGTAGGGTGTGAGGGAGTGTTCTGACTTCATTGATTTACGTGCGGCTGTCCAGCTTAACCAACACCACTTATAGAAGAGACTGTCTTTTCTCCATTGTATATTCTTGCCTCCTTTGTCAATGATTAATTGACCGTAGGCCTGTGGGTTTATTTCTGGGCTCTTTATTCTAGGGGTAGTTTTTTGAGACCAGTCTTTGAAATTTGCTGGTTCTCTCTACTGACCTAGCTGGCCTCTTGTGTAGCTTGTTGTTCTTAATTAAGAGGACCAACCTTCTCTCATTTGCTTACCACCAAAATCTTCATTGCTTTTGCAAGAGACCTTAGGCTTGAATTTCCCCACACTGTTTTTCAACTAGAACCAATTCCTTTGAGGAAAGCTCACTGTTCCTATAGTCTGTCTGCCTTTCCCCTGGGCAAAATCTTTGAGCCACTGCTCTGGGTGCTGGGCAGGGCAGTAGCCTCTGTTCTTCTCTGTTTACCTTTCCCAGCACAGAACCTCTACCCTGCAAGCGAGCTGGGGTGAGGGTAATTTGGTGCCAGTATTTTCAGCCTGCGTCCTCCCTCTCCGTCCAACCTCTCAGCCACACTCACTAGGCATTCAGCATCTTCAACTCAGAGCTGAAGCAGTTGAGATACGCTAGTGAGATATTGTGTCCTTGGGTTGGGAGTTGAGGGCAGAGGGAGCCCTCTCTTGTCCACACTTGCCTGGAGTGGCTTCTGGCAAACTGAGCCAGGAGGAGGGAGGAGGGAGAGAGGGAGAGAGCAGGTCATGGCTCAAATACCAAGCTCTCCCTGTTCTTACTGAGTTTTAGAATATTTTCTTGAATAAATGTTTTCTTCATTTACCAGATGTCATTGGAACACTTGCTAGAGACTTTAAATGGTTGTTTTTATAGGTTCCAGTAGCTCTACTTGTTTCCCCGGGGGATGGGTCCACATAGCATCTCATGCCACCGTCCCCTTCATGCCTCTCCTTGATGTCAGCCTAAAAACTTTTTCCCACTTTTGTATTGTCTCAGTTTACAGTTCTGCCACTTAGAAGCTGTGTTACCCAGGGGGATTCACTTAATCTTTAAGCCTTAGTTTCCTCACTTGTAAAATGAGGATAAAATCACCTACCTTGCAGGGCTGGTGTGAGGATTCAATGCAATAATGTACACCAAGTACCCGGCATACAGCACAAGGTACTTGCTGCCACCTCCCATGTCTGCTTTATTCGTCTTCTACCAGCTTCTCGTTGTTTTTTAGAAAAAAAATTATGCAATATTTCAAGCATACAAAGAACAGAGATAAAATAAAGTACACCCACATACCCACCATTCAGCTTAAGAATCAAATTGTAGCTGCAATTGGAGTCCTGTGTATACTTTCCAATATTTCCTGCTCCTCCCTCCCTCCCCCGAGGGAACCTCAGTCCTGAATTGGTTTTTATTATTTCCAGGAATGTTTTCATACTTCACTACTTATCTTCAATAAAGAAAAATATGGTTCAGAGGCATTTTTCCTGTGATGGCTACGTAAACATCCTGTGTGGATAAGGGTAAATTTCTTAATGCCAATGAAAAGAGATCCCATCATGTTAGCTTGTCATTTATATGAGCACGTATTCTTTTTCTTCTGATCTGAGAACAGCAATTCTGGATAAATACCAGAAAGAAAGGGTGTACCTCAGATGGCAGACTTGTAGTGTTTAGAGAATTTTCTGTTGTAATTCTATGTACTAAAATACTACTGACTCTGCATTCATCCATGTTAGGAGTTTAAAGTATAAATAACAGTAGAGATTCCTTCAAACATTATGATTTAAAGTTTGTTGCACAGTTAATTGAAAGATTCTCAACTTTGGGGGGAAATTATTATACCCTGTTTGCTTGATTTTGGTTAGTGATTTTTTTAAATTGAAGTATAGTTATTTACAATGTTTCAGGTGTACAGCAAAGTGATTCAGTGTACATATATCTATGTGTATATATATATATATATATATATATTCTTTTTCAGATTCTTTTCCATTATAAGTTATTACAAGATACTGAATATAGTTCCCTGTGCTATACAGTAGGTCCTTGTTGTTTATCTATTTTATATATGATTAGTGATTTTTTTGGAGAATTTTATAATATCCCTTGAAATGATGGAAGACTCACTGGAGTCCCATAGAACTGAATTTTTACCTTAGTGGTTTATTTACATGTAAGGAATGAAAATTAAATTAAAATACTTGGGGTTATCCTCAGAGGTGCTTCTAATATAATCTCAGCTATTTTCTAGGCATCTTGTCATAATTTATGCTGACATACTAGAGGCAAAGCATACTTGAGTGAAATTCTCAGAAAATTCAGATTAAAATCCTGTTTTATATGAAGGTTTCAGCTGAAATAGGGACATTGGTGGATTTCTGCTAAAGCTGTAGACGCTTAGAGGCGGGAAAATCTGAGTCAGAGCAAGCCAGTTAGGTGAACTTCTTCATTTCGGCCGGCAGGTAGCAGTATCATACTAGAAATGCTTGTGACGACTGACAGTGAGACCAGACGCAGCCTGAAAATTGTATGACTGTGTGTTGGTGCCTTGTGAAAAGTGCAGTGATGCATTATCTGAATTTGGAGATATAAGCAGACCCCAATCTTGATATGTTTGTTCCGCATATTTACATATATTTGAATGACTGCCCCAGTCTTTTGCTCGGCCCTGGGTGAGGTCTTTTGGGATTTCCCCTCTCTCTCCCCTTCTGGCTTGCTATTGTGGCTCTTATTTCTTCCTGGGAGAAACTTCACCCTTACAAAAATACCCACTTCTCTCCCGTGCTTCGTTGTGGCATCCATCCTTTTCACAAGGGAGAGGAACCCGGCGGCGTGAAAAGACAGAGCGGGGAGAGGAGGAGAGAGTTAGCACCGAGGCAGATCTGGACCTCACTTCCGGCTCTATTGCGGCGACTACCACAAACACCACGTGTTCTTTTCCTCTTGTTAGTTTTATTCACTCTCTGTTTACCACTGTTGTCAGCAATGAAGACTTTGAGAAAAACTCAGAGCTGTGTACTTGCTTCCGGGACGAAGCACATAGGAAAAATTCTGAGGCTAGATTCTGTTCTGTCTTTGAGGAACCAGGGAAGGGAGCAAGTGAGACTGACCACAAACAAAAAGTGGTGGGGAGGAAGCAGGCAGCCTAGTCTCTGGGACTGGATCAGTGAAAAAAGGGCTAAGTGAGATCCACCCAACCCAGTGTGAGCGGCATCCCGGGGATTTTCCACTGGCCACGCCCAGCCTCCCAGTTCCTCGTGCCTCACCTCCCCATTCCAGACCACGGTGAGTCCCATGAAAGGCTGGTGGCGAGAGAGTGAGGCGAAAAGAGGGGAAAATCTGGTCCTTTTCTAGCTGCTCTAGTTAGAGTTACCATCGTTCAAAGTGGAAATCTATGCAAAGATTCTACAGAAACACTGTTATATGAGATGGTTAAGCCCTGTAGTGTTATTATAATGTATGACACTTTTCTTCAGTTTTCCAGCCCAACCTAGAATATACCAGAGCCCCATCCACCATGCATTCTCTAAGGGTATGTTGAGTTTCAAACAACATTCATACATTGAAAACTGCTTCTGTGGTATCACATCACATATACAGAACCTGTTAAACTTGAAAAGCACTTCAAGCAGGCTGTATAAAACATAAAAGCTGCATTTGAAAGACAGATTGTGTTTTGGTATACTGACATATATTTGCATGTTATATTTGTGTATGATATTAATTTGTGCATTAAATTTATTTGGCTAAGTAAAATGTGTCTTTGAGGATCTATTTATCATAATGGGCAGTGGCTTTATAAGGCAGTTTTGTTCTTTTGTTGCACTAGTCTAATGTTACTTTTTCCCTAATAGCCAGTGTTTTATTCTGAGATAGTGATCTCACGTTATATTGAAAAAAATTTTTAAATTCTTTTGTAATATTTAACAAGCCTAGAAGTTAGAATGCTGCATGGAAAGTAGAAGTTAGAATGCTGCATGGAAAGTAATAAAGTACACGTTAGCATTTGCTTTTAATTGTTGTAACCCTTGTATCAATTAGAGTAGAACGTTGAGGATGCAGGTACTTATTTACTCATGGAAAGGAAAAAATAAGACTTGTTTACCAAATTGAAAAGAAATTAGGAAAGTGATTTTCTCAAAATTACATACTCAAATGCTCTCTCCAACTTCGAGTTATTTTCCTAATTATATTTTATATGTGATGATCATTTTTTAGTCTAAGCCAAATCTGACCCACAGGCAGGTTAACCTGTGTTTCCCTAGTCGCTTGCATTAAGCACTATTTCTTTTTTAAAAATTTTTATTGAAATCTACTTGATTTACAATGTGTTAGTTTCAGGTATACAGCAAAGTAATTCAGTTATACATATATATATTCTTTTTCATATTCTTTTCCATTATGATTTATTACAGGATATTGAATATAGTTCCCTGTGCTATATAGTAGGACCTTGTTGTTTATCTATTTTATATATAGTAGTGTGTATCTGTTAATCCCAAACTCTTAATTTATCCCTTCCCCACCCCCTTTCCCCTTTGGTAACCATAAGTTTGTTTTCTATGTCTGTGAGTCTGTTTCTGTTTTGTAAATAAGTTTATTTCTATCATATTTCAGATTCCACATATAAGTGATATCATATGATATTTGTCTTTCTCTGTCTGACTTACTTCACTTAGTATGATAATCTCTAGGTCCAAAACACTATTTCTTCTAGAAGTTCTCCCTGCATTATTCAAGTCAGCTCAGCTCCCACCCTCCTTTTTTTCATGGTTTAGACCTCAGAGATGGTCCATGCCACTGCTGTGTTCCACATCGAGCATCAGACAGTAGTGATTTCCAGCAGACCTGGGTATGAACCTTAATGTAGCTATTTACTTGCTTTCACTCACCCTTTCTGAGTCTCATGTTTCTCGTCTGTAAAATGAAGATAACACCTGTGTTGGAATGTTGTTGTGAATATTAAACAAGAACAAATGTATGCGGAGATCTTAGCATGAAAGATTTTAGTCTTATAAACCCCAATATTTAAGGTTCACAATTTTAGTAGGAAGTAGGTTTTATCTCTGCTTTACAAATGAGTCAGCTGAGGTTGGTAACTGATCAGGGTCACTGAATCTGTTTTATGATTTCAAGTCCAGGGCACTTCCCTCCCCTTGGCTGCTTCTGGAGCAAGACTGCAAAAACTGATAAAACAGGTAGGCTTGATGGTTAGATGTGACCACTCAGATGAGATCTATCTTCCGTGACATCCCTGTGATTCTGCATGACTCAAGGTTGCTGTGTAACAGCTGAAACGATGTCTTTTTCTCTCCTGCTTGCAAAAGCCAAGAAGAGGGAGAGTATCTATAATAGGGGTAACCTGCAACCCACCACACCCCCAAACCCCCTAGTAGGTTTTCACTGATAGCAAGTTTCTTTGAACACAACATAACTTTTTGCAACATGCCACAGTTGGGAACCGCTGTCGAAGATGTGTTCTAGGAGAATAAGTAGATCATTTGGTAGTAGAGGGTTCCTCTTGGAGAGGGATGAGAAGATTGGTGGGGCCAGTGGGAATCCAAAAAGTTAAGACTTGATCTTGCAGGCAGTTGGAGGTTCCTGAGTAGGAAAGCAACAGGAGTTAAGTGGTGGTTTGCAGGGTGCTTCACAAGCCGGAAATCCTGGAAGCTGGGGGGTCCATTGGACTATTGCAGTGAACTAGACCGGAGAGATGAAGGCCTGAGCTGAGTCAGTGGCAGTGGGAATGGAAAGGAATAAACAGGCACAAGAAGGTTTGTGACGGATTAGATATGCGTGGGTGAGCAGGGAGGGAGAGGGGTCAAGAGATAAGGCAGGTTTCCTTCTTTAATTCTATGTTGCAGAGATATAAACTAAAATGATCTTGCAGCCCCAGGACTCAGTATCCTATTGGTGGAAAGGAGACAGTCCAGAGGGTGCTGAAGGGCAGAGAAAACCCAGGCTTAGACTTAGACATTTGCACAACATGGTTCCTAAGATATTAATACAGTCTTTTTTTTTTTTTTTTGGCCACACCTCGCGGCTTGTGAGATCTTAGTTCCCCTACCAGGGATTGAACCCGGGCCCACGGCAGTGAGAGTGCAGAGTCCCAACCACTGGCCCACCAGGGAATTCCCTACAGTCTTTTCTTTTTTTTTAAAGCCGAGTTATTTGGGTAGGCTGCTGCACTGTTTTCAGATCCTAGGCTAAGTGATTAGACATGCAAACATGCTGCTATCTGGATTTAGGACTTGATTCTCGCTCATTACAAGTGGGTGTCCCAGTGATAGGGAGCTCTTGGTGAGTTACTCCCCTTGGCATCTCATCAGCCAATAACTAGAATGTTTGCAGTGACTAAGAAAAGATTTTTTCAAACCTGACGTTGAGGTCGTATGATAGATTGTATGCCCCATGCCTCTGGGTGCAGGCTTCTTAAGGGCAGGGGTTTTGGTTTTCTTCACGGCTGTATTCCCAACAGAGAACAGAGCCTGTCACTTAGTAGGTGCTCAATAAATAATTGTTGGATGAGAAAATAAAGCCAGGGATCATAAGTGCCTGGTTCACCGCTGTAGCCCAGTGCTGTGCGCCATGCTGATTGAATTGAGTTGAAGTGCGTCAGACAGCATTTGTGCTGGTGATCCAAAATTTATTTGGTTTTCTATGCTGTGAAATACAGGAAAATCATGTTCAGTTGGTAACTCTTTACATGGAATATTAAGCAGTAACAAAACTATATTCGTTCTTTTGCCAGTGATGATCTGGAACGATTTATGGAAAATCAAGGTGCATCTAGCCCAGGTATCCTCATTTTAACAACAAGTCTCAGCAAACCTTTCATGCGACTGGAAAAGTATGTTACTCTCTTGCAAGAGTTGGAACGGCATATGGAGGTAAGGGAAGGCGAGCTATTTTAAGCTCCTGTACAAAGGATGAGCCTCTGCTCTGGAGGAAGCAGCCAGTACCGCCTCCAAACTAGCCTTACTGAGGAGTTCAGAAAAAACCTGGGTTTCAAAATTTACTTGATCCAGTCTTCCCTCTTCCCGGGCTTTTAGTTTTCCTCTTTATGCAGCAAAATAAGAATGGGACATTCTTTTTTTTTTTCCCCCTCTGAAGATTTTTTTTTACTTATTTTTACTTATTTTTTCCAGCTTTATTGAGGTATGATTGGCCAATAAAAATTGTATATATTTAGGTTGTACAACGTGATTTTTTAAAGGTGTACAATGTGATGATTTAATATACATACATTGTAAAACCATGACCACAATCACGTTAATTAACACATCCATCACCTCACATACCTACCTTTTTCTTTTAGTGAGAACTTTCAAGATCTTTTCTTTTCTTTTCTTTTTTTTAAGCAACTTTGAAGTATACAATACAGTATTATCGACTATAGTCACCATGCTGTACATTAGATCCCCAGGACTTATTCATCTAATAACTGAAAGATACCCATACTTTACTATTAAATATTCGTGATCATTCTCCCTCCCCTCTCTTCTCCCAGCCCCGGTCCTGTTGCTTCCTCAAGTCTCTGCTCACTGGTTGACTTAGGTTTACTTCTGCCCTCTCATCTGTAGATGGTGGTTCTACAGAGAAATCTTCCACCAAGAAACCTTCTGTTGCTCTGATATATGAACCAGCTTTCTTGTGGGAGCTAAACAAAGCAGAACAGCATCAGAAAACGTACAGAACATTTTTCATTATAGACAGGAATGTTTATCCCTAGAGCACTGTGGTCATTCAGCTTCATGACTCTGGATTACAATGGAAGATTCTGGTGTTTCTTTAAAGATGAATAAATGGGTCCAGTCTCAGTTTCTCTGTTTACGCAGCCATACATCTCCGTCAAAGCCCCCTCACATTTTTTGTTTAAAAATGCACAGTTTACTTGCAACAGCTGTAGCATAGCTATCACCTTTTCTAAATATTCAGATTTGCGCTGAGGCCTGAGGATTGAATATTGTTGCCTCAAGAGCCCAAATCCTCTTTATTAGAAGCCCGTCAGCAGGGGTAGCTTCTCGAGCCGCTCTTGTGTGATGGAGCATGGGGGATGGGGATGGGTGAGGAGGGCCCGAGGGGGGAAGCTGCGTTTACCCTACTTGTTCTTCCTGTGTCTGGGGAAAGGTTTTGAGGTTTGAAAGGGTTTGATTATCTTTAAAGAGAAAGGTTGCAGGAAGGTGTTGACCTCTGGATGGCTTTCCAAAAGCTAAACCTGTTCACCGAACCGTTTGTGGTTTGCCCCTCCTTGTTTATCACAAAAATCCAGAAACGCGTGGCCCCAGTTTCTGGAACTGCTCAGTGCTGAAGTACAAACAGACACTTCATTTGAGGAAATAAAATCCCAGGTGCTCCCACTGCTTGCATCCTCTGTCCTGGCCCTTTTTGTCTCAGAGCCCGTTTCCTCTCCTCCTCCGCTGGTGCTGGTGGTCACCTGCCTTTGGCTGCCTTTCATTTCCCACCATCAGATAATACGTATCCTGAGAACAGGTTCACCATCTGGTGAGACACTTTATCCAGCTTTCTGGTCACTGAGTATGGCTGCTGGCTCCTGGCAGAGTAGAACTTGAACTTCTCAACGATCAGCCGATTTGCAGAAGGATACATTTATAAAGGAGTACAACCTTTCTTTTCATAAGCAGTGCTGCTCTTGGCTTGGGTCAGAGCCTTAGTCCACTCAGCTCTGTATTTTATCACCCAAAGCTGATCAAACAGCAGATTTTGTCTTCCTTTTACTGCTGCTGAATTCCAGAGGTTAGCTGGACATCTCCCGCAAGGAGCCCTACTTTCCCTTCATAAACAGTTATGCAGATGTGGATCCCTCAAAGCCATTTTGAACCTGTCCACTTTTCAGGGTTGTGAGTACCGTGGAATTGCAGACCAAATATAATCAGCTTGCTTAAGAAGGAGCACATGGTATGAGACCTGGAATTTTTTCCCGTCTGCCATGTTGAGTCTGCTGAAAGAAGATGGAGGCGGTGTAGGAAATGAGATTGGATTGAGTTCTCTCTAACCACCACTCTGTTTCTACAATTCCCTACCTCTTGTCATTTACTAACAACATGACCTAATGATGCCCCCCCACATAATTATTATTAATTATCCACGGTATAACAGCAAAAAGGCAAATGGGAACTCTTGCCTCGATAACTGTACCTAGTATGTTGTTACCAAATATATAATGTGTTCCCAGCCATCTTAATTTCTTCATCACCTAATCATTAGAGGTGCTGAGATTCCAAATGCTCAAATGCTGTTTTATTTTTTAATCTTCAAGTTAGCATACGGTAAAACTGACTTTTTTCTTTTGGGGTACAGGTCTATGACTTTTAACATGTGTATAGATTCGAGTTACCACCACTACTATCTCGATACAGAACAATTCCATCATCCCTCAAAATGTCTCCTTTGGATCCCTTTGCAGCCACACCCTCCTCCCACCCCTAAGCCCTGCAATCACTGCTCTGTTCTCCTTTAATACTGTTTTAAAATGTATTCCTTTAATAGGATACGCATCCAGATCACCAGGATATTCTGAAAGCAATCATAGCATTCAAAACTCTCATGGTAGGTGACGCTCTAAAATTATAACTCTCCATTTTGTATGCTTTGTTCCTAAAAGCGTGACTTGTGTGTAATGTTTCTTTCCTTCTGCAAAGGTCTCTAGAGTGGAAACAATAAGCTCTAGTGACCGTATCGCAGTGATTGTTTCATTTACTGTTGTCTTCCAAACATCATGCTTACCTGTGAAAGGTTGCCAGGCTGAGGGTGTAAAGCACTCATTTGAAGTCTCTGCCACATTAAGCATGGCTGTGTAGGTGGGGGGTTTCCTTTTGTCTCTTTGTCTTTACCCCCGTGTTACTCACCTTATGTCTGTGCAACTCGTCCTTCACTGATCGGCATCAATACCGGATTCATCTACTTATGCCGAAGGGTGTGAGTCTATTCTTTGCATATGAAAAAGAAATCCTTCATCAAATCTAGAAGGAAAAAGAAACCCGACTAAAATACAATTGCTGTATATAGAGTGCTATCAAAGTTACCTTTTATCTTGAATCTCGAGCACAGTGGCTTAGTGTCCTCTTGAACCCACTGAGGTAAAACTGCTTGGTGGCATTTTAGGAGGAAAGAAAAGGTTATTTGGGGTGATTAAGTTGAGCTTAATTTTAGACATTTCTGTAGTACTCCAAGTGATGGGGATCAACGTTTAGTTATTGATTCTTGCTGTAAGGTTGTTATGCAACATTCACCATCACCTCGTTTTTATTGCTGTCGAAAGATCTGTACCTGACGTGCCCACAGTTAAACAGCAAGTTGAAGACCAGAGTGTAAGGTATCAGGTTAAAACTGCTGTTGTAGGTAAAAAATGGTGGAATATTGGCAGTTTGACATGGTTCAACCTAATGGAACAGCCCACTGAAACCCATGACATTTATAATTATTTGTATCCCTTCTCTTTTTTCCTATGTAAATTGAGTATAAAATGTCTCATTTGAAAAATGATATTTCATTCTAATCATTTTACATGTTGTAAAACTTGCTTTGACGGTTATAGTATACTTATTCCCATTCTAGGCCTCAAAAATATGTGTACAATGAATTTATTTCCTCAAGTTTCCATTTACCTGAAAGGGGCAGCAGAGCTTTTATAGAAAACATGCCCCAAAACACTATGATAGTCATTTGGAAACAGGAACATAACTAACCATATGCTTATTTTCATACTCAGTTTGGAGTGAATACTGTTAAATTATTTTAAGATAACTTCACATTTTCTGAAGCAGTGAGATATATATGTATATAGTATATACTGTGTACAAATATATAGTAGTCATACCCCACGTGTTATTTCTTGGCTTGTATTTTCAGTTTGTATTTGTGAAATTCAGTTGTATCCCTTTTTCCAATCCTTTTAGGGATAAAAATTAGCTTAGTACTTTTTCATAGCAATCTACTACTGGTCCCCAAACAAAGTATAGGGCAGTGCCTGTGTTTCATTATAAGATCAGTTTGATTCACTGCGGCAGAAGGAGTTTAATTTTCTCTTTTTCGATAACTCTTGGAGTCATTTTGTAAAGTAAGATGTCACTTGGTTGGAAACTGAGTTAGAAAAATAAAATTGCTTTGTAACAAAGCACGATTTATGCAAAGGTAGGCAAGATGGAGAGGAGCTGGAGCGAGCAGGGACGCCGAGCAGCAGATCTGAACCTACTGGTCCTGTTTGATGTGATTCTGCTACTTGTCTTCCCTTACTCCTTGTGGGGAGGGAGAGGCAACCCCCTTCCTTCTACCACTTTATCTTGATGTTTTGCAAAATGAGAAATGGCTCCTCCTTACAAAATGTTTAGGGGCTGAAGGCTAGAGATTTAAGGTAGTGAATCTTTCCGTCTGTCCGGAACGGACCAGGTGATGGGACTCGTGGTGAGAATAGGGACTCAGCGGAAATCTGATAGTCAAGAGCCGCTTCTTACTTTAGCCTTGTTTTAGGTCTGTTTCAGAAGAATTCCTATTTCAGTATGTTCTGCTTTGGTTCTGTAGGGGCAGTGCCAAGACCTCAGAAAGAGAAAACAGCTGGAGTTGCAGATACTTTCGGAACCTATTCAGGCATGGGAAGGGGAGGATATTAAAACCTTGGGAAATGTGATCTTTATGTCACAAGTAATGGTGCAGTATGGAACATGTGAGGTAAGAGGTTTCAAATCTCAACACCCTTTCTTCTGTCTTTTATATATTTCTTCCTTTATTTCTTCTTCCATCAAGGTCAAATGCTCAGACTTTTCGCATCAGAAACTGAGCACCTGTTCTTTGCCCAGCCCTCTGCTTGGTGCTGTGGGAGCAGTTAAGAGAAAAGAACAGCCATGATCTCTGCCTTCAAAGAACTCATTAGAGACAGATTAAAACCCAAGCTGCAGCTAGAAAACAAACCAAAATAGTCAATGCCGTATCATGCCATCCCTACAATAGATTCCACAGAAGTTCAGAGAAGGGAGAGACCAAGAAAAGACTGTATGCAGATAGGACTTGAGGAGGGGGCCGTGAAGAGAGAGGGGGGAGATTTTGTAAGGGAGAGGTCATTCTTATCTCAGGAGAGAGCAGGGATGTGGCCTTTTTTCTTCAGCGCACTGAGCCAGCCAGTTTATTAGGAGCAGAGGAAGCATCCTGGGCAGAGTGAAAGAGCAAATTCATTGGGTTCAAGAGAGGCAGGTTGTGAAGAACCTCGGATGTCAGCCAAGGATATTTCAGCTGGACTCAGCAGGAAACCATGCGAGGCCTGAGTAGTAGAGAAACAGGGGTGAAACGAAAGGGGCGTTTCGTTGTGACAGTGACAACCTGACAGCTGTGTATGTCAGCTAAACTGGAGGGGATGGGGCTAGAGACAGGCCATCTGGGTTGGAAAGTGGTAAGTACCCCCCAGGAAGGTGGTGGCAGAGAGAACGAAACTTAAGGGGCAAATATGAGACCTGTTTAGAAGGGAAAGCCTGTAGGAAGTGGTGAGCCAGAGGCTAGAGGAAATGACGGATGTCATTTCAGACCTGGTAACTTTCAAGTGATGGTGGGTATCCAGGAGGAGATGACTTGTAGGCAGCTGTTGAAACGGTATAGAAATGTGGGTAGGAGGTCAGAGTTAGAGGCAGAGGTTTACATGCCCCTGACAGATGTGCCTTCTTGGGAAGTAAATATCCAGAGAGAAGCACAGAAGCCTGAAGATGGATTATGTCTTTTAGGAAGGGAGCGGGGTGGGGGAAGAAGGTTGATTACATCACCTGGTGTGATTTATGGGGTATTACCATCATCTTCTCCCTCCCCAAACATCTTCCTCTACTCCCTGACAGGTCTCTGTCAGAGATTCCTTACTGTGGTTACCAAAGGGGAAAGCGGGGAGGGATAAATTAGGAGTTTGGGATTAACAGATTCAAACCACTATACATAAAATAGATAAACAACAAGAACCTACTATATAGCACAGGGAACCATATTCAATATCTTGTAATAACCTAAAATGAAAAGAATCTGAAAAAGAATATGTATCTGAATTACTTTGCTGTACACTTGCAGCATTGTAAATCAACTATACTTCAATTTAAAAATTGGAAAAAAAAAGCAATCTCATTTAAAATGCAGATACCCTGTGGAAGGTTAATGCAGCGACTCTAACAGTCTTTCATACCTTTGGGATAAACCTCTTGGGTAAAGCAAGGATGAATCAGTGCCGGAAAAAGACGAAGCAGGGACTCCCTGGCTGTGCAGTGGTTAAGACTACACGCTTTCAGTGCAGGAGGCTGGGGTTCGATCCCTGGTCGGGGAACCAAGATCTCGCATGCTGCACGGCGAGGCCAAAAGATTAAAAAAAGAAAAAAAGACAAAGCAGAAGATAGAGGAGAATCAGGGGAGTGTGGTGTGTCGTGGAAATTCTAGGAGGAGCATTTGAAAATGGTCAGCCTGCTGAGTGCTGCAGAAGGGTCAGAGGTCAAAGAGTATGGAGACTGGGAAGAAGCCATTGGATTTCTCTAGAAGGCAGTGATTGAAGACTTTGAGAGAGCAGCAGGGGTGCAGTTAGAGAGGGATCAATGGGGAGAAAACAAAGGCAGCAAGTAATTTGGCAATAAAATGTCAAGAAATAGGGTGTTATGGCTAAGGCGCCACAGGGGGCAAGTGAAAGCTTATGAAATGGACAGGAGATGTACATATGCTAAAGGCAGCAGAAAAAGCCAGTTAGACAGGAGAGGCAGCTGGAAGCAAGAGCAGGAGATGAGACCAAGCAAGAGAAATATGTGAGAGAACGCAGAACACTTTAGAAAAATTAGCCTTGAAAGTTGCTCTTCTCAAGCGGGAGAAAGGAGACGGAGCCAGGCATGAGGATAATTGTAGCTAAGATGGCCGGATGCACGAGCCCAGTGCAATCTTTGGCATCTACTCACTGCATGTCTAAGGGGTTCAGAGAAGCCTTCGTGTGTAAAATTTCCTTTAGTGCCATTTTAAAAAGTGTTTCCTTCTTTGTTTTATATGGGTATAATAATTATTGTGTAGTTATTGATTAACGGTAATTTTAGGAAGAGTTTACCATACATGTTAGGGCATAATAAATTTCCTATCACCTGAAAACCCCTTTATTTGGCCACTTTTCAAAGTAAAATCATTTTCACTTTGAGAACATTGAGACTTACATTGTGCTCTGGTTGCACCTTGGGCAGGAAGGCATTAACTGTGTGACTTTTCAGGCTTACGTGCTTGGGAAACAAGCGTGGTTGTTTGTATTCAACTCTTATGTATAGGAAGGACACAGATAAACTGGGGGCCTATATCCATTTTCAAAGTAAAATTAAATGCGTTTTATACTTTTAAGTTGGATATCCTTTTTTTTAAAAAAAAAAATCACTGTGGGGGCTTCCCTGGTGGCGCAGTGGTTGGGAGTCCGCCTGCCAATGCAGGGGACGCGGGTTCGTGCCCCGGTCCGGGAGGATCCCGCATGCTGCGGAGCGGCTGGGCCCGTGAGCCATGGCCGTTAAGCCTGCATATCCGGAGCCTGTGCACCGCAGCGGGAGAGGCCGCAGCGGTGAGAGGCCCATGTACTGAAAAAAAAAAATCACTGTGTTTCATTGCCTTATATAAGATCTATGTTACAAAAATGATTCCAGAAATTCTTAATAAGCAAAATGTGCAATTTATATTTTTCATTTAATCTTTTTCCTTCCACTTCAGGAAAAAGAGGAGCGGTACCTCATGTTATTTTCAAGTGTCTTGATAATGTTATCTGCAAGTCCTCGGATGAGTGGCTTTATCTATCAGGTTAGTAGATTTCATATAAAGCAAATAGCAAGACCCGTAATGAAAACAGGTTTCCATCCAGATGCAATATTTCCACTCCGGCATTAAAAGCTCCAGCCAGAAAAGACAGAATGTTCTGTCTGGCCCTTCATGTAATTAAACAGTTTATAAGAGCAGATGTTCCTTCTCTCAGAGGTGTATGTGTTAGCATAATGAGTGTATCCTGAATGTCCACTGCTCTGGTTATAAGCTAGATTATGAATGTGTAAATAGAAATTGAAGTCTGCAACTAGATGAATTAGCAACAGAATTTTCCAGGCCCATATCATATCATTATTGCTGAGAAAATATAAAGTTGAGACTTGCCCCTATGGTTGTCTTATTACAGTCACATCACGTGACTCAAGTTTCTGAGATGGAAGTCATTCAGCTCCTTAGGAAATTCAACTTCCTTTAGTCTGCTCCCAAAACACGGAGTACTGTAAGTTACTGTTGCCTATATCCTATCTTGGCCTAGCGATTACTAATTTTCATGAAATTCGAGTTTCTACTTTGTTTTCTGATGATCAGGAAAATGTGTTAGAAAAGTAAACTGTGATTAAATCCTGACCTTATGGTTTAGGGTGTGTTAGCAAAACACAACCCCCATTTTCCCCTTGCTTTCTTGTCTGATTAAAATTTAAAGTGGGGAAACATATTATCTATGGACAGACCAAAGAAATATGTCTCTCCATAATTCACCAGTGATTCCTAAGAGGGTCAGAAAATCTAACAAATAAGCAGAGACATGTATAACCACAGAATTAATGGGGATATTCTTTTTCTGGTAGGGAAAAATACCAATAGCAGGAATGGTGGTGACTAGATTAGATGAAATTGAAGGGAATGACTACACATTTGAAATCACTGGTAGGTAATTTTCTCTTCTTCATGTAGCTACTTCAAATTCTTTTTGAAATGCAGTGGGGTTGAAATAAAGAAGTGCTATTATTTTCTGTTATAAAATCCGTGAGCAAGTTTTACATGGGCATGGCAAAGCATATTACATTTCCTGGGTTAATTAGTCTACAGCAATAGCAGGGAAACCTCCTGGTCATTCAAAAGCCTCGGCTTTGCCATTAGTTTCAATCTTCTCTTGTATAAGAGCTATCTGTTAGAGCTAAGAAATAACAAAATGGACCGATGTAAATGTAATTTTCTCTCCCTTCTGTCGTCTGTTCCCTGGTGGCAGAGGAGCCATTTTATCACCAGCCTATGAATTAGCAAGATTTGGGTGTGTTTTTAAAAAGTGCTGAAAAGCCGTGAAACTTTCTTCACAAATTGAGCAAAATGCCACACCTCCATAATGCTCTGTGACATTTTGGCCTCTTGTCCCTTTTTCCAAACCTGTTTGATATCCACCTGATGGTTGCACTTTTTGCACTGACACGACACGATGGCTAACACTGGGATGCTGGCCGCAGGCTTTACCCCCTTCTTTCCCAATAGGGAGCCCGAGATTTGGTGTTGGCCCAGAGACTGGAACCAGTCTTAGTTGGATCTTGCTGCTTCTTTTTTTTTTTTTTGCGGTACGCGGGCCTCTCACCGTTGTGGCCTCTCCCATTGCGGAGCACAGGCTCCGGCCCGTGCAGGCTCAGCGGCCATGGCTCCCGGGCCCAGCCGCTCCGCGGCATGTGGGATCTTCCCGGACCGGGGCACGAACCCGTGTCCCCTGCATCGGCAGGCGGACTCTCAACCACTGTGCCACCAGGGAAGCCCTTGCTTCATCTTTGATATTGGGTAAAGCAATACAATATTCTCATTTTAGACTATGAACTAGATGGACCCTGTGCTTACATTTTTGGATTGGGAGTTTGTTTAGCGTGAAGTTTTCTACTACTTCCAAGATTCTGTAAGTGGTAGAAATCCAGGATGGTTTTATAAACCAGATATGAGCATTTATGTCTTTACTTTATTATCAGAGCTTATCTGTTCCTGATAGAGAAGTTTCAACAGGGTTAGCTCATAGGTATGAAAACGCCTGAAAATAGACACCCAAGTCCTAGCTGCAATGAAGTGTGTTTATGAATGAGGCAAGCTCAAGCTCCTCCTTGCCTTTTGTTTCCAAATGCTCCTGATCGGGTGATGCAGGTAACATAGTAGAGAGAATTGTGGTCCACTGCGGCAACAACCAAGGCTTCCAGGATTGGCTGGAGCATCTGTACAGGCTGATCAGAGGACCCGCCTCTTGCAGTTCCTTATCCAAAACATCATCATCATCTTGTAGTGCTCATTCCGTAAGTACTCCATCTGTCCTGTCCAGGGATTATTGAGTCTCTTGTCAAATCTTGCCTGCTGAGGACTTACAAGAAGTGGTGAGCATGCCCTTAGCCTTTGCATAGTCTGTATTTGTAGGGTTTGAAGTACAGTCAAACCTCACTAATTCTGGTTTCTTGTTATGGAGGGAGACCCATCCCAATGAACAGAGTTTGACTTAGAGGTGTGCAGCTTTGTCTGACAGTATTAAGGTACTCCAACTAACTGCTAGCAAAGTTTTTCTGGCCAGAAGTCCTGCTAAGATGTTTTAATGATAAACAGCATTTATTTTAATCAGCAACCACTACGTTCTTTTTAATAATGTGCTAAGTCAAAGGAAATAGTTTACCTTCGTGAGTACTTGAACATCTCCATGCAATCTCATTTATGCATCACATTCCCTCAGTAACCTTTAAGGGTGAACTTTGAGCGTTGTCTCCTTCCATTTTATCATAAATTTAGAGTTCACGGAATTTGAATTGATGAGATTTTACTGTACTTGCCGAGTGAGATTGAAGATGTGCTGTGTTGTCTGTTAACACTCAAACCTGTGATGCCCAAATTCCAGTTTTGAGCACAGTGTGTGGTGGAAAGAACAAGGGCTTTTGGCATCAGATCTGGGTTCAAATCTTGGCTTTGCCAATTGCTGGCTGGTTACTTCACTTTGCTAAAGTTTGTCTTAAGTTCTTCTCAGGAAATAACCTATTTAAGTGCCTAACTGAGTGCCACACACATGACCAAACTCATTAAATGTTGACTGTTACTCCACTTTCCTCCCTTAGAGGGGAGAAAACACCTAACTTGAATGAAATTCCAGGACAGAGGGAGGGCAGGATCATGGGATGTGGAGTGAGTTTTGTGCTGTTCCTTAGAGACCCCAGAGTCTTGACTGGAAAGCGCCAGTTCTCCAACTGGAGACTTGTTTTCCCGTCTTTTCCTTTCCGGGGCTGCCTTTGCGGATGCAACAAAGCTATTGCTGTTCTCTCAGTGTGTGGCCCAGGGGTCGGGTTCAGATGGCAGATTGCCAACATCTCATCAGACATTCTCCCAGTCTTTTAGCTCTACTGGACAGCCCCGAGGACCCTTGGAGCCTCCTCAAATTATAAAACCGTGGAGCTTAAGTTGTCTGCGACCTGCGCCTCCACTTAGACCATCAGCAGCGCTAGGTTATAAAGAGGTAATTTTGCTACATATGGTATAAAATGCTTCAGACAAGCTGATTTCGTAGCTTATTACAAAGAGTTCTGTGGGCATGTGCTAGAATTGATGATAGGTGATACATGTCAGTCAATCTCGAATTGCTAGACTCAGTGATTTTTTAAAATTAATTTTCCATTTCCGCATTGTCCATCTACACATATTTCTTGAATATCCACAAGGTTTCTGTGCACTGCCTGAGTTTCCCTGGTCTCCCCCTGGAGTGCCTCTGGCTTGCCTTTATGATTATATGATAATTCTATAAATAGGTCATGATGTACACACATCTCAAACAAATGCCACTTCGTTAGCATTGAATTGCTAACCAAGCAGTCCCAACTCTGCATTTGGAATCATTTTGATCCCTTAAACCAAATCAGTAAAAGTCTTATGGGTCCAAGCCATGGGTCTGAACTATGAAAGTCTGAATTATTTGCTGCAGTGGAAAGAGAAAAAGAATTTAGTGAAAGGAGTGTCTTTTAAAAAGAGGCTTTTAAGCGACAACCCTAGAGAACATCTGATATTTGGGTAGAATGCGGATTTCAAGGTGTTTTTTTTTTTTTTTTTGTCTAGAAGTGGCAGTCAGGAAATGTCAGTCACTATCTTCCATAACTGTGCAGAGCATTACCTTTTCCATCCAAACGGTGGTTTGTTTTTTTTTTTTTCCCCCTAACAAGTTTCTCATCATTTCAGCTTTCGGAAAAGATCCTCATATATTAGTAACTATTCTTTAAATAGGTCTTACCGAGTGAAGATTTAAGTCTGTGACAATTATGAGACGTGTGTTAGAATTATGGTGCAAAGGCAGCATATGTTTTTGTGTCAAATGTGTGTTTTGATGAGTGGCGCAGACTTAGCTCAATTTTGAGTTTTTGATTTAAAACACCATGCTTCACTTAATTGTTTCACTTAATTGTTGCCTCCAGTTCTTAGTGCAGTAAAAGTAGGACAATATTTGGATATGGGAGGATTTTTTGATCCTTTTAACCTGACATGATAGGAGAAATAATCCTTGAGCCAAATCTTTATTACGTACCTCTATTCAGAATTTGGCCAGGAAACAGCCCCACAGGTTGGCTTTGGAAACTGACCAGTGATTCCTGCAGTTATCCAATTCTCTCCTCTGATTACCTAAATCAGGAGTGCCACTTCATAGTTACCTAAGTCCCCTTTTTAATGATGGATATTTTGTAATTGTCAGTTACTAAGTTCAAATTAAGGTGAGCTTTGAAGGGTAAAGTTGACTTAATCCTTCACAGAACTAATCCATTAAAACTAAGGCATGATCACTTTGTTTCTGCTGGGAGATGTGTAGTTCAGTTATTTTCAGCATTTGTTTTTCTGCACAGAACTGTATTCCTTGGGCTTTTGCATGATGATATTGCATCTGAAACTAATGTGGGAAACATGATGATATTCTCTCTGTGTAATTTATGATAACACTAACATTTCAAATGTTGTTTTAGAATTATTGATAAATGGATTTGGTCATTATAACCATCGACCTCTCACGCTCATCTTCTCTTTCTTTACATATTCACTTTAGAGGATGTCTTATATCTTAAAGGTAAGGGTAGAACGATATCTTTGGCGTACAGTGACATCATATAATGCTGTGCTGTAACCTTTGATGAATGAAGCTTTCCTTTATGCTTGTTTTGTCCCTTGTTACAATTGGTGGCTAAAATATGAAGATACAATTCTGACATGTAAGTACTTTCTTCAGAAAAGTAGGCTCTTGTGAAATATGTGCGAAAATGTCATCTTCTAATGCCTCTAAAATGTCTGTTTTCCGTGGGGTTTTTTATATGCTCTTTCTATTTTTCCTGTTATTTTTGTCACATGTGAATTTTTCATGTCTGTCTGTTTTCAAGTCTAAGTGGATCACTGAGGCTAAGTGGAAGAAATTAAATTCTTTGTTGCAGTTATTTTTAAGGTAGTGATTGTTAACCATGCATCCTGTATATACATTGCATGGGAGATTGGAATAAGATGATCACCGTTTACTTGGGTACTTAATGAGCACCTTTTTAGACCTGCTGGTTATTCATATGGCAAAGGCAAATCCAATAATTCATCTCTCTTTTTTCTACTAATTAAAAATATAACTTTATAGATGTATGTTTAAGCTTGCTGTAGGTACGCTATGCCTAACCCCAAATTATTTATCAGGAAATCCTTCATTTGGCTCTTCTCTCTGACTACAGGGAATTTACTTAGTCTCTCTGCCTTAATTTTCCTGTCTCACAAATGGAAATTGATATTCTTCTTTGTGGAACTGTCGCTAAGGAGAATTTATTTAAATAGTTTTGAAGCTCTTCAAAAAGTGGTCCATACCCCATTAATAGTTACAATTGTTATTTCATTCCCTTAAAGCTGTATCAGTGGGGAATATAAACCAAGTTAGGAAATACTGTTATTTCTCTAGGATTGACATCCATTACTTTCTCTGCAGATGGTACCCTAAAGGCATTTGGCCTCCTGGAGAAGCAGCCGTATCTGCAGTAGGCCCACACCATTCTTATTCCCATCTCTATGGCAATTGAGAGGACAATAGCATTGCCTCGGTTTCGTTTAACCTTTTAGAGTTTATTGGAACCATTTTTATTGTGTATAGTATTAAATCCTGATACCCTCCTAAATGAGACTGTCAAAAATAAGAGAGAGCCATTCTATTTAATTTCATTTGCTTTTTTAATTTGTGTTTTGGGGAAATTTTTAATTCATAAAGAAACCTCTATCCTTACAGGAATCTGGTAAAAGCCCCAAAACGATGAAGAAGTTTCTTCACAAAAGAAAGACCGAAAGAAAGCCATCGGAGGAGGAATATGTCATCCGCAAAAGTATGTGTTTCGTACTTTTAGAAAGTTGGTTATGGATGAGGAATTTTTTGAAAGAAGAGGATTCGAGCAGTATGTTCTCAGCATCACCTTTGACATAAAGAAAAATGCATGGGAAGGCTTGGCCGCCACCTCTCAGCTTTTGCAATAAGCTGTCTCCTGCTGCTTTTCATGTTGTCTTAGGCAGACAAACCATCTATATAGTTTTCATGTTGAACATTTGGCTCTACCTGGTTTAGAACCACTAAAGGGACCCATTTGCTATGGAGACATTTTTTTCTTCCCTCTTAGTTTCTAACACCTGAGATACTTGCCTTTACTGAGATCGACTAAATAGGCCCAAAGCCTGAGATCCTCTGGAATTTTAATGTTCAGTGATGTTCTCAGTTAGTCAAGGAGGCAGCCTGCTGGCATATAGAAACAGGGCTGGGTTTAGAGGCAGGCTGCAAAGTCGGTCAGCCAATCGATACGCACACATTTGCCTCTCTGGGAACAAGGTACTCTGGGACACACATGAAGGAGTAAGTGATGTATCACCAAGGGGTGACGGAGCTGTGTGTATCAGTCTGAAATACAGTCTGGATAAATCTTTGCTGGACTCTAGCTTCTGCTTCCCCTACCCCTCACCTCACCCCTGGATGTGCACAGCAGCGTGTTAACAGTCATTTCTAGAATGAGTTGGAGGGGGTTGGGGGAATGAGAGGGAGAATCAGTGACTAGGCTGGCTGGTTGGGAAAAAATGGGTGGGATTAATGGTGGAAAGCTTCCTAGAGAAAGTGAGCCTTGAAATTTGATGGAGAGGAAGGGTGTGGTGTATGGGATGAGAACTGGGGCCAGCAGCAAGCCCAGGGCTGGCCTTGTAGCCTCTGAGACACTGGCAGGACCCTCCAATTTCGAACTCCAAGTGGCTTCTGGAGCAGGCCACTCTCGGTGCTGAACTCACTGGTGCCCCATCCCTTTCCCAAGGTGGATGTGTCTCTGCTCCACCATGCCAGCCGGTCAGCTTTTTCTCCTGCCTTTCATTAAGGCCACTGGTCAGAGAAGCCAGTGCCTGGCACCCGAGTGCACTGCATCATTTCGAGGGTCCGGAGGCATGTATCTCCTGAGGAGTCACGATTCGTTACACTTGACAGGTACGGCTGCTCTGGAAGAGGACGCTCAGATTCTGAAAGTGATCGAAGCCTACTGTACCAGTGCCAACCTTCAACAAGGCCACGGCTCAAGTAGGTTCCCCCAAACCACTTTCTCTAATGAGTGATGTTTCTCTGCTACTGCTCACTGCCTCTTAGAAAAAGAGAACAGCAACCCAGATGGGCTGCAGGGTGTGTAAAGCAGGTGACTTGCAGCAGAGGGGCGGGCACAGGGCTGCATCTTTCAGATAAGCTGCTTTTAGCTACCAAGCGGTTTGTTTACCCACTGTTTCTTTTCACCCAGAGACAAAGAGAGATGCAAGAGTAAAAAAGTTGGAGGTGATAGAAATGAAAATAAATTTTTTTTTAAAGTCACTCTCCTTTGAAGTACGCAGATACCTTCACCAACACTAGTTAAAGAGCCCAGAGAGTTCCTGTGTCTGTGAACTGATGCTAATCTCTTCTTATAGGCAGATTTGGAAAGGAAGTCAAAATACTATCTTTGATCAGCTGCATATTTAAGCAAACAGAGCTTCACCAAACTCAAGTTTCAGAGTTGCTCTGAAAATCTGGAAATGTAGCTGCTTAGCAGGGCCTTTTGAGAATGTCTACAATTTATCAGGGAGCCATTAGGTGAGGGTATTTCCCCCAACAACTTTCAGGCTACAAACTGAAAGCGAGATAATACTTTCTGATTCATCCTTGTGCTTTTAGAAAAGCCAGGTCACATCGCTTATGTCCTTGGTCTTTCATTATTATGGGCATTCAGGACAGCTGGTGTGAGGGTCTTGCATCTGTGTAGGAGATAAGCTCTCCATAATGTTCCATCTGGACAGCCACTGAGGCCTGGCTTGAGTGTGGGCAGGGCTTCCTCAGTGGACTGCCCTGACCGATGCTTCCAAAGTAACATGTCTCTCAGGTCGTCATGGGGAAAGCATTCTATGTGGAAGTTGACACATTTGACTCTGAAGGGGGGACTGTCACACCTTCTGCTTCTCAGACCAAACCTGCCTCTGGCTTTGGGCATGCCCAGCCCTGATAACAAGGTTCGAGGAGTCAGGAAAAGAAAGTGAGAGCAGTTTTTATTGCAAAAACGAGGAAAAAGAGAGGGGGGCAAGGAGACGCCAGAAGCAGCAGCCGTCATACGAAATCCGACCTCACCTCCCGCCACCTCCTGTCCTCACACTGACAGAGACGGGAGATTTGCTCAGAGGTGCGGGCAGGCATTCTGGCCTCAAGAACCTCATTTTCCCCCACCCCCGTCCTCCCTGGCCTCCCTCTTTTGTGTGGAAAGTGTCTAGCATAGTGCTTGGCACGTGGTAAGCGTTTTCGCATCCTGGTGACCGACACCCTCCATCCCTCTCCAGCCAGAAGTCCTGCACCCATAGAAGCGGCCGCTATTGTTTCTCGCTGCATCCAGTCGGTTGGTTAGTCGGCCAGCCTGCTATGCACTTATTAAGCACCTACGAAGTACTGGGCCCCGAGGAAGGCAGGGACACATCCACCTCGGGAAAGGGATGGAGGTTGAGTGAAGGCACTGAGTGTTCACAACTGGAAGGAACTTGGCTTAGAAGAGAGGAAGCCAGTGGCTCTGAGAGGAAGGATCCAGAAGGGACGGGGAGGTTGCAGGTGCAGGAGAGCTGTCTGGTCAGGTCCCATGGCTGCTCTGTCACCTCTTCCATCCCAGAGCCTGGAGATGGTGAGCGGAGAGCAGTAAGGACGCCTGCATCTTTGCTGCTGTTGTGATCATCTCCCCAACGCCCCCTCTACCCTCCATCAAAATGGTCTTCACCGACCCTGCTTCACCGTGTAGGATGGTAAAGAGAACAAATGGGAGTGAGTGATGCTTCTGAGGCCCTTTAAGCATGCTGCGTCCCAGTGCAGTGCTACGTTCTGCATGATTTTTACTCAAATACAAAACCCACGGGGTGTGGCGTGCCGTTCCCCAGAGACGCGCAGGGAGGAATGGTCACTGGCTGGCTCTTTGCTCTGGAAGAGGCAAAACAGGACAAGATGGGGTCTTGGTTGAGGACAATTCTCACAGCAGCCTTTTCACATTGTGTTTCTGAATACAAAATGTGCCCCCGGCCCCCAGGATGGAATCAGTGTATTTGGCCATTTCGAATTTCTCCCGTCAGGAGGATTTCGTCAGCAGATGTTGGATGACTGCTCTCGGGGCGCCAGGCAGCCGGATGCCGTCAATGAAGACCCCTCAAAAACCACGGTAGAAAGGAGCTAACCCCCAACAAATAGTTTCCCCTAGTAAACTCCCTCCCTCGCCTCTTGCCGCCCTTGTCTGTAGGTGCTCGCAAGGATTCCGTTCCCCAAGTCTTACTCCCCGAGGAAGAGAAACTCATCATTGAAGAAACCAGAAGCAACGGCCAGACCATCATTGAAGAAAAGTGCGTAGAGCGGGCTAAACCTTTTCTGATTTTTCTGGGGGCTGGAAAGAAGGTTCTGGCAGGGCAACGTGGCTGTGGCCAAGCCTGCACGGAAGGACAGTCCCTCCTTATCTGAGAATGTGGCCCTCTTGGCTGACTGTACAGTTGGGAGCCTGGGGAGGGCTGCCCGCCACAAAGGGAAGGGGAAAGGAGAGGCAGAGGAGGTCAGGAAGGGACTTCAGGGCACGCAAGAATACCACTCCACATGCGGTTTGGAGGCATTGGGAAGGCCATGGCACCAATTCCCTTGCCCAGAGGGATGCCTCTCACATTTATTGACTCAGGCACTGGATTTTCACATACTTGACCTCATTTAAACTCCTACCGCAATCCTGGGAGATAAACGTTACTTTCACCACTGTTACAGATGAGGAAACTGAGATTCAGGGAAATTATGTCCCTGACTTAGCTTTGCACAATAGTGAGGGTGACCTAACGGGGGAAAATCAGGTTAAGTACTTGTATATACTTGAGTCATTTCTGAAGTCAGGCCTAAATTTGCATAGGACAGCGTGTTTCACAGTGCTTGGCATCGTCAATGTATTTTTCCATCTGGTGTATGAAGTGATACGACCAAATGGTACAGCACTTGGGCTCAAGAGAATAACAGCCCTGATTCAACTCCAGATTCTGGTACTTGTTAGCCGTGTGACCTGGAGCAAGTTCCATCACCTCTCTGTGCCTCAGTTTCCTCATCTGTAAAATGGGTATGATAGTAATACTTTCAGAGTTTTTGTGAGGTTAAATGGAATAAGAAGTACAAAGGCTAGCACATGATAATTACTCAATAAATGATGATCGTTATAATTACTATTATTATAGCTATATTAACCCCTACAATGACTTTATGAGGTTTTCAGGGAATGTGATATTATCCCCATTTTGTATGTGAAGAAAATAAGACCAAGAGAGGATGAGAAGAAAACTGGTTACCTAAGGTTAGAGGACTGGCAAGTCGTAGGGTCAGAACTGGAGCCCAGATCTCCAATGTCCTTGTCCAGGGAGAGAGCCAGAGAGGAAATGACTCTTCCACAGTTCTGCCAAGGCGCTTTATCCTTTTTTGGAATATATGGAATCTTTTAGAAATAATGCCCCTGACTTTGTGTTTGTGTCATGTACGATGGTGTAGGGTCAGATAGGTGAGAAGGGCAATGCCATAGCACAGATAGCGTAGGATAGGCAGGGCCTGGTGACACCTCTCATTACAATATGTCAGGTGATGGTCCTTCCTGCCCCCAAGAGAGAAATCAAACCTTATGAGGAGCCCTAGTCTCTTTTTTTTCTTGACTTTTCTTTCTTTCTTTTTTTTTACATCTTTATTGGAGTATAATTACTTTACAATGGTGTGTTAGTTTCTGCTTTATAACAAAGTGAATCAGCTATACATACATATGTGTATATATATATATATCCCCATATCTCCTCCCTCTTGCATCTCCCTTCCTCCACCCTCCCTATCCCACCCCTCTAGGTGGTCACAAAGCACCGAGCTGATCTCCCTGTGCTATGCGGCTGCTTCCCACTAGCTATCTATTTTACGTTTGGTAGTGTATCCATGCCACTTTCTCGCTTTGTCACAGCTTACCCTTCCCCCCCATTTTCTTTTTATTTATTTTTAAAAGTTGAAGTAGAGTCGATGTACTGTATTATATAAGTTACAGGTGTACAATACACTAGTCTGTTTTATTTTTTTAGTACTTGCCTAAGCTGGGAAGCAAGCAGCAGAGGAGGAGGGAAGTGTAGAAAACGTGCGGTGACACGGTGTTAGAAAGAGCTTGTGTGATGCTGGTTGTTAGCCCATAAAAATGAGAAACACAAGGACCATTCATAGCAGTATCTCTTCCGATTCACCAGCAAGACCACCGCTTTTCAGGATCTGTATTTCTATAAAGCTGCTTTTCTTCTTAAGTATCACTTAACAATATCTCAGTGCCATCTATTAATCTATGAACTTTATCTTTGTGTTCTAGGAGCCTTGTCGATACTGTTTATGCCTTGAAGGATGAGGTCAAAGAGCTGAAACAGGTAATGAAATTCGAAAGTCGTTTTCTCAGATCCTAACGGGCCTGCTCCCTCTTCCCTGCTGCGCACTGGTAGATGCCCTCAGGAGAAGGCCAGGAGCAAGGTGGTGAGGTGGGGGTTCTTAGTTCCCTTGTGTCAGCCAGGTGGGTTTTGTTGATTTTACCACGTGGCCTTGGGTTTCAATTTCTGCAGCTTGCCTATATACCTATTCAGGGATTTACAATAGGATCACAAACTTAGTTACAACTTCATGTTCCCTGACTTTTGCAAACAGAATTTAAGAAAAGATAAGTCAGTCATGAGCATGTAAGTGTAAACAGAACCATAAATCATGATTCGTGGGCTCCTCTGCAGATCTGATCCAGTGCTCCATGAGGGACACTCTCCCTTGGGTTTGAGGACTGACTGTACCTGGTGACAGGGTAAAGGATGGATTGAAGGGAGAGAGACCAGAGGCTGGAAGACCACTTAGGAGGTTATTATAAAACTCAGGGTGAGACGTGATAAAGTCCTGAGCTGAGGAGGGAGAGCCGCTCAGGCTACGGAGGAGGGACACAGATGTAAAGGAAGGCACATCGCAGAGTTAGAGCCTTTGGAAAATGGCACCATGATGTGGGGATTAAGAAAGAACCAGGGATGGAAGATGAGTCTTTTTACCTGGGTATCTACTTTGTTTTTTGTTTTTTTGTTTTTTAATTGAGGTATAGTTAGTTTACAATGTGGTGCCAATCTCTGCTGTACAGCAAAGTGACTCAGTTATACACATAGAGACCTTCTTGTTTCCTATTCTTTTCCATTATGATTTATTACAGGATATTGAATATAGTTCCCTGTGCTATACAGTAGGACCTTGTTGTTTATCCATCCTATATATAATAGTTTACATCTGCTAATCCCAAACTCCCTGTCCTTCCCTCCCTCAATCCCCCTCCCCTTGGCAACCACAAGTTTGTTCTCTATGTCTGTGAGTCTGTTTCATAGGTAGGTTCATTTGTGTCATATTTTAGATTCCACATATAAGTGATGTCATATGATATTTGTCTTTCTCTTTCTGACTTACTTCACTTAGTATGATAATCTCTACTTGCATCCATGTTGCTGCAGATGGCATTATTTCATTCTTTTTTATGGCTGAGTAATATTCCATTGTATATATGCGCCACATCTTCTTTATCCATTCATCTGTTGATGGACACTTAGGTTGTTTCCATGTTTTGGCTCTTGTGAATATTGCTGCTATGAACATAGGGGTACACGTATCTTTTTGAATTATAGTTTTGTCTGGGTATATGTCCAGGAGTGGGATCCCTGGATCATATGGTGGTTCTATTTTCAGTTTTTTGAGGAACATCCACGCTGTTTTCCATAGTGGCTGCACCAACTGACATTCCCACCAACAGTGTAGGGGTGTTGGGTATCTACTTTGATATGGTGGTGCCCTTCACGGAAATCAAGAGCCACAGGAGGAAGAGAAGTTTGGGGGGTGGGGGAGAGATTGAGTTCACTTTAGGGCGTAATGAGTCCGAGGTGCTTGTGACACATCTAAGCTGGCATTGGGGACTGTGGACCTGGTGCTCATGAGCTGAGATGAGGTCAGTACCAGAGAGACAGGGGAGGCACCCATGTAGTTATTTGAGTTGAAAGAGAAGAGACACTAAGTGAAAAGTGTGTTGAATTAGAAGAGGGCCAGGGCCAGAGCCCTAGAGAATGCTTGTATTATATCTCAAGGGATGGTCAGCGAGAAGTAGAACAATCAAGAGGCTGCCTTGTCTTAGAAGCTGAGGGAGAGGAACTTGAGGCAGGAAAGTGTTGTCACTGCCAAGAGACCGAGCAGGAGGGGCCCTGAGGCGGGGTCCCTTTGTTTGGTAACCAACCAACCTTTTCCCACCATAGGAGAATAAAAGAATGAAGCAGTGCCTGGAAGAAGAGTTGAAATCAAGAAGGGAC
The DNA here is from genome assembly GCF_011762595.2 of Tursiops truncatus. NCBI lineage: Eukaryota > Metazoa > Chordata > Mammalia > Artiodactyla > Delphinidae > Tursiops > Tursiops truncatus. The sequence goes on from NC_047055.1 coordinate 14,550,400, forward strand.
CTAGAAAAGCTGGTCCGGAGGCTGTTGAAGCAAACTGATGAGTGTATGCGGGCCGAGTCCAGTAGCAAGCCCTCCATTCTCCCATAACCATCACAGTGCGGCTGGAGGGTGCCCGCAGGGCATCGGGAAGTGTCCAGCTGAGTGATCTGACTCAGCTTGCTCACTTCTCTGGTTTTTATTTCGTATCTTAGTGTCTCTCTCTCTCTCTCTCTTTCTCTCTCTCTCTCTCTCTCTCTCTCTCTGTTTGGTTCAGTGTTTGTTATTGTTTGGTTATTGGTTGGTTGGTTATTTTTTTTAACAGAGGTCAAAGCAAGAGGGGGTGAACATCTCCCCAGTCTTTTCCATTCAGTAAGCAAAGGGAAGCTAATGTAGGCAAATGACTTACATGGCCTTCAGATGGCTTTCAATTCATAGTGCCTCTTTACCAGCCATTATCTCGGGTCACTCTTTTTGGGCTGGCTGCTGTCCCAAAGTGGCCGGCCATGGCTTATTAAATGTGAACTTGACTTTCTCCCCCAATGCTTTCCTGTTCCTGGCAGCCCCTCAGTACCTGATTTACTGAAGGCAACACTTCTGGAACTCCGACTGGCGTAGGGTGAAAGGCTAACACAGTTTGCCCAGTGATCCAGCTGCCCTTCCCTGGGCCGTCCTCAATGCACACTTTTTTTTAATGACTACCCTATTTTGTCTATAAGACCAAGAAAACCGTAGTGCCCTCCCTCCTTTCGTGTTGGTTTACATTTTAACTCTGGGACAGAAGCTCTGGTCACCCATGCCAACACCAAATCCATTAGCAAATTGCACTGGACAGTCCTCCCCTTCAGTAGCAGAGTTGCCCATCTCTTGCCAGTGCATGGTAGGTTTTGTCCCTAACCTTCTGCCTTGCGTGTAAGTTTTCTATTTCCGCAGTGCTTTTAGCCAAGCATACCAAGCGGTGTGTCAACTGGTGTGTCTGTGCTTTGCTTTTTAAAAATACAGACTGTGAGCACTTACTTTTTTCTACATCACATATTCAAACTGCGACTTCTCATCCTTCAGTCCACACTTGAGGAGATGTTGTGCCCTAGCAGACAGCTTTAATTCCCTTGATTGCTCTACCATATATGCTGTGAGAAGCTGTGATAGTCACCAGCCTCTTCGAGTAGGACTCTAAGCATTGTTTGCAGAAACGTGCTGTTGGCCCAGTTTGGATAGCCGGAAAGAAAGGGCCGCTCTAGTAGCTGTGTGCTGGCTACTAGTGAAGCTGATTATTTGGAACTGGTTGACTCAAGTTGCTTGTTGAATCAAACCCTCGCCTTTGTAAGCATCTGGGAAATTAGAACTGTGATAAGCCAGGTTTAGAAGAGGGTCACAGGAGGGCAACACACATCCAAATTCAGCACAGTTGAAAGTTGGCCTGGGGCTGTAGGACAGAGCAGTGCAACCTGCCCCTGTCTGTCCCAAAGACGGGAAGTTTGGCCAGGTGGAGGAGATCGCTGGAAAGAGAGGCCAAGGACCAGTGGACTGAGCAAAGTCGTCTCCCACATACATTTGATGGGTGCCTATAAATGTGGGTTTTGTGAGTGTTGTTTAGGAACCAAACTTGAAGCTTGAACTCCCCAGCTTGTTAAGCCCTTTTCCTTTCTAGTACAGGGTGGGTCTCAGTTCCCATAACTACATGGTACGGGGCTGTTGACTGCTTGCTGCACAGCAGAAATGACACCGTCCACGGGAAATGGACTGTTCCTGCAGACCAATCTCAGCCAGCCACACCCAGCTGTCTTTGGAAGCCGAAGACCGAACAAGATTGCTAGGAATGGCTGTTGTTCTGTTTATAGCCCAACAGTTTAGAGATGCCGTCCTTCATCTCCAAATGGAAAACAACAGTAACAGCAACACAGATCATAGCATCTGCCCTGTCTGTGGTTAGTCAATGGCTTGCAATAAATGTGCAAACTATATCCATAGGAAACATTTTTGTGATTACAAAGTACTTTAGTTGATAAGGTATATAGGATTGCTTAAAATATTGAAAGGTCTTTATTTTAAAGAGACGTGTCCATATGCATGTTTTGGGGACGTGGCCCTTCTGATGAGAGGCCCTGTGTACTCTGGGTAATGTAGCTCGTGCAGAGTGGTGTCCGCGCTCCCACTCGATAATCCTATATGGGAAATGAAGCCATGTTAACCTGACGGCAGTGTCTCCATAGTTGTGTTGTTTACAGTACTCTATAAATGGGTCCCTGTTACTCTGTAGTCAAACTGCTGCCCTTCGAGGCCTTTCAGTTCCTCTTCTGTCATGTCCCTTCTTACACAGCTCAAATTTTCTAACTTGTTTTTATTTTGAAGACTTTTAAACTGGACATTTTCAATAAATAAGAATAACAATGCTTTATAAAATAAGTCCTGTGTTTCTTCTTCATTTTCTTTTTCTTTCTTTTTTTTTTTTTTTTTGCTAGCTGGTGTGCAGAAAGATTTCTCATGTTGTGTCAGCTTCCTCTTCTGTTTCCCTCATTAGCTATCCATGCTCATCAGGCCCCTGAACCAGCTTCTACCTTTTTCACTCAGGCCAGATGATATTTGTTCCCCACTTTAAAGAGATAATACATCTCTTGAGAGAGAACCTTCTGTAACTTCTCCACCCCTCTCCTCCTGCCCCCAACCTATAAACTGTCTGTACCTCTTCTCACCATTTTCCTTCCAATATAAGAGAAAGAGATATTCACTCTCTTGTTCGAGCGTATCCCTTGTTTGGTTTCCATCCCTCTTTGTATTTTGCAGGATTTTGTCAATTTTGCTCTATTTTGACCACAGGTGGAATGCTGGGGTCAGCGGTCAGGATGAAAATATTTGCTCCACCCTCAAGATAGATACACTGGATATTATCTGTTACTACTCAGCATCCATTCCTCCCCCCACCCGCAACCCCAAGGCTAAAAAAGCACCTAGCCCAGACTCCCTTGCAGCTAGGGTTCCGATACAGTGTGGGTTCTGATACATTTTCCCTTCTGCCAATGAGATGTCTTTGTGCAATGTTTGAAAAGATTCAGTTAGCAGAGGCTATCTTCCTGGGGCTTGTTGGCTGGCAGGAAGTTCCAAGGATATGTTCGTGGCTTCTGTACTACCTATGGGTGACAGACTGTAGTGGCAGCAGCATCTTCTGAAACTGGATTTGGATTACAGCTGCCGTGTTATGACCTTGAAGCCATAGTCAGTGGAAGCCCCCTGACTTCCACTTCTGTAGCTGTCTATTTTTTTTTTTTGGCTGCATTGGGTCTTTGTTGCTGCGTTCAGGCTTTCTCTAGTTGTGGCGAGTGGGGGGCTACTCTTCGTTGCGGTGCGCGGGCTTCTCATTGCAGTGACTTCTCTTGTTGCGGAGTGCGGGCTCTAGGCACACGGGCTTCAGTAGTTGTGGCACGCGGGCTCAGTAGTTGTGGCTCACGGGCTCTAGAGTGCAGGCTCAGTAGTTGTGGCACACGGGCTTAGCTGCTCTGCGGCATGTGGGATCTTCCCGGACCAGGGCTCAAACCTGTGTCCCCTGCATTGGCAGGTGGATTCTTAACCACTGCACCACCAGGGAAGCCCCTGTAGCCATCAATTTTATAGGCACCTGATATTACCTTTCTGCCTCAGCGTAGGAAGCCGAAGCAATAGCTGTAACGTGGCACCTCCCATGTGCTAGGCTCTGCACTGTTTTACATAGTTAAGCTCCTGTAACCCTTGCAACAACCCTATGAGGTATTCACTATTGTTATCCCCATCTCACAGGTGAACCAAGGTACAGTGGTTGAACAATATGCTAGTATGTGTGTAGCAGGGATTTGAAACCCTGGTCCGTCTGCCTCTCGAAACCATGCTCTTGCTACTGCATCTCCTCCTCTGCACTTGGTACTTGCCAAGTCAGCTTCTACCTCGGCCATCTACTCTCCTGAAGTCACTGATGAGCTCTTACTGACAAATCCAGGGAGCGCTTTTCAATACCCATCTTGACCTCTCTGCAGTTTCTGACCCTTGCCTCCTTGATAAATCTCTCCTTCCTGGGCTCTCATGATCCCAGCTTTCCTGGCGTTCATTCAACCTTTCTGACCATCCCAAAGTCTCCTTTGCTGGATCTACCTCCTGCCTGTCCCCTGAATGTCGCTGATCCTTGACACTCTTTGCCTCTTCTCTTCCTTTCTATAGCCTCTTCCTAGACAACCTTGTCTATTCCTATAACTTTATTCATCAAAGTGTAGATGACTCCCTGGTCCATATTTTTCCATCCTGACCTTTTCTCCTGAGCTCCAGACCCATGGATGCAGCTACCTTGTGGACATCTCAGCTTGGACGTCCTACAGCACCTCAAACTCAGCATGTCCCAAACTGCACTCCTCATTCGTAGTCCTAGATCTGCTCTTCCAATGTTTCCTATCCCAGTACATAGCACCCCTGGCCACTTAGTTGCCCGAACCGGAAAAACAAGTATTGTCCTTTATTCCTTCCTCTCCCTCAACCCTGTATAAATTTATACATTAACCCGTTATACATTTAGTCATCAAGTCTTAAAATTTTTAACTCTGTTGTAACCCCTGAACTTCTCCCCATCCTCCGTTGCCTATTTTTGATGCTTATCATCTCTCCCTCAGACTAATGCATCTCTTTGCCTCTTGTAGTCTAGCCTCTTGGGTGCCAATAGTCTGGCCTCTTTGGTGCCAGTAGAATGATTATCTAAAAGATCTATGTCATTCACCTGTTTAAAAATTTAATCTCTTGCTACTCCCCGCCACACTCAGTAAAGTTGGATCTCCTTGAATTTCTTTTAAGTCCCATAATATGCCATTTGCCCTGCCTAGAATCCCTTTCCCATCCCTGTCCATCAAGCAAATTCATTCCTTTCCATTTAGAGTCGGCTCAAGTATCTATGTGAACTCCTGATTTCTAAAATGCATGTACATATGTATCTCTGCATGTATATGTGTACATTTATATGTATGTAGTGTGTATGTATGAATTAGCGTTGCCAGATAAAACACAAGACGCTCAGTTGCATCGGAGTTTCAGCTGTACATCAAATAATGTTTTGGTATAGATCATGTCCCACATACTGCATGGGATATATTTATACTAAGTTTTTCAATGTTTACCTGAAATCCAAATATAACTGGGTATCCTGAATTTTAAAAAAAAATTTTTTTTTTGGCTGTGTTGGGTCTTCGTTGCTGTGCACAGGCTTTCTCTAGTTGCGGCGAGAAGGGGCTACTCTTCTTTGAGGTGTGTGGGCTTCTCATCGCAGTGGCTTCTCTTGTTGCAGAGCATGGGCCCTAGAGTGCATGGGCTTCAGTAGTTATGGCACGTGGGCTCAGTAGTTGCAGCATGCGGGCTCAGTAGTTGTGGCTCGTGGGCTCTAGAGCGCAGGCTCAGTAGTTGTGGCACGTGGGCTTAGTTGCTCTGTGGCATGTGGGATCTTCCCGGACCAGGGATTGAACCTGTGTCCCCTGCATTGGCAGGCTGATTCTTAACCACTGTGCCACCAGGGAAGTCCCTACCCTGAAATTTTATTTGCTAAGGCTGACAGCTTTAGTACCTACATGTATATACATAGGCATCTAAACACATACATTTCCTAGGGGAAGTGACATCCTAATAGCAATGAACACAGCTGTGCCCAGAACTTGGTTTCTAAACCCTATACTCTGCACTGGAATGAGGGCTCCTTGGAGAAATGGCCGATTCTACGGCTGAGGCAGGAAAGGTACAAGATGAGCCTGGCACATCTTGTTCTGCCAGAAAGTAATGCTCAGAAATATGATAGGGGCATGTTACAAAGACACAGGTGCAAACTTGAAGAGGCTCTTACTGGCCAAATAAGGGAAAATTTGAGCACGAAAATACAGTAATGAATTTGAAAACATTGGAAAAAGTAGAAATCTATGTGTCCATATTGATAAATAAGTAAGTGGGGAGAAAGGGAAGGCTCTTGTTTACAGTACCATGCTGAGGGTTGACTGGTAAACGTGGAAGGAACTCTGGAGTTGGAAAATCCCCGTTTTGCAGCCATCATAGTAAAGACCGATTCAGGCAAAAATTATCACTGGGTGTTAAAATATAGAGGGAAACGTTGATGACGAGCAAGTTACTTGTATGGTCTTAAAGTGTTTCCCCAAAGAGTGCTTACTAGTTGCAAGGTGGAAAATAGTAACTCTAGATAGAGTGGGGAAATTGGACAGCACTTTAACTGAGTGATCAAAATTCACATCAACAATGAGAGGCAGGGACTTCCCCGGTGGCGCAGTGGTTAAGAATCTGCCTGCCAATGCAGGGGACATGGGTTCAAGCTCTAGTCCGGGAAGATCCCACATGCTGTGGAGCAACTAAGCCCGTGCGCCACAACTACTGAGCCTGTGCTCTAGAGCCTGCGAGCCACAACTACTGAGCCCACATGCCACAACTAGTGAAGTTTGTGCACCTAGAGCCTATGCTCCACAACAAGAGAAGCCACTGCAATGAGGAGCCTGTGCACTGCAACAAAGAGTAGCCCCCGCTCACTGCAACTAGAGAAAGCCCGCGAGCAGCAACAAAAAACCAATACAGCCAAAAATAAATTAATAAATTAAATAATTAAAAAAAAAAACAGCGGGAGGCAAACAGCCATCATGTGCCTCCAGATGTGATATGCTGTGAAGGACACAACATCGTTTATGTAGTTTTCCATCCAGGAAAGCATAACCTGAATTTAATCATGAGGAAACATCAGACAAACTCAAAATAAGGAACACTTTTTTTTTTAAAGGGGACAGATTGTTACTATATTAGTCTAAAAAGTCAATGTCATTAAAGACAAAGATTGTGGACTTCCCTGCTCAGTGGTTAAGAATCCGCCTGCCAATGCAGGGGACCTGGGTTCGAGCCCTGGTCCGGGAAGATCCCATATGCCGCGGAGCAACTAAGCCTGTGCGCCACAACTACTGAGCCTGTGCTCTAGAGCCCCCGAGCCACAACTACTGAAGCCTGCATGCCACAACTACTGAAGCCCACGCGCCTAGAGCCTGTGCTCCGCAGCAAGAGAAGCCACCGCAATGAGAAGCCTGCGCACTGCAAGGAAGAGTAGCCCCCGCTTGCTGCAACTAGAGAAAGCCCGCACACAGCAATGAAGATCCAACGCAGCCAGAAGTAAATGAATAAATAAATTTATATTAAAAAAAAAGGACAAAGATTGTGGAAATGTTCCAGATTAAAGGTGACTAAAGAGACATGACAACCGAATGCAATACCGACCCTAGACTGGATCCCGTGCTGGAGGGGAAAATGCTATAAAAGATATTATTGGATGACTTACCTGAATTGGAATACAAATGGAAGATCAATATCAATGTTAAATCGACTGAAGTTGATAACTGTACCTGTGGTTATAAATAAGAATATCTTTATTCTTAGGAAATACACGCTGAAGTATTTAGGGGTGAAGGCCGTGAGGTACACAACTTACTCTCAAATGATTCAGAAACCACTTTTTATTTGTACTGTTCTTATTTTTGCAACTTTTCTGTACGTTTGAAATAATTTTCAAATAAATTAAAAAAAAAAAAAGCTCGAGTGTTGCCTCCTCAGGGAATCCAGACTCCATCACGCTGCACTTTATTTGCTTGTGTCTTTTTCCACACTAAATGTTAATTACCTTAAAAGGGGGGAATAGGCTCCTTTCATCCATGTAAATTCGGGGCCTCATACAGGGTCAAGCCCGTAGAACCTACTCAAGAAATATTTATTGAATGAGCCAACTTTCCCCATAATTTGGGGTCTCTGCTCTCTGTCTGGAAGAATTGTGAAGACTTGCCTTGGTGCCAATAGCGGAAGGCCAGTGGGCTTCTAAGCTTTCAGCAGCCTCCAGGCCTGCAGGGTCCAGTCTGACCCAGCTCTTGGCAAGCAGGCAACCTCGGCCAAGCTGTAGAGCCAGCCCCTCTGGGCAAGCAGCTCAGAGGGAAGCTTCTGTCTGCCAAATAAGCACAAAGGCTCTTCCTAGATTGGGCTTCAGCATGTGCTGTTTGACCTGTACACCAAGATTCCTTCTCACACAAGGCCCTCTGCGAGCTGACTCCTGCTGCTGCTCCCCTGGACCTTTTATCCAGCTTCACAATCTCTGCTTTCGTATGCTCTGTGCTCTCCCTCTGGTCCTCCTTTCCTCCCTGTGGCCCCTCCTCCCCTCAACGTCCCTCAAGACTCAGTCTGTGCCACCTGTCCTGGAAAGCCTTTCCTGACACCTACCTTGCCCCGCTTGTCCGAGTTACACGTCCTTCCTGTGTATTCCCTGTTACACTGGTCCTGACCCCCGCTGCGGCATTCACGCTGGGCTTTCAACATTTGCACACCTGTGATGCAACATTCCGTAAGCTACTTGAGGGCAGGGACTGGATCATATCCATCAAGTGCATAGCACAGAATGTATCATCCCAATCAGTGTTGGATGGGTGGGTGAATGGATAAAAAACCAAGTCTTTAACTCCTAGTAATAAAAAATGTGAATCAGGGACTTCCCTGGTGGTCCAGTGGGTAAGACTCCGTGCTCCAAGCACAGGGGGCCGGGGTTCGATCCCTGGTGAGGGAACTAGATCCTGTATGCATGCTGCAAGTAAGAGTCTGCATGCCGCAACTAACAGTCCACGTGCCATAACTAAGACCCAGCACAACCAAAATAAAAAAATAAATAATAAATAAATAAATAATGTGAATCAGATCGAAGATGTGTTAAAGGTTTCATGTTGGATTTCAAAGAGGTTTACCATCAGAGAGGTACAGAGGATAGGAGTGAGTGATCAAAAATTATTGGATTTTAAGTGGGGTTACATTAGCAGGAAAAATATGACAGATAACTGAGTGGAGCTCCAGGAATGGGGAATGGAAAGCAGCTATATATTTAACTGGTTTTCTTGAAAGTTGCTGAATTGCCTCTTGGGGTTACTCAGAGAAGTGCGGTATGGAAGGGGGAAGTTTTTTTTTTAATTTATTTTATTGAAGTATAGTTGATTTACAATGTTGTATTAGTGTCTGGTGTACAGCAGAGTGATTCAGTTATACATACATATACATATTCTTTTTCATATTCTTTTCCATTATGGTGTATCAGGGGAATATAGTTCCCTGTGCTATACGATAGGACCTTGTTGTTTATCTTGGAAGGGGGAAGTTTATAAGCTGATGTCCTCTAGATTGAGAATTAGTGATCATAGTTTTGTTTTTAAACCTTCCTAAATATCGTAAAGATGGAACTACTCAAGCCTACTGAAAAATTTGGCAATCCCCAGCCTCCGATGGTTAATCGTTTTTGACAAGGAAACTATAAGAAAGAGTCTTTGCTACACACAGGCCTGCTCTAGTGTTCGGTATGTACTCTAATCTTGCCTTTTTTCTTTTTTTTTGCTTTCGCTTTGCTTCAAATTGGGTGTGGTCTTTGGTCTACGACATGGGCAAGGCCTTTCATGTGTACCTGGGCCGCCAGGCATTCATTCGCCTTGGTCTCAGAGGTTTCAGTCATTTTAAGATGCCATCCTGTTTACCTATGCCCCTGGGTGCAGGCTGGTGTGCTGGGGACCACGTGGAGACCCACCTTCGTGCTCTTTATAGGATAATCTGTTCCTGCGGGCTTTCTGGGAATGGTCTCATCAAATCCTCATAAACTTTGCAAAGGATGTATTCTTAGCATCCCCACTTTACAGATGAGGACACTGAGGCTCAGAAGAGATGAAATGACTTGTCTGTGGAGCCTAGATGTGCTTCACAGAAAAAAAGGACATAATAAAAATCATGTCCCCTTTTTGTGTCTCCCAGACTGCTTTAAAGGCCTAAGGCAGTGCAAATTCTTGCTTTAACCAACACACAGAATTATTTCATGGACTCCTGGGTTAGAAGCAGCTCCCGGCATCAGAGGAAACACCTCCACCCTGTAAGTGCTGTGAGCCTAAGTGCGGGGGGCAGCGGGGAGGGGAGGGGAGCCACAAGCAGAGAAAATAGCATTCCCATCTCTCCTAAGGCAGCAAAGCATTTGTAGCCTTGCTTAGAGGAACTGAGGTTTGGAACTTAACGCACTGAGAGAGGTATCGGCAGGAGAAGAAATAAGTTAATTATTTGGGTCTTTATTCTGAGGTCGTTAAGAAGTAGGAGAGTGGTGACATCAGAATTGTATTTAAGAATTGCTTCCACTGCAGGGGGCGCGGGTTCGATCCCTGGTTGGGGAACTATGGTTCCATATGCCACGTGGTGCAGCCGAAAAGAAAAAGAATTCGCTCTCACCTCCGGCCGCACATGGAGAATGGATGAGAGGGAACGGGGTGGAGGCAGAGAGTCTAGGAGGCCGTTGTAATCTTCCAGAAGAGAGATGACAGGAGTTTGGACTAGGATCGTGACAGTGGAGACAGAAAGAAGTAGATTAAGAGGTATTTAAGAAATAAGGTTGATGTGTTGGGCTGGTAGGACTGGACGTGGGAGGGAGGGCAGTGAAGAGTCAAGCCTGGTTTCTGGCTCAGGAAGCGGGGGGGGGGGGGGGGTGAGGCTGCCCTTCACCGGAATGGGCAACACAGAAAGTGGGTCCCATCGTGGGCTGTGGGGAGATCAAGGGTTCCATTTGGATGCCTTGGATTTGACTCCTGGGCCCACCATTCGGAAATGCGGGCAGAAGGGGACACACTCCAGGGGGCAGGTCAGGACTAAAGGCATAACGTCAGTAGCACAAAGGGGGTCGTTGAACCCATGCGCTGGGAGAGACAGCCCCCTTTGAGCAGGTAGGACAGGAGGAGGAGAGGGGGAGGGATGGGCCCTGGAGTTCTTGGGAAGGGCAAGGGTGACGTCAGGAGGAAGCCGTCTGAGGGGTTGAAGGCACTTGGCTATGTGAACCTGAAGCTTAGGAGAAAGTTCTGGGCTGGGGCTGCGGGAACTGGCATGTAGAGGGCAGCAGAAAGCATGGGAGCAGAGGAGCTCGCCTAGAAAATTTGTTTCTGCGTCTATAGCATTCCTTCTGATAACAGATATTGTTAGCCATAGCCACATGGTTACTAGAGGTAGAGATGGTCTGGGAGATAATGATTTCCAAAGAAGAAGAAGGGGGCGTGAAGTGCAGGGGCAAGGTTTAAACAGAGGATGTGAGTGTGTAAAGACTATAAAAGGTTTGTCCAGGCTGGACATGAGTTCCCTTCTTATGACCCTCTTGCCTACCCATGGCTGTGCTCCAAAGTGGGCGCTTAGCTACCCTGAGGGAGGGACATTCATGGCCTGTGTACTGTCTTCTTCCCTCGGGACTGGGCCAAGCCCTCCCATCAGCTAGACCGGGTCCTGGTCTACCTGTGAGAACGTCATGAGCAGTGTCTGCTCGCTGCCCGCCTTCCTTCAAGTCTCCCGTGCCGAGGGCAACGCTGAAGAAGGATCTTTGCTCCAGAGGACAAGATCGCACTGTGGACACATCCCTGACTGAGTCCTCGAATCCACAAATGTCACGAGGGCTCAGACCAAAGTTCTCTTGTTGGAGAAAGTATCTATACACAGCCCAGCAAGTCTGTCTAGCACGACTTCAGCCTTGTGTTAGAAATTCATGCTCTAAGGCCTTCCAAGTCACTCAGCCAGGAAGGGACTGTGCCATCCCGAGGACCAAAGAGCAGGGCCAGCGGCCGTAGAGCTGCCCCCAACTCTCCTCATGCCCCTGTCTTATTGCTACAGTCATATTTTTCTGCCTGGACACGTGGTATTTGCCTTAAGAAGGGCCCCCTACCGGTAAGGATGACGAAGCCACTCTGGGCTTCTTACATGAAAAGCCCCTTGACTGGAAGTGACAAGACTGAGAGGCCAATGCTTCCCTTCAGTTTGTCCCAGTTCCCTGTCCTCTCACCTAAGGCAGAACCGCCTTGACAGCTATTAAAAAGATGAGCAACTGCTTCTCTTTAAGCTTCGCTTAGCTGTGATTAATCAAGAAAAAGCCCAGCCTTTTTTCAATCCTCTGCAACCTTTCCTGAGCAGGTTTTTCACTGGCTCTGCTTTCCTGTCATCCATCAAAGGTTATCACAGCCTTCCAGGGAGTGTGCTGTCACCAAGATATTTTGTGGTGCTACAAGCTTCAGAACCAAGTTTCTGAAAGTATCACAAGGGTTGGGAACATTCCCTCCAAGTGATCCCCCTCCCCCCTGGCCTGGGGCTTCAGATGCTAAGTAACCACAATAATGTTAAGAGATCTTTATTATTCAAAAAATAAATAACAAGATAATCACCAGTTCACTCTGGAAACAATGGGGACTGCAGGTAGATACAATAGATTTCCTTTAAATCCAGTCATTTCTCTGGAAGGAGTGGGAAGCCTCAGAGCTGCCCCCCTGCCCGCCTACCCCATCGACAGTGGTGGAGATAGGAACAGGGTTGAAATAAGATACTTGATTAGCAACAGCCTGACTCTGTGTGTGTGTGTGTGTGTGTGTGTGTGTGTGTGTGTGTGTGTGTGTGTGTGTGTGTGTGTGTGTGTGTGTGTGTAGGAGAGAAAGAAAGGATGCGAATGAGTGTCAGGGTGACTGGCGGGGAGCAGGGTTTTCGGTTCTCCATTGCATTATACTTTCTAAAGTCTGCCCCACCTCCATCGTGGCCGCAGGGACCCAGAATCCACCGTAATTGAATGTGAGCTGAGGCTCCGCGTTTCCCTCCGGCATCTTCACTGAGAAATCAAATACATTCTCCACTGAAGGACACTGCACGCAAAGAAACAAAACTAAACTTGGCTAATTTTCTGCTGTTTACTCAGAATTCGAGCTGTGTGTAATGGCTTTGTCTTTTCATAGGACTCTCTGGATGTCTGCATCAGTGGGGTTGCTGCTTCAGAATATAAGCTCTTATGGAACAGGGGTTTCCTCCGCCCGGTAATTCACTCATTGCAGCCCTGCATGCCTTGGGATGTATAATAAATAGTTCTCCATGAGGAGGATCCTAGGGTTATAAATAGGCAGTCCAACGGGCTGCGGTGGGGCGGTCTTAAGTGCTTTGCTGGATTGTGAAGACAGCCAGCGTCAGCCCAGCCGCAACCTGCCAGCTTACACCGTTCAGAGCTTGAGTAAGCCAAACGACGTGAAGCCAGTCCCGTGGCTCACTTGGCTTGGGTCAGTCACGTTGACAAACACCGAAGCACCCGGTTGCAATTCAAAGACTCCTCCCAAGTGAATGGATTGCTGCCCGCACGGTTTGGAGGAACTGTGGGTATTTGCAGCTCTCAGTAAGATTCTCTCCGATCCACCTGGGGACTTTAGGCAGAGGCTGGCTATAAATGGAGCTTGACTCGAAGTTTCCCGATTGGAACAGAAGGTGACTTGGGCGTAGATGTAATAGAGTCCTTGTCTTTTCACGGCCAGCTGTTTCCCGTTTTCGAGGGTTACCAAGTTGGTGCTTAGGGTGTAGTATCCTTTGGGGGCCCACTGGAGAACTGTAATGGAGAGGGGAAAAAACCGTGGTCAGGTGGAGCGTACATGATTCAGATTCTAACAGACGATATGGTTTCGTGTTGGACACTGGCTTCACATAGGAGTGGAAGTTTGGGTCGTCAGGGATTCTGAAAGACCCATCCAGCCCTCAGTCTATGGAGGAGCCACGGCTGACCGATCAGCATGGGTTGCACAGTCAGACGGAGCTGGGTTCCCATCCAGGCCTTATTTAAGCTTGGGCAAGTCAATCTCCCTGAGCCTCTCAGTTCCTTACCTGTAACACGGGGCTCATATTACAGCCTATTTCAGAGACATGTGAAGATTAACTCAAGTAACAGAGCCCAGTGAGTTTCCTTCTCCCCTTGAGAGCTCTTAAAGCCAGTTTGCCCTTGAACTTAAAAGAATGTGAATGACTTAGAAATCCCAGGTCATAAATCACGCCTTCCAAAATACTCAAAGTCCTTGCTAATACTAACTCGTATCTCGCTTTCCTTGAACTTTCCCAAGTCGAAGACTTGCCGATCTCTCTTGCTCAGCTCAGCACAGAGAAAAGACCCCATTTCTTCCTACCTGATCATGCTCTAGCAAACCCGATCCGCCTCCCACAGCAGGGACTAAAATTAGGCAAGGAAGTATGAAAATAAACCTGTCATTTCACTGTGTGTTTTGATCTCCCATTGTAGTGGGCGCCACCAACTTGAAAGTGCCTGTATTCTTGTGGCTAAGCCGAAGTACCCACCAACAATGTGCCATTTTTCTCGCCTGAGATGTTGACTGGGTTCAAAGTAGTGTGTGCAGCCGATTTCAAATCTCAGCCCCCACAGACAGCTAGACTGCCGGGGGTGGAGGGTGGGGAGAAGTGAAAGTATCGATGCATTTGCTTCCTTGGGCTTTTATTTGAGCTCCTATTTGGTGCTCTTAGGCCTATCAGGGTGCAAGACCCCACCTGCTAAGACTCATCCTTTAGTAATTAGGAAAGGCATCCTGCAATGCCTGACATTTCTTGGGCCTCCAGATCACTCTAGAAATGCTTCATTATGATGTTTTCGCTTTTGGACCATCTGATTGAGAAAACACGGGCAGGTTCCCTATCTTTGAGTCCACAAAGTTTATCTTTGTAAGTCCTTACCTAATTTTCATCCTTGCTGTGAGATGTAGGGCAAGTTTGGAGCAGCGTGACCAAGTAGATCTGAGAGGCTTGTGGGGTAAGAAATGTGACTTTCTTCTCACCTGATCCCCTGCAGACATACTGTGATGCGGACTGTCAACCATGCTAGGACCAACAGTCATCATGGGCCTTTCGGCAGAATATGTGAGCATTGTGAAATGTATGCAAGGCGAGCTATTCTTCTAGGAGGTGTCTCTGTTGCTGGCATCCATCCAATCTGGATGAGACTGTATCATGTGGATGACCACCCTGGACATACCAGATATGGTTGTGATATTCTCCCATAAGTGTATTTTATGAGAAAGGGGTACATGGCAGAACGTATACGGAAAGAAAATCATTGAGAGTTGAAAAGATTACAGTATGTCGTCTGTTGTTACTTCATTGGAAAATCTAACATCCTGGCATCTATTGATCTTTGCAGAATGATTTTACCCTTAATTTCCCTGAGGTTGGCCCCAGTGAAGCTGGGGCTAATCATACAGGGATTGGCAGATGGCAGGAAATACCCCTTGAGGCCCATTTGCATATAGTGAAGAGGGGTTAGGACGAGGGATGCTCCCAGTTAGCAGGTCACTACGTGCCATCTCTTCCGTGTTATCAGAATAATGGTCCCTCCACCCAGTAATTCATCATTTAGAATCAGCCACAGAGCAAGAACCTAATGAGAACATCGGGATTGCTTCCCACCTCCTTTTGTCCCTTCAAGTCCCATCTGTGCATTTGAGCCTACTTTGAAGACAAGGGCAAGTGCACGAGGCATGTCTGGGTAGCTTTGTAAATTGGCCCCCGGAGGAAGACGGGAGCCTAATTGTTAGGCTGCCTTGCTTTAGCCTCCTGGCCTTCCCCCTCGGGTGGCTGATGCTCAGATGCTTCGGACTTACCAGATGCTGTTTTACTACTGGCCTCACTGATGACATGTGCCGCGATCTGAGGATCCTGATCACCTGAGATGAAACCAAAGACCAACTGTCAGGCCAAAGAAACACAAAACTGGCCACAGAACGATTTGGTCTAGTTCTGCAGCTGGGTCACAGAGACTGTACTTAAATAGGTTATGTGAAAGGAAGGATAAGATGGCCTTGAAATCCCTCGAAACCAGAGGGGAATGTTGGTTTCTAAAATCTGAACAACTGAGTCGGCTCTTTACACCGAGCCCATTCTTCCACTCGTCATTCAGTACTTGACTCCGCTTTACATAGACTGACACAGGCTAAAGAAAATGATCTTCATTAAACACATTTTGAATCTTGATTTTAAGAACAACTCCCATCCATTGGTCATCTTAGTGGGCCCAAAGGTCGTGTCTGCACACTTAGCTAGTAAAATGCTTATGGTGTCTGATTTGGTCAAGCACTGGCCACAGTGTTATATCTACCTCTAATTGTTGCTCATGTAAAAGGTTTGCTCCTTAATTACACATACTGAATCTCCTAAGTGCAGACACGGTGTGGAAGTTGGTTTGGTTTTTTTTCCCAGTAATGAGCCTGGAGCTGGACACTCTGTAGGTGTCCTATGAATAACGAGTCAAGCTGCATGACCTAAATGACCAGCTTTGTTAAGTGTATCATTTTCCCAAAGACTGCTAGGCAGCACCCACATGAACTGTTTCCTCAAATTTCACAGCAATTAACAGACAACATGGTACCACTCAACATATTTACAGTCATTCTGAAAGCAACGCCTTCATGGAAATCAGGTGACCCTTTGCATCCAAACCAATGGTTAAAGCAAGCTCTTTGCCTCAGAAAACAGTATCTGTATCTCTGTATGTATGTATGTATTTCTTTGTGTGTATTAAATTTACTCAAGCCATACCAGCTTTTACGCTGACTTTGTGCTATAGCAGTTTATCTAACAACACCCATCTACCAACACTCCATTTTCCCCATACTCAGCTGCTTGGGTCACTCCAGGCATTATTGTATTTGGTTTGGGGTGCTACATTCTAAAAAGAACAGAGAAAGTTAGTGTGTCCAGAAAAGGACCTAAACGAGGACAAGAAAAAGCCTGGAAAGGGTCATAGGAGAAACAATGGGAGACACTGAGAAGGTTTACCCTGGAGAAGAAAAGGCTCAGGGGCCATGACTGTTGTTTTCAACATATGGACAGCTGCTGTGTAGAAGAGGAATTATATACTTTCTTTAGTATGGCTCCAAAGAGCAGAACTCGATTCAGTTAGTGGAGATTATAAGAACAAATGTCAACTCCAGAGGAGAAAAGCCTTCTCTCGGGTATAGAGTAATCTTATTATTATAATTATTAGGGCTTTTCAGAGATGGCCCAGGCTGCTTTATGAGCTAGAAGGTGTCTAGGCATGTTTGATCAGACAGTCAATGGTCAGTGCTGTTGTGAAGGAGATTCGTGATCCGGGGATGGTGCAGGATTTGAGAACCGTCAAGGTCCCTTCCAACCCTGGGATGTTTGAGATGCTCTGACCTCAAGAACAGGGCAAAGAACAGCGCTGTCACACTGAATCACTCCTGGGTCTCCGAGGCTCCCTGGCCGTGTTTCCCCATGAAAAAACTGTTCTCGTTGAGTGATGAATGACACCGCTACCAAATGCTGACCGTCTTGTCATCTTATCCTCTGTAGGTGGTACTAGGCTGTTTGGTTGCTTTGATTAAGGTGTTGAAAATAATGTGATTTCTTCATACTTGGTATCGTCAGCACTAAAGGAACACAGGCTTCACTATAAATATGTCCATACAACTCCTTTCTAAATCACAGGCACCAGAGAAGGTATTGATGTGGCAATTGTGTTCCTGTTTTATTTCCAGGGCTACAGGTTCCCTGATCCAACACTGGGTTGTTCAGTATGATCGGCCTAAAGCTTCCTTTTAGTTTTTAAGTATTTATAGAAATGGTAAAGAGCAACCTACCTTTGTGCATTTCAAAGTTTTTTTCTTTCTTCTTCACTTCTTTGCTTTGCATTATACCCTAAAATAAGAATCATGGCAAAAGGTCATTTTGACAGGAACCCTGGCGGGGGCTTTGGAGGGAGGTTTCATTCATTTGGCACCTGCCATTACTCTGTTGCCTGTTTCTGGTGAAGATTATCATATAGACTCAGGTCCTGTCATTAATTCCATCCTACCGATTAGGAGCCCATGGCTTTGACAGATGAGCTGACAGCCCAGAAAGCCCAGGGGTGAACCTGGAAACAGAATCTGGGCTTTATTATCTTCCAGTGCTCTCTCCAGACCAATGACTGCCATCCTGACCCCTCCTATGACCCCAACCTCCCTGGCTTTGACGAGTTAAATAATGCTGAATGGGGAGCAGATTCTACCCTGGGAACTGGTATATAGAATATTATTAACATAAACCATGGTATGTATCTATTAGAATAAAACTGGTCTGAAATCTCTTAGGAAATGGAAATAGTAAGTTTGACCTTGGGAAGAAATCCCAGACTATGAAAAGATCCTCAGACTTTAAAAAAAAATTTTGTTGTCCCCGTCAATGGGCTGAAGAGATTCTCTTGTTGCTGGTTGCCTTGTGTGGCCCGTTCTTACTTAGAATCATCAGCGCGTATAGGAAACTCAGGTAATCTCCCAATGCGGCTGATGTTCCATTCCAAGCCAAACGCAGCACTTCTTAAGGGGTTTCTTCTCATTAGCAACTGCAGGAAGGCTAGAGGCACTTAAAGAAGCTATAGCAGAGAGTACCATCTACACAGACTGGAAGGTAATAAAGGCTGCTGTTGCCGTTTTAAAGATTTAAAGATACTGAATAAAAGGCACGGTGGGCTTAACGGGCAGGCATGAGGTCACCCAAGGAATCTGAGGTTGAAGCCGACAGTAGAAACTGAGATCACGTTCCGAGGCTGGGCTTAACGCTGTACTCTGAGCACAGATAAGGAAGGCAATAGTATTTTCACGTCTTCTGATAATCAAAGTCCTGTGTGCCTTCCAGTTCCTGGAATCAATTTTCTACAGCGCCCTTCCTTTTCGTTCCTCCCCAATAAGGTATTAGTGTTGTTACTGCTGAGGGGTTCCTTGTACGCTCGGCTTGAGTGCCAGATGTGAGGGTGTAAGTCATGGAGCCTAACCGGGGGCCCGCGCCTCAAAACTCTCACGGGGCCCAGAGCTTCAACTTTCCACTTGAGCTGAAGTGTGGCAGTGTGAAAGTGCTGCAACAGGAAAATGTTTGTGAGATAACAAGCAAACAAATGAATATTTCGTGTCTTTTCAAAAGATGGAGTGTGGTGATCGAGGGTGAGATACTTTTAGGCTAGGTGGTTGCATTGGTGTCAGGGCTTGGCCAACATGAAAATGTGAAGTCAGCAAAGTTTGCCCTTTATGCACCCGGCCTTGCCTTTCTGTGAACTCTGCCCCAGCCACACTCCCCAGAGCCTTTTTACCCCTCTTGCTTCACTCCCCACCTCAACTGAAAGACTTTTGAAAGTTGACTTTCAGAAAATCTGGAATTAGTTATTTCTCTCTTAGTGGGAACTCCATGTGGCAGGGTTGGATAGCTTGACCTTTAACTCGAAAAGGAGATGCTTTGACCTTATCAAAGACACCTCGGGCATTGGCGAGCAGACAATCATGGGACTGATCATTCTAGCAGGGAGCTGGGGGGAGGGAGAAAGTTTTAATGTGTAATTATACTATTTAAAATGCCGCCTTCATCTACTCTAACATCAGCCCCGAATCCCATCTTCCACCCAGAGTGACAGCTTGGTGCGACCTGCCTCAAGAAATAATGAGTTCCCCGTCACTAGAGGTGTTCAAACAGAGATTGAGTGACCTCTGGGTAGCGGCTGTGGGGAGAAGAAGCAGCTCTGGGTTGATAATTGGATCTGATGATTTCGAAGACCCCTTCCTGTGATTCAGGCCTTGGGTTGTTCTGGACCAATCAGACTGTGACCCAGAAAGAAAGGCTGCTAACATTAGCTAAGAATATAAATAATCCAGTTTGGGGGTTATTTTGTAGTTGGCCTGTTGGGTTAAAAAAAAAGTCCAAAATATTGTTTTAGAATGAGAAGTTTCGGGGAATAGATATTGGAACGGGGGTCAATCGTTGGAACAGGACTGGGGAGCTGGAGTACTTTGTGTCTGATTGTCGTGCGCATCGTTGGCGCAGATGACGTTGACTCGGACTCCACCCCGCAGCACTGGAGGCAAGGGGCTTCCTCTGTTGCACGGAAGGAGCCCTGGCGGACATGCCTGAGAAGGTCTGCCTTTCCAGAGTATGAAACTTGGGAGCTGTCACTTTTTTCATGCAAGCATAAGCAAAGAGGCCAAACTGACTTTCTTCCTTACTTTTGTCCTGGGTAGCTGATTTGGGAAGCTTTACATATCCAACCTGAAATACAGCCATGAGGAACTGGCAGTACAAATGTAAAACTCTCAGTAAGAAAGAGGGAGGGAGGGAAGACACCAACAGCCACTCTCACTGCCTTTGCGGGTAACTGAAGTCTGATCACATAATTACAGGATGTCAGAGCTGGTAGTGCCCTGGCAGATCATCTCAGCCCTCTCATTGGATAGATGAGAAAAATGAGGCCCAGAGAGGTGAAGTCATTTGCTCAAGGTCACACAGCCCGGCACATTAAATATGCTACTTGGATTATTAAGCGTTGTTCTCAAAGTGGCTTTATTCCCATTTAAATTTGCAACACCTTCCAATACCCTGTAATACTGGCCAGAAGCCTTGAAGAACTAGAGAAACTCAAATCGTTTTCAGGCCTTGCAAATAAAGAGTTAGGAGTCTTTCTCTAAAACATAGATTAGTGTAAAGAACCTAAAAGCCAGCAAGAGATTTGAGCTTCATTCAGATCCCCGTAGGTGACCCAGGAATAAGCTTTCGGAGTCCTCACTACTGGATTAAAAATGACACACCGGGGACAGTACAGGAGGACAGGAATAAGCTCAGAACTAAGCTCTCAGGTCCTTCACTCCCAGGTTAATTACATATTATCCACATGTGAGAGCTAACTCCTGTTGGTTTCTCCAGATACCCACCCATCTGGCACAGCGCCGCCCTCAGCCTGGATGCGGCCTCCTAGTCACGACCCCCAAGTCCCCGGAGGGCCCAAGGTATCTGACTCAGTGTTCTGAGGGGGAAACAGGCAGAAAGGCTTCTTGCTGTTCTTCTTCTGGAGAAAGAGCTCCTAGACCCCTTGTCTACAGCGATGGAATTAATGTTGTGGGCATGTCCTCAGTAAACGGTCTAGAAACTCTTGCTTTAGGTACCTATCATAGGCCACTGCAGTTACTTCATGCTGGGCACCAGTCTGTTGGGCTAGAAGGCTTCAGACTTTCTGCCTCAGGTCTTGATTGGCCCTAGAGGGGACTGACTCCATGAGCAGGTGGTATGATACAGGGTCTGGTTCGAGCGGTACTGAGACAGTCCATCGCCAATTGCCCACACCTCTCCTCACAGTAAAAGGAAAAGATTTCACTTACATGGCACCTGAAATCCCATCATGAGAGAAGCGTTCCTTCATATGTTAGAGTCTATCAGTGTTCAGAAGTCCCCACCGCCCCCAGTAAAGGCAAACCCTTAACCTGTGGCCTGACAACGCTGCAGTGGCCAATGGTTATCGCTTCTCTGGGAAATGGGGACCAGACCCTGGGTCCACAGTGGGAAGGCATCAAGGTTTGGATGGAAAGATAAGAAAATGCAAAAAACAAACTTGGTAGACTTCATCCTTTCCCCTGAGGCATCTGCATGTCTGAGCTCATGTGCATGTGTGAATGTGTCCATGAGAGTGTGTATCTTCCCCAGAGAGAGTCACTTTTGTTCTTCTTAAGGGCATTCCTTTCGACGAGCACACTTCCAACTTTCCTTTCCCTTTTAACCGTAGGATTTTGGCTTCATTTCTGTTTTTTTGATACACATACCCATATATACATGTATGTACATATGATGGCGATATGCATCTATAGTATATATATAACACATGTTTAAATTTTACATGGTCACGTTTTAGTGTCCCAACCTAGCAGGTTTTCTCAACCAAAACTTTTCAGTGACACTTTTCCCAACAACTGAGGTCCTTACCGTGACCAGGTCTTCAAACCGGCTTCGAATTTCCTCACAGTTCAGTAATGATAAGGACCCCTCTCCTTTGCTGCAACGCTGTATCGTTTTCATGAACACAAAATCTTCATGAAGATTCCTTTCATCTTCTATCTATTTATGAAATAACAGGGACATGAGACATTGTACTTCTGTCTGCCTCTACAATCACTTCATGGCCTCAACGACATGAGGAGGACTTTGCAGATATAAACGGGGCATAATAACAAGTTAGTATACTGGATTACTGATATCTGGTATTAGCAGTTTAAAAACTCTACAAAAGCCAGCAAAGAAAATGTCATGTGGTCTGCAATGCTAGGTAGAAATCACAGCTATTCTAATGAAATTTCATCACAAAGGGTACTTTTTCCCGTGTATTGTAGCAGCAACATTCTCTAATGGTCATATTTCCCATTGCTTCAGTAATGATTGGTCATTATAAACACAGTCTATAAAATAGTTTTCTGCTGAGCTAATTTGCCCACTTAGTTTTAGTGTTTGTGTTGCAGTGCTCTGGTGAAGGTAATTTGCAATGTGTATCAATAACTTGAGTTCTAATTACATCTCTCTCTTTTTAAGTTTAGTATTTGCAGAAAACATTTTCATTTTTAAAGAAATCATCTTTCATTCCCAAAGGTAATGAGATATTTTATTTTCCAATGTCTTAGAATAAGTAAATAGATGGAATTCACTTGTTTAATCAACTAATTCTGTGCTATTTTCTTATATTCAGATTACATTTTTAGATTCAAAACAAGATCCAGCTAGCCGGTGGCTTTCACCGTCATTAAGAGAACACCCAAGTGCCAGGGTAAACTTGAATCTACCCAGGTCAGTATTTCCCCTAGAGGCTAGGCTTATGTCCAGGCATTTGATTGGCAGAGCCCAGCAGACCAAACACAAACAAACAAACAAGCAGACCCAGACCCCTGCTCTTTTCTCAGCAGTGAAACCTGAAATCTGGGTAACCCAAGAATTGCCTCAATTGTTCCAGCTCCACCTTCTCCCAATAGGTAACCTCCTAGTCTTAATTCAAGATTGGCATCCCGATAATGGCCACTCGCACATCCCTGAGAAAACGCAGTCTTCAGATGCTGTGCATCCACAATTCCCACATCTAGACTTTTAGGAACAGCCAAGTAATGGACCAAATTTCTCCTTTTCATCTATGATTGGGATTTTTTCAACACAGCCAATAATGCTTATGAGTGGAGGTGGGTAAACGCATGGAAACAGGATAAATCCTAATGGTTATTTTTCTTAAGAATGCAGAACGACCTGCTAACTTCCTCCACTCTTTTGTTCTGTATGTCCAACCGTTTGAGAACGTAAAACATCTCAGCGGGAAACTGAGCAGCTTGCAACTACAATCAGCATTTGAAGAATTATACAGAGAACGCCACTTTCAGGGACTTACCCATGTCTATGCTAACCTGAAACTATGCATTTTCAGCTCAGATTGATGCTTTCCTTGTCTAGTTGGAGATTTAGAAGAAAAACAGTTGTCTCCATCAGAAAAAAAAATAGTTTACTTTTTAAGCAAAACCTTAGCAAATCATTATAGCTCATG
Organism: Tursiops truncatus; assembly: GCF_011762595.2. NCBI lineage: Eukaryota > Metazoa > Chordata > Mammalia > Artiodactyla > Delphinidae > Tursiops > Tursiops truncatus. Next base: position 14,573,567 of record NC_047055.1, read on the forward strand.
CCTACATAGTACTTATTTTGTGCCTGGCTCTGGTCTTAGCTTGAATTTAATCTATGAGGTGGGTACCATTAACATCCCCATTTCTCAAATGTGGAAACTGAGGCATAGAAATGGCAAATAACTTGCCTGGGATCACAGAACTAGTAGGGGACCGAGTCAATATTTGAACCCAGCAGTCTGACTCCAGAGCCAAGGTTCTTGACCAGAGAAAAGAGTGGAACATCTCACTAACTAGCCCACAACCACTGCGCCACAAGACCACTTATCTATTTGGGTTCTTACCATTGTCCATCATTTGGGTAGAACTAAAACCAACCAACCCACACATCTATAAGAACCCCAAATTTAGTTAATAAAGGCCTACGGTTCATCTTACCTTGTCCAATCTTCTGTGAAGATACACAGCAAAAAGCGCTGACCCAATCATCTGGGTGATAAGAAAAACAGTCAGTAAATACATAAAAATTTTCATACTGACGGGTGGTCCAGTGGCCACAGAGCGGGGAGAAGGTTGGCTGTACGTTTCGATCATGCTGCGTTCGAGTTGAAATGATGTCTTCTGACCGAGAAGGTGGCAGAGGCAGCATGAGAAGACTGTCAAAGTGGCCACCTTACTCAGGATTAGTTAAGAGCGCACAATCGTCGCAGCCCACACTTCCTGGAAAATGTGCTTCGCAGTCTTCTCTCCCGGCAAAAAAAGTTACGTAAAGGTTTTTTTTTTCTATTTTTTTTTTACCTACCCATCTCATTCACTTCCAGGCTTTCCCTTTCGTTAGTAAAGAAGAAACAAGTTTCTTCTTCCATACATTCATTCTTGCCTTGAAATGTCATAGACTTCTTAACAGACAATGGCAGTACTTTCCTATCGCTGTCTAACGTTTGGGGTTCACCAGTTTCAAGGAAAGAGCCAAATGAATCCACCAGCAATAGAATTATTTCAATTTCAATCTTACTAATATAAATCGGGAACCTGGTAGATGGGGAAAGAAAGAAACATCAACAAAAGCTTGGATCGATTTTGCGACTGGCTTCCCACTGGCTAACTGCTTGTTAACATTTCTTTCATCTTTAAACCCAACGAAGTCCCGGCGGCTTTTCGAGGCAAGTCTACATGGCATAAAGCAAAGAGGAGTGCTGACAATTAGTAAAGAAAATTTAGCTGGAAAGATAATTCAAGAAAAATACCCTTTTCCAAGGCCAAGAGAAGTAGCGTCTTGGGGTAATTCAGGCCAAAACTCTGGGATTGAAGTTAAAGTAGGAATATTAGCTTGATTTAGCCAAGTTGTCTGTCTACACTGTTCCAGTCCATCAGATAACTGTTGATGCCAATGTATCCGTTTGGACTAGGGAAAATAGGCTGCAGTTAAGAGACCTGAATTCTAGCCCTTGGTGTACCAATAAATTGCTGTGGACCTCGAGCCTATCACTCTCCCTCTGCAGATCTCAGTTTCCTCATATCCAAATGGGCAGTTGTACCCACCTTGCTTATCCTCTAGGTTGTTATGAAATCCTATGTGCATGAAAGATGCTTGAAAGCTGTTAAGATATAGAGAAACACTCTCACCTTGGGTTTTATGCTATTTGTTTAGCCTATGATAACGAGTTTTCCAAATAATTGCCAAGTCCTTACATACTAGCAAAAAACAAATGAACAACATCAAAAACACCCAGCGTCTTGACAACGAATTGAATCATTGAAGTGTGTAGAATTACGCGTTTCTGAATGGCTTTTGATGGTCTTATCAGATGGCCTTCGAAATAAAAGTAGCTGTGGAAATCCCTACCCCACATCCCAACCTGGTCTAGAAACCATGATAAGATTGCTTTGGTGATTCCTATAAGATTGTTTTGAGACACAAATAGGAAATGTAACAAACTCCTCTGATAGGCATGCTATCTGCATAGTTACCACCTGCTGTCTTCCCCTCCCACGCCCCAGCATCCTGTCCTGGGCGCAGATCTCACTACATCTGCCAAGTAGGTGGCTTCAATGCATGTGATAAACTTTGATCAGTCAAGTCAGAGGCTTCAGTTCTTAGACAAGGAACCTTAGTTCCACTAAAGGAAAATTATCACAAGAACTAAAAGGGGCTCGAGGACTTCTCCAGGAGCAGCTTCATACCATGGCAGCATGCCAGAGCTGCAAGGACCCTGTGACCATCAGATCAGTCTAGCCCCGAGAGAGAGGTCGCTGAAGGGACCAGAGTTGCCGACAATGCCACGTTTGTTCACGTGACCAACTTCAAGAGAGAATTGTCCAATCTCCCTGCCTCCACTTCCTGACTTCTGCTTACAATATCCCCCTGAAACTGCTTCCACCATTATTAGCACAATAGTTTGGGCTGAATACTTTTTATTTTTTTTAATATCTTTATTGGAGTATAATTGCTTTACAATGGTGTGTTAGTTTCTGCTTTATAACAAAGTGAATCAGTTATGCATATACATATGTCCCCATATGTCTTCCCTCTTGCGTCTCCCTCCCTCCCACCCTCCCTATCCCACCCCTCTAGGTGGTCACAAAGCACGGAGCTGATCTCCCTGTGCTATGCGGCTGCTTCCCACTAGCTATCGATTTTACGTTTGGTAGTGTATATAGGGCCATGCCACTCTCTCACTTGGGCTGAATACTTTTTAGAGTTAATTTTCAGTGACATTTCCAGTAGTCTGTTGACCTATTATTTTGTTGTCATCCTTCTGAAAACTCTCCCATCTTGCCTCTCAGAATCCTTCTTCATGTGATTCCTTTTTCCCTTGTACCTCTTAAAACTTTGGTCTCTCCCAACCTCATGCTCATCCCCTCCCCTCTTCTCATTCTACATGTTTGCCTTGGATGGTTCCCATCCATTTTCATGGTTTTCACTATCACCTTATAGTGATAAACCTCAAATGTATAACTGCAGCCCTGAACTGTGGATTTGTAAGTGCAGCTACCTCTGAATGTGTCCACTTGGATACCCCCAAACCACCCCATATTTGGCATGCCCCAAACTTAACTCATCTCCCCACTCCACTTCCAACCCAGACTTGTTCTCCCTCCAGGCTCTCCCCATCTCAGTGAATGGTACTACTACACCCACATAATTGTCCAAGACTTGGGAGTCATCAAGGATTCCTTCCTCTCTCTTGCCCAGATTACTCCCCAATCCCAGTGGCTTCCTCATCCCCAAAGCTTCTCGACTGCCACCACTCCTTTCTATCCCCCTGGGCAACATTCTAGTCTAGGCCCTCATCCCCTCTCTCCTGCATGACTGAATTGTACGTTCCTAATTGATTGCCTCGCTTCCCTTCCCGCCCCACCCCATCCGTCCTCCACATCACCAGAAGAATGTTAACTCTAAATCCTGTAACTGACCGTATTATCTAACCTGATTTTACCCCCCTAAGACGATGCATTAGACCCAGGGAAGCAGGTTGACAGTTTCCTGGCATGTTCAATGTGAATGGGATTAGCTCCGGAATAGCCTGATGGTCCTGTAATCCCTGAAGCCTCCTCTTTCTCCCATCCTTCTTCTGCCTGGTCCTCTAGATTGCTGCAACATTGGCTACCTATCCAGCTTCCACATTTTAGCTCTACTTTCTGATTCTGTACCAGATGTCCTTTGTGTGTCTCTCCCCCAACAAGGAGTGGCCTGGCCCTGGTGTTGGGTCCCCTTTAAAGATCTTCAGTTGCCTAATGCATTCAGAAGTGATTTTTAAACTAGGTTACCGAGAAATCTGTAGACCTGGGGAGTCCAGGGGAATGCCTGCAGATAAAGTCAAATACTGACTATATTTTTCTTAGTTCAGAGAAAGAATTAAGTGAAGGGATTGAATTGTTTCATTTTTCAGTTTTTCTTGCATAAAGTTTTCTCAAATCTCTGTCACCCTTTTCTACTACTGATTTTCTTCTAGCTGACGATTGATCTGCAACAAATAAGCATCAGGGAAAAAACGAAAAAAACAATGGATCGCACACATTCTGATGTGACTAGGCTTGTGGTTGTGATTTTATATTGATAACCTAGAACACAGTCAGAGTTTCTGCTAGGAAAGTTATTTCCAGTACATAAGAAAGAGTTAAATATATCAGCATTTTGTTTGTTCTACAAAGGGCCTCTCAAGGACTCTTTTCCCTGAACATGTCTGGAAAACCCTAGCCTAGAGGATAGTGTTTCCACTGTAAGCATAGCACAGGTTCCCAGCCCTGCCCACCTTTCTGTCTTCATCCCCCACCACTCACTCATGCTCAGACTTGAACATCACCCATGTCCCGCTAAGCTTATTTCCCCGAATGTGCTGTGTTTGTTCAAGCTGTTCCCCTATGAACATCATGACTCCCTCCTTTTTTATCCACTAATGTTGAAGAGATACCTGCTCTGTGAAACGTGCCCTTCCAGCTGACAAGGTGCCCTCTTCTGTGCTCAATCTATCATAGAATTCGACACATTACATCATAACTGACTTGTCAGATTTCCCTACCATTAGCTTCTAGAGGAAAGATAATTACAAATCTCAGAATCCCTGCTTCCTGACACATTGTAAGGAATTAGTAAATCTTTGCCCAATTACTTAGTTTTCTTTTCAGGGGATAGAAGGGGAAGTTGTAAAATATTCTAATCTGGTAGAACAGCACTGGCCAGGCTCTCTGGCGATACAAATCACAATATATTTGTTTTACGTTTTCTTCTATTCCTTTAATTATCTCTCTTTCCTCTGGGGTCAGTTCCATTTGTTTATTTTGGTCCTTCTCCTTCATGTTGATAGTTTTCCTCAAATGTCTGGTGACCCTTAGTTGTCTGGTCATATTTATGAATGAAGATCTATGTTAGCTTTCATGGGTGGATGGCATGGGTTTCCTCTACAATTGCATTGATCTGTTTCCCCCACAAACCTCTCCCCGGAATGGGAGGGCCGGCTGTGGGTTCTGTTTAAGTGGGTAGAGCTTGTCAACAGGCAGGTTTCCCTTTAGGTTATGTGGGTTGAGAGGCAGGAAGGCCGGGACCCCCACAACTGATAAAGTAAGGAGGGCTTTTCTCTGGGGGTGGAGACCTTTAGAGGGTTTCGCTCTTGACTGAGGCTGGTTTTCCTTTTGTTTTCTTTTGCCTATTCGTTGTGGAGGTCTCAGCACACTCCCTAGAGTCCTCCTCGGGCAACTTTAGCCTGAGGGCAAAGGCCCAATGTTGCTGCTGACAAAGGGTCCATGGGGGAAGGGAGAGAGGGAGAAAAGGGGTCCACCTGTCCTAGCTGTTCCACTGCAGCTCTTTATTGAGTTGCCATAATGATTCCTTCCCTGCCCACCCCTGCTCTGCATTTACCAACTCTGAGATTGCTGCCTCCTTGAGAGAACCCACTCTTGCTTCTGATTTCTTGAATTGCAATGTTTTCTGCTCTGATTTCTCTGTTAGCCCAAATTCATTGGGTTTCTTGCTTCCTGGTATCCCTCAAAATTTATTTCACATTGATGTCACCTTTTCTTGTTTCCCATTGTTGCTGTGATTTCATTCGGTTTACATTTATTTGTGACTGAGTAACACATTCACATGGTTAAATATGTGATAGAAAAGAGTGTGCAGTGTAGAGTCTTCCTTCTGCATTTTCCTCCTAGTTCTTCATTGGCAACCAGTGTTGTCAGTTTCTTATGTACCTCCCAGAGATGCTTTTATGCACCTTCAAGCAAATACATAGATATTCTCTGACACTCTTTTTTACACACAGTAGTATACAATATACTGTCTACATCTTTGTTTTTTCATTTAACACTATACATTGGAGATTACTCTACATCAGCAAAGTGCTCCCTTTTTTTTTGGCGGTACGCGGGCCTCTCACTGTTGTGGCCTCTCCTGTTGCGGAGCACAGGCTCCGGACGCGCAGGCTCAGCGGCCGTGGCTCACGGGCCCAGCCACTCCGCGGCATGTGGGATCTTCCCGGACCGGGGCACGAACCCGTGTGCCCTGCATCGGCAGGCGGACTCTCAACCACTGCGCCACCAGGGAAGCCCAGTGCTCCCTTTTTTTTTATTACAACTGCATGGTATTCCATGTATGAATGACACACCATCGTTTAACTAGCCTCCTCTTGATGAACATTTAGGTTGTTTCCAGTCATATGATATTAAACAATGTTGCAACAAATAACCCTATACTTATTCACTTTTCTTTTTATGAGTCTGGAGTTTGGGGGGTAGGGGTCTGGGCTGGACCCATGAATTTGGGGGTTTTATTTGTTTATTTATTTATTTATTTATATAAATTTATTTATTTATTTTTGGCTGCGTTGGGTTTTCGTTGCTACGCGCGGGCTTTCTCTAGTTGCGGCAAGCGGGGGCTACTCTTTGTTGCGGTGCGCAGGCTTCTCATTGCAGTGGCTTCTCTTATTGTGGAGCATGGGCTCTAGGTGTGCAGGTTTCAGTAGTTGTGGCATGCGGGCTCAGTAGATGTGGCTCGCAGGCTTTAGAGCAGAGGCTCAGTAGTTGTGGTGCACGGGCTTTGCTGGTCTGCAGCACGTGAGATCTTCCCAGACCAGGGCTCGAACCTGTGTCCCCTGCATTGGCAGGTGGATTCTTAACTACTGCACCACCAAGGAAGTCCTTATTCACTTTTTTTTGTTTTTATTTTTTTAATTTTATATTAGAGTATATTTGATTTACAATGTTGTGTTAGTTTCAGTTGCACAGCAAAGTGATTTATACTTATTCACTTTTTAAAGTTTCTTTCCAGGCATATCTGTGGGATCTGGAAGGCTAAAAATCACATATATATATATATGCTTTTAAACCTTGACCAATCAACATGTTAACCTGAACACATCACAGTCAAAGGAAGGTAAGTTAAAAGCTATTGCTGTGGCACATATATACACTGGAATATTACTCAGCCATAAAAAGGAGCAAAATTGAGTTATTTGTAATGAGGTGGACAGACCAAGAGTCTGTCATACAGAGTGAAGTAAGTAAGAAAGAGAAAAACAAACGCATATATATGGAATCTAAAAAAATGGTACTGATGGACCTAGTGGCAGAGCAGGAATAAAGACGCAGATGTAGAGAATGGACATGAGGACTTCGGGGGGACGGGGAAGCTGGGACGAAGTGAGAGAGTAGTATTGACATATATACCCTACCAAATGTAAAATAGATAGCTAGTGGGAAGCAGCCGCATAGCACAGGGAGATCAGCTCGGTGCTTTGTGACCACCTAGAGGGGTGGCATAGGGAGGGTGGGATGGAGGGGAAATGGGGATATATGTATACATATAGCTGATTCACTTTGTTGTACAGCAGAAAGTAACACAACATTGTAAAGCAATTATACTCCAAAAGACGTTAAAAAAATAATAAAATAAATAAAAGCTATTGTTTATTTTCCATTAGTCAGATCAATGCATAGAAAATTGTCTGTATTATGCACCCTCTTCAAAGCCAGGCCTTACATTGTAAAGCTTCCAATGCAAAGTCCCGTGTGGCCTTGCCGATTTTGGTTGCACTGTGTGGGATTCTCCATGCAGGTCTGAAGCAGAAAGCCAGAGATGATGTGATCTCTGCTGCTTCCATCCAGACGCTACACTTGCAGACGAGATTGGTAAGAAGCATTTTCAGGAGACATTTCCTTCAATCAGTTTATTTGCTCAAATTAACATTCACCGAGTGCCTACTGTGGCCCAGGTGCTGAGCTGGATGCTGGGGATACAAAGATAAAAATGATAGTCCCTACCCTGTCAGGAGCTCCCAGTCTACAGAAGCCAATCAATACATGAGCAGACAACCATGAAACAACGTGAGAAGTACCACGGTAGAGGTGAAGACAGAATGCTGTGGGAGTGTTAAGGAAGAGGATCTACCCAGCAGGGAAGTAGGATAGAGAGAATGTCCAGGAAGGCTTCCTAGATGAAAATACACCTGTCATAACTTTGTATCCTGACTTCTAGCACCCCACTGACAAATCCCCATGTTCATTGTCTATCTACTGTCCTTGGCTTTTCTAGTCTGAATCTTCCACCCCTTTTCCTTCTGCAGCTATCTTTCTAGTCGGCTGTACTCACTCTGACATGCCAAAGGCTTAGGAGGAGTAAGATAGGAGAGGGTTGGTGATAATCATCTCCAGCATGGATGAATTGGTTGGGGATGGGGATAATTGGAATGTTGGCCTCGTTTCAGATATTAGTTTTGAGAGTATGATCAGAATCCTCAATCTCTAGCTGCCTACCTCCATCCCATGTCTCCAAGGTGAATTTTCTGGGCAAATGTCTACTCTTTGTTTCTAAATTTTAGGCACCATGACTCCACTCTCCATTAGTGTAAGAAAAAAGCTGTATTTGTTTATGTGTTTAAGGAGACAAGAAACACAGGTAACAGTGGTTACCACTGGCAATACAATGGAGTTTATGGGGAGCAAGTTTTACTTTTTAATCTATACCTCTGTGCCCTTTGCATTATTTTTATTTATTAAAAAATTTAAAAAAAATTTTTGGCCACACCATGTGGCATGTGGGATCCTAGTTCCCCAGCCAGGGATCGAACCCCCCTCCCCTGCATTGGAAGCATGGAGTCTTAACCACTGGACCACCAGGGAAGTCCCTGCATTATTTTTATAATGAGCATATTTTACTTTTGTAATTTTTAAAACAAACTTAAAAATATTTATTTGGTTGCGCTGGGTCTTAGTTGTGGCAGGCGGGCTCCTTAGTTGCAGCTTGTGGGCTCCTTAGTTGTGGCACGCAAACTTTAAGTTGTGGCATGCATGTGGGACCTAGTTCCCTGACCAGGGATCGAATCTGCATCCCCTGCATTGGGAGCGTGGAGTCTTAACCACTGCGCCACCAGGGAAGTCCCTAAAATAAACTTCTTATGGAAGTAAACTTTTACATACAGAAAAAGTGCACAAATCATAAGCTTAATGAATTTTCATAAAGTAAATACACCCATTGTAATCATCACCCAAATTGTAGACTTGTAGATTTTTAATAGTATCTTGGAAGCCCACCTCTTGTCTCCTTCCAATCACCTCCACTTCTCACAAAGGTAACCACTATTCTGCCTTCTATCACCAAAGAATCGCTTTGACTAAGAGTTCCAGTTGCTCCTTATCCTCACTAACACTTGGTATCATCAGTATTATTTATCTTAGCCATTCTAATAGGTCTGTAGTATTGTCTCATTCTGGTTTTGATTTGCATTTCGCTAGTGGCTAATGATGTTGATCATCTCTGCATGTGCTCACTTGCTATCCACGTCCTCTTGGATGCTAAAATCTTCCATAAATATAGAACATAATCATTTAAGAAAATTGTTTGAAGATAATAACACCATTAACCAGACTAGGGGATATTCTTTGAGTGCAACAATTCTTCTGAGAGGCAGATTAGGGTGGTGGAAATAGCCAGATTTTGGTACTTGTTGTGGGATCTTAGGCAAATTATTGAACCTCTTTGTGCCTCGGTTGCTCTGTCTATAAAGCAAGGATAATAATAGTTCTTGCTTCATAGGGTTGGCCTGAGGATTAGATGAGAAAATTACGTAAGGCTCTCTGCTCCATGCCTGACACTGGTTCATCAGTGTCTCTCTGCCCTTCTGGCAAAGCCTGGAAAGAAGGCATGAAAGAGAAGGTTGTCCTTGAGGCAGTCAACGGCTTAGTATCTGAGGGAGAATGGATGAGTGATTCCTCTTTCTCTAGGTCTAAGGAAAAATACTCTAGAGTTGTGTCCTAGAGTTTCTGTGCCCTCACTTCCTGCTGCTCCCTCCACCCCACCCCCACCAAACAGCAGGAGAAGCCTGCTTTGAAGGAAATTCTAGAAGAAATTCTAGTCATAACTGGGCTCTCAGATGCTACTGCATCCCTTGTATGATTTAAACACCTACTGCTGTGTGTCTAGCAGAAAGACACAAGCCCCACAGTGCACTGGGGAAGCATCTCAGTAGAGTGAGTGCAGGGGGTTGCGGGTGTACGCAGGAGAAGGAAGGTGACGGCACCAGCGGGTCCAGGAAGGTTCCTGGAAGAGGTGACATCCGAGCCCTGAAGGAATTTTCTGAGTGAGGGAAGAATGCATCCCAGGTACAGGGAATAGCATGTACAAGGCCCCAGAGGCTGGAGACCAGGGGCTCTTTCTCTTCTTGAGGCTGCGTTCTTGGGACCACAGCCTTGTTCTGGGCTCTGCACAGCACCTCAGGTTTTTCCATTGTGCCCTTAAGGTGGAGCATCTCCTTATGAAGCCTTTATAGTTAAAACATCCCCTTTGTTCCAGGTTGAAGGGTCTCAGGGATCAAGTGCTGTACAGGCGTGTACATTTTGGGCACCCATCTTTCTTCAGAGATCAGCCTGATACGCTTGAATATATGATACTTGTCTGTGTGGTTCTAGCTCATTTCTCACCTCCCTCACTGCAATCTCAGATTGCCTTCTGCATTCCCTCCAGAGTCCAGGACTTCAATAGACTGGCTCCTAGCTCCTATGCCCCAAACCCTTCCGCATAGCCTCTCCCTGGGGCCCCTAATCTACCCCTACCCTAAACCTTCTTGACTTAACTTGTTCAGCGTTCTCTCTTCTCTCTCCCCCTCCCCCAGCTTCTAACTGCTCTCCTCCAAGCTGCCTTCTTCAGCTCTGACCCCAGGCTAGGGCGGTCCCTCCCTCATCCCTCCTGTGGTCCGTTCCGACAACCCACTGGGGCTATTTCTGAAATGAGCGCTTCTGCTCCTGACTCATGTCCTAGGTCTCCTCACAGGAGACTGTCTTCTTCATGGGGACTGACTCAGGAGCCCTCTAGTTCTCCCACCGTGTCTCCTGGGGCCAGCCTCAAGGTTTCCGAAACGGGGAAACTGAGGCTCAAAGAAAGGGGATGACTTACGAGGGTTAGCAGGCGGCAAGTTAGTGACAGAGCAGAGACCACCCCAGGCCTCCAGACTTCCAGCCAATGCTCTTTCCCAGGAATCAGGTTGCCTCTCAGAAGGCTCAGGTCTTCTCACTGCCATCAGCTCCCATCCACCGACGGCACCGGGCACCCATCTCTCTCAGTACTTCCTTCCTGAGCCACTTCACTAAGACTGGAGCTGACCCATCCAGGCTTCTGACTCAGCAGTCCAGCAAAGAACATCCAGCCATGTCTGCATCTGATTAAGGAGACGCCAGGGGCAGGAAGCCTATTTTTTCCTCTGGCAGGGTGGAGGGTGCAAAAGAAGGCGGGGAGAGTCAGTGAGATGGTAAGATGTCAGGGACCACGGGGGTGGGGCGGGAGGTGGAAGGGTTGGATCAAAAGATTTAGGATTCCTAGTGAAATACATTTGGGTACAGAAATACATTTACTGACTTAGAAGGACCGCTGTGATGCAATGTTAGTGCAAATATCGTGGCAAAAATAGAATGTTCCCATAGTTCTGCTTGTGTAAAAGTGAGTTGAGAGTGTCTCCAAAGTGCCTATGAGTGGTAGTTAGCAATTAGCTGTGTGTTGCCCTCCACTCTCTGCATGTTAATTTTTGCCCAGAAGTTAATAGTTGACGATGACCACAACCTTGGAGAGCTGCTGCAACACAGGCGTTCACCTGTAAATAAACGGAGCTGAAAACTTTCCTCCTTCACAATATCCCACAGCGAACAGTGCCATCTTGTCCAGTGCGGATTTAGACCGGCTCCCACAAGAGCACGTCTACATCTATTGCAACGTCTAATCCAGTCAGGGATTTTGACATCAAGTGTTTTCTGACTGGGAGGAGCAGGAAGCCCTGGGGCCTCCTATTGTCACAGGGTCACTGATGCCTGGAGACCTCTCTCTTGACATGGGGGATCCAACCGTATCTGAAGCGTGTTTAAATAAGCAACAGGGTTGACACTTGTACTGAGTTGAATAGCGTCCCCCTCACATTCTTGTCCACCTGGAATCTGTGAATGTGATCTTAGTTGGAAATAGAATCTCTGCAGATATTAGTTAAATTAAGATGAGGCCATACTGAATTAGGATGGGCCCTAATCCAACGACTGATGTCTTTACATGAAAAGGAAAATTTGGACTCAAATTGAGGAAAGATGGCCATCTGAAGATGGAGGTGGAGGTTGGAGTGATGTGGCCACAAGCCAAGGAACATCAGTGATTGCTGGCTGTCACCAGAAGCTGGAAGAGGCCAAAAAGGAGCCTTTGGAGGGAGCATGTCCCTGCCAACACCTTGATCTCAGACTTCTGGCCTCCAGAACTGTGAGCGAATACATTTCGGTTGTTGTAAGTCACCCAGTTTGTGGCACTGTGTTACAGAGGCCATTGGAAACTAACATGACACTTCCATAAATGGAAGAAATAAATGGCCCCACCTTCTGAAATGCTGCTCCAGTTGAGACATGAGGAGAAAGATGCTCATCAACAGAGGACACACTCTTAAGCCTGGGGACTATGTGGTCCCTCTGGTTATGCTCTACAGTGGTCTATATGTGCGTAGAAAAATGAGTCTGGAAGGCACCCCCAAGATTTGTCTTTGGGTGGTAAATTTTGGGAGAATTTTATCCTTTTGCTTTAACTTGTCTGTATTTTCTAAGTTTCCCACATGGCTATGTATTACTTGTGTAAAAAATATATATCTCTATATACCTATCAACTATTTATCCATCTACCTATCTTTAATCACCAGTACGCTCATACACTCACAGAATCTTTCCAAGTTAAACAGCCCCAGAGTACCTTCATTTCTTGTAGATCCAAGGCTAGGAAATACTCCTGAAAAGCCCTGGCAGTGGGGAGGGTAGACAATAATAAAAGCCTGTATTTGTGTGGTATTTGATACTCTTCAAAGAGCACACCTCCATCTCCATCAACACATTCAACCCATTCAACCGCATAGCCCTCTGGTTGATAAAGAATCTGAGACTCAGAGAATTGTCCAAGGTTTCATAGCTAATAACTCATGGGGCTGTGACTAGCACTCACGGTCCTAACAACTGGTCCAGGAGCAGTTTCTAGAATGTAAGATCTATAAAGACAATGCTTTCTGTCTGTCTTGTTCTCCTAGCCCTTGTATCTCCAGCACTCAGAATGGTGCTGGGTATACGGTAGGTGATCAGTACCTTTCTAGTGAATGGATGTAACAAAAGCAAACTCCTCCCTAGAAGCATTTTCTGCTACTAGGAACATTTTTGTTCAGACCAAGCTGTTGTGCTCTGCAGACGGCAGCAGGGCTGCTGGAGAGGCCCCACTCTCTCCTCAATCCCTGTCCTTCCATATAACCTGCTCCTCTGACCCCTACCCCCGGTAAAGGGTACCTGATTTCCAGGGCTGGCCTCTCACATCACCTACAGAGTGGCCCCCAAGGGATATCGTTCAAGGTCAGTCTGTAAAGGGCTCCTTGTCCAACAAAAATGCCGCTCAACATAAAGATCCAGGGTCGGGGGAGGGCAGGCTCTGCCGACGGGTGGGTTTGTCAGCCTCAGAATGATTGGTTCTGGGACAAGGAATAAATAGGACTGGGACAAGGAATAAGACATATCAAGAAATACTCGGGGCTTCCCTGGTGGCGCAGTGGTTGAGAGTCCGCCTGCCGATGCAGGGGACACGGGTCCGTGCCCCGGTCCGGGAGGATCCCACATGCCACGGAGCGGCTGGGCCCGTGAGCCATGGCCGCTGAGCCTGTGCGTCCGGAGCCTGTGCTCCGCAACGGGAGAGGCCACAACAGTGAGAGGCCCGCGTACCGCAAAAAAAAAAAAAAAGAAAGAAAGAAAAGAAATACTGACACACAAGGGATTTCCCTGGTGGTCCAGTGGTTAAGACTGTGCTTCCACTGAAGGGGGTGTGGGTTTGATCCCTGGATGGGGGACTAAGATACCGCATGCTGTGCAGCCAAAAAAAAAAAAGAAATTAGAAAAGAAATACTGACACACAACACGGGGACTATAGCCAATATTTTGTAATAACTGTAAATGGAAAGTAACCTTTAAAAATTGTAGACAAATAAAAATTAAACTGCAGAAAAAAAGAAATCTTGACACAGAGACATGCTCACATAGAGGAGATGGCAGCAAGGTGGATGGAAGAGGGTCACAGTTCAGAAAGAGAACACGAGAAGTACAGAAAATGTCCAAAAGTGAGTCAAGAAGGAAGACTTCTTGAAACAAATGGGAAAAAGGAAGTGGGGTGAGGCAGGCAGAAAACACTCCCACCACTGCCTGTCATTGAAGCCCAACCCCCAGTTCTCACATCCCCTCCTAAGGATAGCCTCCCACGGCCCTCCACACGGGTGACACCTTCCCACAAGGCCTTGTGTGTGTGTGTTGGGGGGCTCCCAGAGGGCAGGCTGCTCCTTGCCCTGCCTGAGAAGGTGTGGGTGTGGCTACTCTCAGGGCTGAGAAGGGCTGGGTTTCCGGAAACCCAGAAGCCAGCAAAGAAATTGGAGAAGGGAGGGCGTGGGGTCTTCTGAGCACTGGGGTCAGGGAGCAGAGCTCTGGGGACCCCAAAGACTTTCACAATTCTCCCCTTCCCTGACCTTTTCCCACACAGCCAGGACAAGAAAAGGAAGCTTAAAAAGAATTATGGGGACTTCCCTGGGGGCACAGAGGTCAAGAATCCACCTACCAATGCAGGGGACACGGGTTTGAGCCCTGGTCTGAGAGGATCCCACATGCCATGGAGCAACTAAGCCCATACGCCACAACTATTGAGCCTGCTCTCTAGAGCCCACGAGCCACAACTACTGAGCCCGTGGGCCACAGCTACTGAGCCCGTGGGCCACAACTACTGAAGCCCGCGTGCCTAGAGCCCGTGCTCTGCAACAAGAGAAGCCACCGCAATGAGAAGCCCGCGCACCGCAACGAAGAGTAGCCCCTGCTCACTAAAACTAGAGAAAGCCCATGCACAGCAACGAAGACCCAACACAGCCAAAAATAAAAATTAATTAATTAATTAATTATTTTAAAAAAGAGCAAGGTTTAAAAAAAAAGAATTATGGGCCAATTATCTGAAGTTAAGGAAGTCGCCTTAAAAAGGAACTCTCACACCCCTGCACCACTGTCTTAATTAAAGACCATTCCTGGCTAATTTGCTAGACAAGAGAGTTCACACATTTGTGATCTCTCTTGTCCAGCAAAAGTGTTTCGAGAGCACACATTTCTGTGTCCAGGTCAAACCACGTGTATTCTGGGAAAGGATGTCTTCCAGGCTTTGGAGCTCTATGGGAGGACAGTCGAGAGAATATTTGTCTTCTTCTCCAACACTGGATGCTTCTGCCCCCAGCATTCCAAGGTTTACATCATTAGTAGCCACCAGGTACAAAATGTCAATTACCAATGCTCCTATTTTCATACTTCTGAACAAAAGACCTTTCTCAAAATCTACTCCCAACTGGGAGCAAAATTATCATTTGCAGCTTAGGACGCATAAGACTTTTCCAGCCGCGGGGTGCGTATCCACAAAGTTGGTGAACAAGGAAAATTACTGCATTTTCAGAGTTAGCTCCTCTGAAACCGGAAATGTGAACAGAGCTGACTTAGTGCTAAGACTTTCTCTTACTCCTGTAAGAAAGAGGAAAGGCTGTGTGCAAGGTAGCAGTGATGTGCAAAAACCACAGTAGAGGTTTTGTGAAGAAGAGCAATTGCGGCTTTTGCACAAGTTATTCCTAAACCGAGGCTGGGGACAGCATATGACACCTTTCAAAGCAGCTTCTGGACTGGTATTTCACTGAAATGTAGAAGATCTCTGAGCAAGACCGGAAAGCCAAAAGTCTACGTTTCATGACCTCTGCAGGAAAGTAATCGTTGCATTATGGAACATTCTAGAATGGCAGGCTCAAACCATGGCCCGGAAGAACTGTAGGCCTTTTTGGGTGGGAGGGGGGGAGGCAGGGAAAATATAATTCCCAATTAGGTTTCTGATAGTTTTCCACTCTCTCCCCACCCCCTCACCTAGTTCTGTGCCTCTTCTTATAGCAGTCTCCTCTAGCACAGGGGATCTGATTCAATAGCTGGGAAAAGGCTGTAGAGGAAACAGAGAAGAAAAATTAATGTCAATCTCAGGAAGTCCAGAACTTTTTTTTTTTTTTTTTTTTTTTTTTGCGGTACGCGGGCCTCTCACTGTTGTGGCCTCTCCCGTTGTGGAGCACAGGCTCCGGACGCGCAGGCTCAGCGGCCATGGCTCACGGGCCCAGCCGCTCCGCGGCATGTGGGATCTTCCCGGACCAGGGCACGAACCCGTGTCCCCTGCCTCGGCAGGCGGACTCTCAACCACTGCGCCACCAGGGAAGCCCAGTCCAGAACATTTTTAACTCAAAAGTTGCCTGCATATATAAAGAATCTGCATCACATACCCATTGTACTGGGAGTGCCCCTAAGTATATCATGTCCCTAGATGTAGCCCTGGAAAAACGCTTCACAGTAAATATTATTTTAGAACTAATCTATATTTGGATAAGAAGAAGAGAGAAGTTTTACCAGGTGAACAGAAGGATATCACTAATGAGTAAATAAGTGAACAGGAAGAGCAAAGAATTGGCCTGATAGAGTAGAATAAATTTCTTCTGTCCCTCATGGGGTTCCCTGGGCTGACTTAAGCCCCTATAGGATAAACTAGGAACGTTTTGGGGGGTTTTGGCCATTGCTCCTTGCAGTGGAAGGACAGAGTCTTAACCACTGGACCTCCAGGGAAGAACAAGGAATGTTTTAAATAGCTAACTCTTCTAAACAGCATTAGAGGGCTTCCCTGGTGGCATAGTGGTTAAGAATCCACCTGCCAATGCAGGGGACATGGGTTCGAACCCTGGTCCGGGAAGATCCCACATGCCGCAGAGCAACTAAGCCCGTGCACCACAACTGCTGAGCCTGCGCTCTATAGCCTGCAAGCCACAACTACTGAGCCCATGTGCTACAACTACAGAAGCCCTCACGCCTAGAGCCTGTGCTTTGCCACAAGAAAAGCCACCACAATGACAGAAGCCTGCACACCACAGCGAAGAGTAACCCCCACTCGCCACAACTAGAGAAAGCCCACGTGCAGCAATGAAGACCCAATGCAGCCATAAATAAATAAATTCAAAAAAAAAAAAAAAACAGCATTAGGCCCAGACAGCTTCATAAATGAATTCTTTCAAACTTTCAAGGAGCAGGTAATCTTTTCTCTTTTTTAAATACATTTATTTTATTTATTTATTTTTGGCTGCATTGGGTCTTCGTTGCTGTGTGCGGGCTTTCTCTAGTTGCAGTGAGCGGAGGCTACTCTTTGTTGCAGTGTCCGGGCTTCTCATTGTGGTGGCTTCTCTTGTTGTGGAGCACGGGCTCTAGGCACACAGGCTTCAGTAGTTGTGGCGCACGGGCTCAATAGTTGTGGCTCTAGAGCACAGGCTCAGTAGTTGTGGCACATGGGCTTAGCTGCTCCATGGCATGTGGGATCTTCCCAGACCAGGGCTCAAACCCGTGTCCCCTGCATTAGCAGGCAGATTCTTAACCACTTTGCCACCAGGGAAGCCCAGAACAGGCAATCTTGTTACTTTAAAAAAGATGTTCTAGAACAGTGAAAAATAAGATCTCCATTTTTAAACCAAAGCCAGCATAATATTAATATTGAGTTCTGACAAAAGAAAAGCCTAATTTCACACTTCAAGGAATTAGAAAAAGAAGAAAAACTAAGTCCAAAGTTAGCAGAATGAAGGAAATAACAAAGGTTAGAGATGATATAAATGAAATTTAAAATAAATAGAAAAATATCAACAAAACTAAGTTGGTTTTTTGAAACAAGAAACAAAATTGACTGACTCTTAGCTAGACGAAGGAAAAGAAAAGGTAAGACTCAAATAAATAAAGTCAGAAAAGAAAGAAAGGACATTACAACTGATGCTACAGAAATAAAAAGGATCATAAGAGACTAGTATGAAGAATTATACATCAACAAACTGGATAACCTAGAAAAATGGGTACATTCTTAGACGCATACAACCTACTAAGACTGAATCATTAAGAAACAGAAAATCTGAATAGACCAATATGAATAAGGAGATTGAATTGATAATCAAAAACCTCTCAATAAAGAAAAAAAAGGAACAATCTGATTAAAAAAATGGGCAGAGGATCTGAATAGATATTTTCCCAAAGATGTCCAACAAGCACATGAAAGATGGTCAACATCACTAACCATCAGGGAAATGTAAATCAAAACCACGATAAGCCATCATCTCACAATTGTTAGAATGGCTGTTATCAAAAAACAAGAAATAATAAGGGTTGGTGAGGATGTAGAGAAAAGGGGACCCTTGTGCACTGTTGGTTAGAATGTAAATGGTGCAGCCACCATGGAAAACAATATGGAGGTTCCTCAGAAAGTTAAAAATAGAACTATCATATGATCCAGCAATTCCACTTCTGGGTGTTTATCCAAAGAAAACAAAAACAATAATTCCAAAAGATATATGCACCCTCATGTTCATTGCAACATTATTTACAATAGCCAAGATATGGAAACAACTTAAGGGTCTGTTGATCGATGAATGGGTAAAGAAGATGTGATAAATCTCCCCAAAAAGAAAAGCCCAGAACCAGATGGCTTCACTGGTAAATACCATTCATTCTCAAACTCTTTCAAAAAATTGAAGATAAAGAAATACTTCCAAACTCATTTTATGAGGCCAGGATAATGATACCTGATACTAAAGCCAAAGACACCACAAGAAAAGGGAACTACAGGCCAATGTCCCTAATGAACATAGATGCAAAAATCCTCAAAAAACATATTAGTGGGGGAAGGATGGGGGAGGGAGGGATAGATTAGGAGTTTGGGGTTGACATGTACACACTGCTATATTTAAAATAGATAACCAAAATGTACACACTGCTATATTTAAAATAGATAACCAAAATGGACCAAAATGGACCTACCATGTAAAACAGGGAACTCTGCGCAATGTTCTGTAACCTAAATGGGAAAAGAATTTGAAAAAGAAGAGATATATGTGTATATATAACTGAATCACTCTGCTGTACACCTGAAACTAACACAACATTGTTAAAATAAAAATTTAAAAAAAGAACAAAAAAATTAGCAAACCAAATCCAACAGCACATTAAAAGGATCAAACACCATGACCAAGTGAGCTTTATACCCAGGATGCAAAAATGGTTGAACAAAGACAAATCAATCAGTGATGGTCCACATTAACAGAAGAAAGGAAAAAAATCACATGATCATCTCAATAGATGCAGAAAAAAATATTTGACAACATTCAACACCTGTTCATGATTAAAAACTCTCAACAAACTAGGAATAGAAGAAAAGTACCTCACCATGATAAAGGCCATACAAGATAAGCCCAAAGCTAACACCATACTCAATGCTGGAAAGCTGAAAGCATTTCCTCTAAGATCAGGAACAAAACAAGGGAACCCACTATTGCCACTTCTATTCGACATAGAACTGGAAGTAGCCAGATTAGGAAAACAAATAAAGGAAAACAAATAAAAAGCATCCAAATCAGAAAAGAAGTAAAATTATCCCTGTTTGCAGATGACATAATCTCATATATAGAAAACCCTAAAAATTCCATTAAAAATAACTGTTAGGGGCTTCCCTGGTGGTGCACTGGTTGAGAGTCCACCTGCCGATGCAGGGGACGCGGGTTCATGCCCCAGTCTGGGAAGATCCCACATGCCGTGGAGAGGCTGGGCCCGTGAGCCATGGCCACTGGGCCTGCGCGTCCAGAGCCTGTGCTCCGCAACGGGAGAGGCCACAACAGTGAGAGGTCCACATACCGCAAAAAAAAAACAAAAAAAACAAGAAAAAACAAACTGTTAGAAGCAACCCAATCCAAACATGGGCAGAAGACCTAAATAGACATTTCTCCAAAGAAGATACACAGACTGCCAACAAACACATGAAAGGATGCTCAACATCTCTAATCATTAGAGAAATGCAAATCAAAACTACAATGAGAGGCTTCCCTGGTGGCGCAGTGGCTGAGAGTCTGCCTGCCGATGCAAGGGACACAGGCTCGTGCCCCGGTCCAGGAAGATCTCACATGCTGCGGAGTGGCTGGGCCCGTGAGCCATGGCCGCTGGGCCTGCGTGTCTGGAGCCTGTGCTCCGCAACGGGAGAGGCCACAGCAGTGAGAGGCCCGCGTACAACAACAACAACAACAACAAAAAACTACAATGAGGTATCACCTCACACCAGTCAGAATGGCCATCATCAAAAAATCTACAAACAATAAATGCTGGAGAGGGTGTGGAGAAAAGGGAACCCTCTTGCACTGTTGGTGGGAATGTAAATTGATACAGCTACTATGGAGAACAGTATGGAGGTTCCTTAAAAAACTAAAAATAGAACTACCATACAACACAGCAATCCCACTACTAGGCATATACCCTGAGAAAACCATACTTCAAAGAGTCATGTACCACAATGTACATTGCAGCTCTATTTACAATAGCCAGGACATGGAAGCAACCTAAGTGTCCATTGACAGATGAATGGATAAAGAAGATGTGGCACATATATACAATGGAATATTACTCAGCCATAAAAAAGAAATGAAATTCACTTATTTGTAGTGAGGTGGATGGAGCTAGAGTCTGTCATACGAGTGAAGTAAGTCAGAAAGAGAAAAACAAATACCGTATGCTAACATATATATATGGAATCTAAAAAAAAGAAAAGGTTATGTAGAACCTAGGGGCAGGACAGGAATAAAGATGCAGACATAGAAAATGGACTTGAGGACACAGGGAGGGGGAAGGGTAAGCTGGGATGAAGTGAGAGAGTGGCATGGACATATATACACTACTAAATGTAAAATAGATAGCTAGTGGGAAGCAGCCACATAGCACAGGCAGATCAGCTCGGTGCTTTTCTTTTCTTTTCTTTTCTTTTTTGCGGTACGCGGGCCTCCCACTGCTGTGGCCCCTCCCGTTGCGGAGCACAGGCTCCGGACGCGCAGGCTCAGCGACCATGGCTCACGGGCCCAGCCGCTCCGTGGCATGTGGTATCCTCCCAGACTGGGGCATGAACCCGTGTCCCCTGCATTGGCAGGCAGACTCTCAACCATTGTGCCACCAGGGAAGCCCCAGCTCAGTGCTTTGTGACCACATAGAGGGGTGGGATAGGGAGGGTGGGGGGGAGGGAGATGTAAAAGGGAAGAGATATGGGGATATATGTATATGTATAGCTGATGATTCACTTTGTTATAAAGCAGAAACTAACACACCATTGTAAAGCAATTATCCTCCAATAAAGATGTTTTTAAAAAATAACTGTTAGAACTAATAAACAAATTCAGTAAAGTTTCACAACTCATAACACAAAAAAATCAGTTGTATTTCTAAACACTAACAAGAAACTATTGGAAAAGGAAATTAGGAAAACAATCCCATTTATAATAGCACTGAAAAGAGTAAAATACCCTTAACTAAGGAGGTAAAAGACCTGTCTATTGAAACTAGAAAACATTAATAAAAAATTAAACAAGACACAAACAAATGGAAAGACGTTGCATGTTCATGGATTGAAAGACTTAATATTAAAATGTCCATGTACCGAAAGTGATCAACAGATCTAATGCAACCTTATCAAAATCCTGATGGATTTATTTACAGAAGTAGAAAAAAAAACCCTAAATATCATAAGGAACTGCAAAGGACCCTGAATAGACAAAATAATCTTGAGAAAGAAGAACAAAGCTGGAGGCCTCATACTTCCTGATTTCAAAATATATTACAGAGCTACAATAATCAAAACAGTATGGCACTGGCCTAAAAACAGACATATAGATAAATGGAACTGACCAGAGAGCCCAGACGTAAATCCACATATATACTGTCTACTATCTTTGACAAGGGTGCCAAGAATACACAACAGTGAAAGGATAGTCTTTTCAACAAATGATGTTGGGAAAACTGGATAGCCACAAGCAAAAGAATGAAATTGGACCCTTATCTTACACCATACACAAAAATCAACTCAAGATGAATTCAGAACTTAAACAGAAGACCTGAAACTATAAAACTCCTAGAAGAACACATAGGGGAAAATCTTCACAACATTGGTCTTGGTAATGATTTCACGGATATGACATCAAAAGCACAGGCAACAAATACAAAAATAGACAAGTGGGACTATGTCAAACTAAAAATCTTCTGTACAGTAAAGAAAACATTCAAAAGAGTGAAAAGGCATAAAATATTTTCAAACCATATATCTGATAAGGGGTTATTCGCCAAAATATATAAGGAATTATTACCAAAAAAGAAAACAAAAAGTAACAACTCAATCTTAAAAAGGGCTAAAGACTTAAATAGACATTTCTCCAAAGAGGACATACAAAAGCCAACAGATACATAAAAAATGCTCAATGTCACTAATCATCAGGGAAATGCAAATCAAAACCACAATGAGCCATCACTTCACACCTGTCACAATTGCTATTCTCAAAAAAAATAAAAGGCAACAAGTGTTGATGAGGATGTGGAGAAAATGGAACCCTTGCACATGTTGATGGGAATACAAAATGGTGCAGCCATTATGGAAAACAGTATGAAACTTCCTCAAAAAACTAAAAATAGAACTACCATATGATCCAGCAATTCCACTTCTGGGTATATAACCAAAAGAATTGAAATAAGGATCTCAGGGAGATATTAGCACTCCTATGTTCATTGCAGCAATAGCCAAGATGTGGAGACAACCTAAATGTCCATTGACAGACAACTGGATAAAGAAAATGTGGTATAGACATATAACGGAATACTATGCAGCCTTAAAAAAGAAGGAACTTCTGCAGTATGGGACAACATAGATGAACCTTGAGGAAATTATGCTAAGTGGAAGTAAGTCAGTCACAGAAAGACAGACAAATACTGCATGACTCCACTTATATAAGGTATCTAAAATAGTTAAAATCATAGAATCAAAGAGTGGAATGGTGTTTGCCAGCGGTTGGGATGGGGGAAATGGGGAGTTACTAATCAATGGGCAAAAGTTTCAGTTAAGCAAGATGAATAAGCTCTAGAGATCTGCTGTACAATATTGTACCTATACTCACAATAGGTACGCTTTAAAAATTGTGTACACTTAAAAAATTAAGAGGGTAAATCTCATGTTAGGTGTTCTTACCACAATAAAATAAAAAATTTTTAATTAATTTAAAAAATTTTTATTTTATATTGGAGCACAGTTGATTAACAGTGTTGTGTTAAAATAAAATTTTAAAAACCTCACAAAGAACATGGAAAATTGAACTGCCTATCAGTTTCACACATAAATATTTTCTGAAACTATGC
Organism: Tursiops truncatus; assembly: GCF_011762595.2. NCBI lineage: Eukaryota > Metazoa > Chordata > Mammalia > Artiodactyla > Delphinidae > Tursiops > Tursiops truncatus. Next base: position 14,596,761 of record NC_047055.1, read on the forward strand.
TAAGTAAAATACTAGTAAATGGAATCTAGCAGTATGTTAATATACTCATACCTTCACCAAGAGGGACTCATTCAAGATGCAAAAATAGCTTAATATTAGAAAATCTATTATTTGAATTCCCTTTAGTAACAGAACACTATTGTGATAAATGGTGAAGAAGCAAAACAATTCAACATCAATTTCTGATAATGCTTTTATTTTATTTATTTATTTTTATGCCTCACCATGCGGCATGCCAGATCTTATTTCCCCAACCAGGGACTGAACCCGCGCCCCCTGCATTGGGAGCGTGGAGTCCTAACCACTGGACCTCCAGGGAAGTCCCCCTGATAATGCTTTTAGAAGAGAAAGAATAGTGACAGTCTTCATTCATAAGTTAATTTATAGTTCAGCCTTACTATCTCTAACTTCGGGCATGTCATACATTTATGTGCTTCAGTTTCCTAATATTTTAAATAGTGATAATAATATATACTTCTCAGTGTCTGACGATTCAGTTTTATATATATATATATGAAGTGCTATCACAGTACACTCAGCTCCCCCTCCACCTCTTACTGCCTTTTTTCTCACCTGTGTAACACTCATTAACACTGTGTGCAGCACACTAAGGTAAGTGATATACTGTCAATTTTCAGTTTTCCCGGTTTCTTCATTTGCACCAGTGGATGTAGAATGTTTTTACTGCCGCTCTAGCTTGTTTGTTCATGCATGGTCTTGTAAACAAAGTAACACTTCCTGACTACCCCTCTATGCTAACTCCTAGACCCTCTTTTAAGAAGGTCTTTAGGAAGATTGTACTGATTGGCTTCACTGGTTGTATTAACCATTGGTTCCCAGCCCCATTTGCACATTAGAATCACCTGGGCAGCTTCCCCACGTGATGCTACTGAGTAGCTAGAATTGCAAACTGGTGTAGTAGTCACTTCACTCAAGTTACTTTTACTACCTCTACACAAATTGACATATACAGTCACTCCTCAGTATCCACAGGGTATTTGTTCCAGAACTCCCCTCGGATACCAAAACCCACAGATGCTCAAGTCCTTTACAGTGATCCCCCTCTGTATCCGTGGATGCTCTGTGGCTCTGCATCTGTGGATAGAGAGGGTCAATATTCGGTCAGTGGTTAGTTGAATCCGCAGGTGTAGAACCCTGCGGATTCCACAGATGAGGATACAGAGGGTCGACTGTACATCATTTGATTCTGAAATCAGCTTTGATTCATGACTAAAAATTAACTGAGTGACTCACAGTACCTAAAAGATCATTCATTAGAGTGAATGCACTTTCAGAAAGAAAGACAACTTAAAAAAAGAGAGGGCGGAGAGCAAGTAACCATAACTTGGAGGAATCTCACAATTAGGTACAAGAAAGAAGAGAAGCAAGGCAGGGTCAAAGAATAGAGACTCAGGATTGGGCAGTACCATAGAAACCAAAGAGGGGGAAAGAGGCAAGAAAGGTTAAGCTCAAACTTCTTGTTTGCCCTCAAGCACTGCCCACCTGCCCACCCAAGGAATGTTTTTCTGGGCTAAGCAGCTTGGTTGGACCCTCAGAACAAGAGCCACACTTCCTGGCTTCAAATCCCAACTCCATCATTCTCTAAGCACACAACATTGGACAAGTTACTAAACTCTCTATGCCGTCATCTCATCACCTGTGAAATGGGCCAACAATGGGTCTCTGCTCCTAGGGCTATTGTGAGCCCTAAACAGGGCACCAAGAACAGCACCTGGAAAACAGAACATAATGTGCTGAGTATTAGATTGTTGTTTCAAAGATCCCCATTGCAGACCCTCATAGCACCATGCGTTCCCCTCCTGTAGCATTTGTCCAAATTGTCATCTTACAATTTCTTTTGGTGATGCATTGTCAGGTCCACCAGGATAAACTCTCTTTTGAATAACTCAAAGCCAACTGATTTGGGACTTTAATTACATTTGCAAAATCCCTTCACCTCTGCAGTATAATGTAACCTAATCACAGGAGTGATGTCCCATCGTAGTCACAGGTCCTGCTGACGTGCAAGGGCAGGGGATTTACAGAAGGCATGTACACCAGGGCATGGGAATCTTGGGGGGCCATCTTAGAATTCTGCCTACCACCGTGATGATTTGATTGATCTTTCTTCCACTAGATCCTAAAGTCCACAAGGGCAAGGGCCATTTCTGTTTGGGGGGATGAGTGAGTGAATGAAAAATGAAAGAGAACTAAGGAAAAATAGTTGTGGGGATATGTGATTTGATTCACCAAAAACTTTACCACTATAGTCAAGAGGGAGCCCTTATAACTTCACAAAAAGTTGTGGAAAGTTGCAAAGCTGTATAACCCAGGTGAACATCAAGGCTGAACCCCTCTTTGGGGTTTGTTGTGTTGCCAGAGGCCATGGGGGAGCTGCCTGGGGCTTCTGTTGGCCCAAGTAGTTCCCAAACCCCAGGGTCTCCACAGCCCCAGCTAGCGCCCTGCCAGCACCCGGAACCTAACACCTGGTGCCCCTACGATCAGGGCACCCTCTGATCTCAAGTGTTTATGAAGAGATCAAGGGCATCCTGAGCAAGGGAAGGAGGGGGAGAAATGGCATCTAAGGCCAGACCTGAGAACTTCAGAGAATGAATTCAATACCTCACCTAGGAGGCACCCAGGCTTTTCTGCTTGGTGTGAGTGGTTTCGCAGTGGCGAAATGGTCTGAACGGTACCGCACTCTGCTGTCCTGCCGTTCACCTGCCCCATTCCTCTCCCAGCCGCTGAACCCCCGTCCTGGGCCACGACCCAGGATGGGCCCTGGGGTTTCAGTATTTTTATAACACCTTGATTCAGATATAATTCCCATAGCATATAATTGGGTGCATTTAACGTGTGTAGTTCAGGGCTTTCTGGTATATTCACAAATTGTGCAACCATCACCACCCTCAAATTCTAGAACATTCCCTTTAGCAGTCATGCCCCATTTTCCCTCTATTCCCCCCCCACTCAATTTTGACTAAGGCGGGAGCCCTGCCCCCAAGGCTGTCCCAGTCCAAGCTTCTCGTCCTGGCTGTGCTCCTGACCAGTTGTGTCGCCGCGTGGCCTTCCCTTTCTGGGTCTCAGTTTTTCTTGATGTAAAATGAGAAGTTTGGACCACAGAATGTTCCCCGAGGGTCTCTGCTGTTCCTATATTCTACCCACCAACTGCTGCTGTAAGTAAGCTGTTTATTTAGGCCGACAGCCCAGCATCCCTCTTGCCCCATTGTGCCTTCACTCTCATTCACCTTACCTGCCATATCCCCCTCTCCTTTCACACCTCCTTCATACCCCTCCCTCCAAGAGCCAGCCCCAGCATTAGCTCCTCCAGAAGCTCTCTTTTCTCTAAACTCCATGGCAACGGAATCATCTACCACACAACATGGCCCTTCCTTACACACAGAAAATCTGTGCTTCTTGTGGATGGCCAGGAAACGGTATCAAATATTTTCACTGCATCCCACATTGCCATCCTCTTTCTTCACCCGGTGCCTTGTATGGCTATGTTTTTGAGATTCTTTCCTCTTTGACCCTTGACAAGATACCGCAATACTTCAGAACCTGGGGTGAGAGTGGGAAGGAAATAGGATGGGACGAACATGGGCTGACTACTTACTACATGCCCAGTCCATGCTGAGGAGTTGATGTGCTTTACCTCATTCGAAGCTCCCAGCAGCCACTTGTGAAAAGAATCCAAGCCGGGAAGGGTCCAGTTAACTGGCCAAGCTAGTAAGCAGCCCAAAGCAGACGAAAATCCAAATCTGTCTGATTCCTGGGTTTGTGCTTTTAACCTCTGTGCTACGGTGGCTCTCACTACAGTAGAGGATGCTGAAAGGGATGTAGTCAGATAAAATGCAAATTCCTCCTCTAAGTAGTGGGCGTTGGGTTCACTGACAATGGAGAGCAGAAAGGGCAGCCCCAGCCCTCCCCATGCACTGCTGGGCACACAGTAGGCCCTCAGCTCCTGTTTGCTCAGGCCCTGGGCCCTCTGTCAAGATGCTCAGATACTAGAGCAGCTTTATGGGAGGGTGTGGCTGCCGCCCTGGATCTCAGTGGAAAAAAGTTTACCCCAAGAGGCTTAATTGCTGTTAAGAATTCATTTTCAGTTAGCCAGGGATTTCTTTAAAATTGTTCTTAAACCCATTTTATTATTTTTCACAGACACCTCTACATTTTAGAATGCTTCACCCACCGATGCCTGATGGAGCTCTGGTTTTCTGATGAGAAAAGTGATAAGTGCTCATTGTGGGAAACTTTAAAATGCAGAAAAATATAAAGGAGGAAACAAGAAGCACCCACAACCCAAAGATAACCACTGATAACAGTTTGGAGTGTTTCCTTCCAGGCTCGCCAGCTTGCATGCTCTCTCTCTCAATAAAGAAATAAATATGCATACATAAGGCATCACTGGACTCCAACTGAATATGTAAGTTTATGACCCCTTTTCTCCCTGAACACTGTGTGGGCGTGAGCATCTTTCTACTTAAGCTGTTTCCCAATTTGTCCCTATGAGGAACTGATTCTGTAAATCATATGTAGAGGGCCCTGGCTCTCAGAGGCAAATTCCATAACTATCAAATACCAAAGCCTAATAATCAAATGAAATCAGCTCCAGTGCCCTGCGGGTGGCAGAGAAATTTGGAGGTTGTCATGGTAGCCTTGGAGTTCTCTTCCATTCATGTGGCACTTCACTCTGTAGCACCAGGCACTGGTACTTACCTGTTTCTTTTGTCCTCAGCAAGTACTAGGTATTAAGCTTCTTGGGTGCCCTGTTCCTCCACCCCTCATTTTTTGCAATAAACAATTGCTGGATTGATTCAAATGTATTTTCGAGATTTTTTTTTTTGTCAATGTAGTAAGCAGCCCTCACAAAATATTTTGGTCAACCTAGATTCACTGGATGACCTGTGGGGACCGGGGAAAGCTCTAAGCGGCAAGTCCTAGCCACGAAGGTCATATTCCTTCCCGAGAAATGGAGGTACCAGCTCGCACCCAGCAGCCTCCACGTCCCTTTTCCCTACCTCAGGCCCATGCCCTTGGCGCTGAAATCAGGGGCCTCCGTCTGGACCTTATCCTCCTCCTTTGGCTCAGCTGAGACTGCACTGGCAGGCACACGGAAGAATGGGCTGCACCGTGACCTCAATTTAGAGCAACTGACGGGACTGAGGCTGATCGTCTCATTCTGGGGTGATTCAGAGTTTCTCTGAGCCTACTCATCGCCAGCCAAGAGCCCAGCGGAGCCCCTCTCCTAGGCAACCTTTTTAGGATGAAGCATTGCTCACCTCGCTGAGATTCTCCGTTTCTGGAAGACTGAGTTAGGCAAGAGAAAAAATCAACTCATGCTGCCAGCCTGGGAACTTAGCTTTACAATAACTGGACAGAAACCCTTCTCTTAAATAAAATGCTGAAAACACATTCTTTAATGATATTGCCAAAGAAAAGAAAGAGAAAAGGAATAAATGAATCACAAACCTGCCTTTCTAGCATAGCCATTGTTGTCATAGTTCCTTCATCTTTTCTTCACACAAAAATGTTCCTTGTAATTATAGAACCCACATGTTTGTATCCTGCTTTTTTAAACTTACCTTTGTTTTTTAAGCTTTATTGAGGTATCATTGACAATGTTGTACGATATTTAGAGTATATGTTGTGATGATTTGATATACATATACCTTGTGAAAGGATTCCCCCAGCTAGTTAATTAACACCTCCATCACCTCATGTGTTTATCTTTACTTACTCTTTCCTAATAAGCATCTTTCTATGTTACCCCACATTTTAATAACCACCGTTTTAAAAGGCAACATAATAGAATGCTTCCTTTAGTAACATCACACCACTGTGAGACTGTGATTTTTCTCCTATTGCTCTGCAGTAAGTGCAGAGTTAAGAGGTTTAAGACATGGCTGCTGCTCTCAAAGCGTTTCTATTCTCTCTGGTGGAGATAGTTATTTCTTCAAAGACCCTTAAGTTGGAGCTCCAAGGCCTGAGTAGCGTCAGGTTCAGGATTGTCTACACAGGTACCCCTCCATGAGCAATGGAGTACATGTGAGTGCCAAGGGACGAGTCATTTTCAGTGACCCACATCTGCCATCCTCTGTATTGGCACCTATATGACCTACTCCCAGCTAAAGAGCTGTTTCGATGGCCTTGATGCGGGGCTTGTATATGTGGACGCTTCTCCCACACCTTTTAATCTGGTTGGTGGGTTTGATGGAGAAGGTGACCTGATGGGTTTATACCCTACCTCCTCTGCGGTAACCAAGTGAGAAGATGCTAGCCTCTTTTTTTTTTTTTTTTTTTTTTTTTTTTTTTTTTTTTTTTTTTGCAGTATGCGGGCCTCTCACTGTTGTGGCCTCTCCCGTTACGGAGCACAGGCTCCGGACGCGCAGGTGCAGCGGCCATGGCTCACGGGCCTAGCCACTCCGCGGCATATGGGATCTTCCCGGACCGGGGCACGAACCCGTGTCCCCTGCGTCGGCAGGCGAACTCTCAACCACTGCGCCACCAGGGAAGCCCCAAGATGCTAGCCTCTTGAAGGGTATCACATTACACCTTAAGGTGAGAAGCGGAAACTCTCTGACTCTAAGTGGCTCAGCTGATGGAGGTGTCATCCAGACTCTGTAGTTCTGATAAGGGTTACTGCATTTTGTCACGTCGCTGAAAACTTCCAACCCTACCTTTTACTTCGAGACCAGTAAACGTTTAGACGTTCTTGCAATCTATAATTTGTGTTTGTTGATTTCCACAAGCATTATCAATCCAAGTCATTTGCATTGTGGTCCTCTTGGAAAAAGTATGGACCCTCTAAAGTATCCTGAATTTCATGAATAAAGCATGACCTTCATCCAAAGAATTCTTCATCGCTGGCTGCCCGGATTCAGGAAGTAACAAAGCTTCCAGCGACAGTATTCTCAAGTGAAAAGGGCCATTTAAACATTTGGTGGCTTTAGCTATTCTGTCCTCTAAACAGCGTACCACGCCTTTAGTTAAAGCTCAGCTTGGCTAAAAATGAGTGTTCTGCACTCTTCTAGCTAACTCTACAGTATGTTTTTATACTGAGGCCAAGATCATGTGTATTTGTGATCTTGGGACTCTGATCAATAGTATGCTGGACCAGTTGAAATAAACATCTTTCCCTGAGGCACCAACCCAGGCACTGGAATACAGGCAGTGCTAAATCAACTGGAAATCAAGGTTTCAACTTTGAATTATAGAAACAGATGTTACAGAAGGACCCAGGGAAGCAGCCTTCAATGCCATTCCCTATAACCTGTGGAGAGGGAGTCTTGAATACTCATATTTTCTCCTCTTCTTTAAGAACATCTTCTGGGCCTCTCGCTGCTAAAAGGTGGCAGCTTGTACCCCATTATTGTAAAAAAGACCTTTTCCCATTCGAATTACCTATTTGGCTTCCTCGATAAAATATTTCAGTCGTTTTGTCCACAGCCATTGTCTTCCTCTAATTGCTCTGACTCAAATGAAAATTGACTTTGTGGTTGGAAATTATGTGACATTACCAAGAAAGCTCAGTCAGTACCAGGACTCTTCTCAAACTCCTGTTTGCAAACCCAAGGAAAGACCTTTAGCAGGAAAGGCCAAAATACTGATATGCAAAACAATTATGCGAGGTAGAACTCAAATGATTAGCGAACCTACCCTTCTCTCCGTTGTTTTTTCAGTCAAAGGAACCAGTTCAAGGAAATTTTTAGTGAGGCTACCTACTGATTATTTGTGTTCATGAAGGACAAACAAGTTCTGGAAAATTAAAAGCCAGACAATATCAAAAGTTTATGTTAACTTAGAAGTTTCGAAATTATTTCCCACCAAACTTTTATTTTTGCTTTTCTCCTTGCTCTGGGCCATCCTTTGCTGGAAGGAGAAATATGGCTTTTAGAGCCAGAAAGCACAATACTAGCTGCACTGAGGATCAAACCGGAAGCTAAGAACAGCGAAGGGTCCAGGGAGAAAGTCATCCTGTTTCTAAAGGGATGATGGGGATGGTGGAGTAGGTAACAGGTCATAGACTCATGAGATACTGGGTTGAAAGAGACCTTGGAGCAATGGGCTAAAATGCAGATTCCAACACAGGAGATTCTGATTTGGTTTGTCCGTGTTAGGGCCCAGGATGCTATTGGGAACAGGTATCCCAGATGATTGGGCTGCAGCTGGTTCATGCTGATCCCACCTTGAGAAATCCTGCCTTAGCAGGAAGGGGGTACAACCCATTCATTTTTACAGATAAGGAAAAAGAGGCCCTGAGAGGTTGGGTAATTTGCTCAAGGTCCTTGAGAACCAGATTAAGAAGCCAGGTTTCTCAGTCCAGGGCCTTTGTCTCTCTGCTGTGGTCCTAGAGAGAGTTCTTTTCCTTTATTCTGGGCTCTTCACCTGAGTCTGTGTCAATGGCCAAGGCAATCAGGCCTATTGTTTCCAGTTGCAGCTGGTACCTCTTTTCACTACATGCCTCAGACTAGGTGGGCTGTGCTGGGAAGGGAGGGGCATCCACAAAATGGATGTGCCCCCCTGAGCTTCACTGTTCCCCATAAACTGAGTGGATCACAACATAGACTTTCCTGGGGCCAGAGTCCCAGGCTGTGAGGACAAAGTGCTGAGCTCTGTAGTCACCATTGGTTGAACCACAGCTATTTCACATCAGTGACCCTGAGCCCTGGAATATATCTGTCCTCTTGAGGACTTGCCCCAGGATACCTGGCCCCTTGGCATATACAGGTCATTAAAGACTTGGATATTTGATCACCTTACCTATCCAAAAAGAATAATATTAATTGACTGTAGACTGCCGTAACAAAGTACCACAGACTGGGTGATTAAACAACATAAATTTATTATCTAACAGTTCTGGAGGCTAGACATACAAAATCAAGGTGTCTGCAGGGTTGGTTTCTTCTGAGGATTATCCTCGTGGCTTGTAGATGACCATCTCCTCTCATGTCTCCACATAGTCTTCCCTCTGTGTGCCTCTGTGTCCTAATCTCTTCTCATAGGGAACACCAGTCATATTGGATCAGGGCCACACCCATGACCTTTTTTAACTTAACTACTTCTTTAAAGACTCCCATCTCCAAATACAGTCATAAGTACTGGGGGTTAGGACTTCAACATATGAATTTTGAGGGACATAATTTACCCCATAGCATGTTGTCGTCATTTCTTTTTTTAAAAAATAGTTATTTATTTATTCTGGCTGCTCCAGACCTTAGTTGTGGCATGCATGCAGGATCTAGTTCCCCGACCAGGGATCGAACCCCGGAGCCCCTGCATTGGGAGCGTGGTGTCTTACCCACTGGACCACCAGGGAAGTCCCGTCTTTCTTTGTTTCTACAATAAACAGGAATGAGCAACTGATAGTGGAGTGGGATGGGAGCAGTGTAGAGGAGCGGAAGAGTGCAAACAAATCCAAGTATAGGGCTGCCGAGTGAAGGGAAGTGTTTGTTAAGTAAGAGAACTCAGATCTCAGGGAGGAGATCCATCAATTCAATACTAAAATCATGCACCATATAGTTCTATTTGCACAAAACCCAACATTTCATAAGAATAGATGAATGTTTCATGAAAACTCTCCACATGCATGAATTGATATTATATTTTACTGAAAATATGTGCTCTTCTGAATCCATGAAAAGATAACCATGCCTTTTTTTTTTCAATCTTTTGGAGCTTTCCAATATAAAATTCCCCAAAGCTCTTAACTTTCAGGGAAAAAATGGTAACAGATTATCTCAGAAATTAAAAAAAAGATAATAACGGCATCAAATATTTCACCACTGAGAACATAATAGAGATGTTATAGACCTCCTATTCAGATGCTCCTAAGATGTGGTTTGCTATGGCTGACCTTGAAAAAATAGAGGTCTTACCTATCAAGGGTGGACTGGCAAGAGGAAGGAGTCCATCATGAGGGGGGGATGGAGAAAAACAACTTGGTGATGACAAAATTGTCTTGGATCAGTCCTGCAGTTCACAAAGATTAGGAAGCTATTTTTTAAAATATTTATTTATTTAGGATGTGCCGGGTCTTAGTTGTGGCCTGCAGGATCCTTAGTTGCAGCTTTTGGACTCCTTAGTTACGGCATGCATGTGGGACCTACTTCCCCAACCAGGGATCGAACCCTGGCCCCCTGTATTGGGAGCGTGGAGCTTTACCCACTGGACCACCAGGGAAGTCCCTAGGAAGCAATTTTAGGTGGAGCCCATTTGTTTCGTGAATGCGGGGTTAGGCTATTTGAATCCAACTAGCTACTGGGGATGTAGGCTTTGCTCAACCAGAATCCCATTTGGGGAAGGTCTGGAGCCCTAGACCAATAGCCTGATGGGTGTCTCTTTGCAAGGAGCCCTGCCCAGGCAGGGTCATTACAAGGGCACAGAGTATCAGGGAGAATCGGAGGAGGGAGATGCTGAAGGAAGGAGTGAGAGGGGCCACCCAAAATACACTGCCAATGTCACCCACTGTTGTGGTTCAGGCCAGCCTCGGGTTTAGAGTTCTATGGGGGAATTAGAAAGTGAGTGCTGAGTCACCTAGGCAGAGTTGCTAGAAGACGGAGGTGGGCAATTCTGAGTTTTGGTGTCAGAGAGTATGGCTTCTGGTGGGGCACAATCTAACTACTACTCTGGAATTCAACAACAAACACTGGAAAGGCGAAAGAGAAATACTTGGTGCACGGAAGTTTTAACTCGTAGGCTTAACCTTCAACTTGGCGCTTCTGCTTCTTTTATGTGGTGGTCTGTCGGCAGGCCAGTTCTTCATCACAGGATCATTCCTTACTTGAAGCAGCATGGTAACTTATGGAGTGTTGCTACAGGCCAGGTTCTAAGTGCTTTACAAACAATAACTCAGTTAATCCACGAGACAGAGGAGGAAATGGAGGTACCCAAAGATGAAGTAACTTGCCTAAGATTATAGTGCTAACGAGAATCAGAGCCAAGAACAGAATCCAGGCAGCCTGACTGCAGAGCCTTTGCTCATGATCACTGCAACTTACTCCTGCTTAGTCACTGCATACAAGAGAAGACAGTGGAGGCAAGCAATCCCAACTTTCCAGAACCATTGGGGGAAAACTTTCCTAGAGAGGCTCATTTATCGCACAGCTGAAGGCCAGCCCTTTATGTGTGGGAACTTACAAATTATACCTGCTGTTGGCTAGAAATCGTCATAAAATGTTACTTTCCAGCAGAAGCCTCTAAACACGTGGTTCCGTCTTCTCAAAGATTAAATTCAAGACCGACATGATTCATGCGTTCATTCCTCATTCGAGCGCTTGTGCTGTTCATGCGGCCATTGAAGCCAACAGTGATGGTGGAGCTCCAGCTGAATGAGCCTTCTGGTCTGTGTAGGATGACAGATTCCCAGTGCCCTGCCCGAATGCTGTAGCAAACCGGTTGGCATGTCTTCAGCTGGAAACACAGATGCCTTAAGGATGACTCCAGAATCAGGGAGACACGGTGATTCCTGTTCAAGTGGCTCTGCCACTTACTAGCTCTGTGATCTCGGGCAAGTCAGTAAACTTCAGTTTCCTCATCTGTAAAAGGGGGATAGAGATACTTTATATCTTCAGGGTTATGAGAACCCAGTGAGATAATGCAGGGGAAGCACAGTGCCTGGCTCCAGAGTGAGCCTTGTGTTCATGAACCAATCAGAAGCTTCCTTTCATTCTACACAGGAAACCCACCACTCTTAAGCACTGTGTGTCATCTCAGGGGCTCTGGTCTTCCCGGCTCTGTTCGTTTCTGGCCGTATGCTCAGCTCGTAGGTTGTCAGAAAAGCCTCTTCCAGTCCTGAGCCAAGCAAGCCCGGGTCTGTCTGAAAGGGAGCAATAACATGGGTTATTGGTTAACATGGCTGGAGAATCATGCCTTGTACAAGGCAGGCACTCAATGAGCGGTGACTTGAACGGAGTCCGCAAGAAGCCAGCTTGTTGATTCACCTCACCCTGCCTTGGCCGTGCCTCACTTTCTCCACCTGCACATGTGCCTAATAATACTCGCCACCTACACACTTTATTGCTGTTGTGAGGGTTATTGTAGGCAAAGGCCATAGAGAGCGGGGGATCATTAGAAGATGTACATCTAACAAAGTGGAAACCTTTGAACTTTCAGCTCTGTGGGGTTGTCGTGTGGAGACCTGTTATCTTCATCTTTCAAACTCCTCTTCAGCCTTTCAATTACGTTAGAAGTGAAGTGTTACCTTCCAGCCCCAAGCTGGTGTGTACAGATCCAGGAGAGCGTTCTGGCCTCTGGCGGCCGGTACTCCAGCTTACCTCTCGCCAAAAGTACCTTGAGTGACGATGGTGACAATATAACGGGTGCTCCTTATCATAGCCACAGCCATATGCAATTTAATGTACAGGTGGGACAGAGGGTAGTCTTGTTTGCCCCGTAAAAAAATGTACAGAGTCTGAATTATCAAAGGCTATGGGGAGGTGAACAATTTATTTTCAGGAGAACTTTTAAAAAAATCATTTCAGTTCATTATTCTTTCACTCGCTCTCCAAATATTTACTGAGCACCTATTATGTGACAGACACTGTTTTGGGCCCTAAAGGATACAGGAATGAACAAACCATACTTGACAGGATAGGCAAACGGTAATCAAATAAATAGATAAATTATTAAGACGATTTTAGATAGTAATGAGACTTATGAAGAAAATGAAGAGGGGTCATTGGTTAGAGAACGACCAGGGTGGGGGAAATGGTTTAGTTGGGATCATTGAGAAAGGTCTCATCTAGACTAGCTCATGTCATTCTGGGGTTTGGGAACTAGAGGTCACAGAGGTTTGGGTGTCCACCACTAGAGATTCCTTAGCCTAGCTGGGATTCCCTTCAAATTGTAAACACAGCAAATTCCCTGGCGGTCCAGTGGTTAGGACTCCATGCTTCCACTGCTGGGGGCCGGGTTCAATCCCTGGTTGGGGAACTAAGATCCCACAAGCTACGTGGTGAGGTCAAAAATAATTTGTAAATCCTACCTAAGGGAGTCACACTTAGGACCACCAATACCTTCACGCGAATTTGGTGTTGAATCCTTTCTTCCTGTCCAGAGGGACGAAGCACACATGGGCCAGGGGAGTGAGTGGGACATAGGATGAGGTGGGGTAGAGAGGGAGCCCTTCGTAGTCTCTGCATCATCGTTTCCGCCTTCACATCAAGGTGCTTTACCCCTCAGGAACAATCTTTAGATGACGAGCAACTAGAAATTGGTTTGAGAGGTTTCCAAAGCCGTCGACATTGTGATCACTGTTGCCATATCTGCATTCTTCCCTTCCTATCAACAAACACTGGAAAAGCTCTGATTCATGGCGTCGGGCTTGCCATGCGGGCTTCTTGTTCTGAGTCAGAGTGGAAGAGCTCAGAGGCCTTCGGGTGGTAGGGCTTAGTAATGAGGAAGGAAACGGTTACTAGGAAATGAAGAGTTGCACTCATCAAAGTGATCGGCAACCGAAGAATGGTGACTTGGTTCTTTGTTACATGGTGGAATAGAAAAGAGTAGGTGTGTGACAGAACCAGACCCAGATGACCCCGCATTGCTCAAAGGGCCAATGCCAGCTTCCTATGAAGCTGCCTAGGAAGTAGGTGGGGGACGGCCCCAGTTGTATCTCCATGTTGTTTAATTTTGCTTTTCCTGAAATAAGCAATTTCAATCTTTAATTTCCATGCGGAAACACTCCCCACTCTCCCCTGCCCCCAAAATGTGGGTGTGTAGAATAAGACTTTGCGGGCGGTAATCGGTGACCTGAATTTGGAAGTTTTACTCACAGCAGCTCTCCTCTCATCCGCCTTTGAATTGCTCTGTTTGTAATGGCTGCTCACTAAACTGGCATAGCAGCCAAAGTCAGTTGAACATTCTAGAAACATTTGGAACTCAGAAACAATGATATAGAGCACTTATCATATGCTTAGCTGTGTTGGCATCATTTTCTATATAATAACACATTTAATCTTCCAATAATTCCTTAAGGTAGCTCTCCTCTTACTATACCCATTTTACAGATTGGGAAACTGAGGCCCAAGGAGGTTAATTAACTTACTGACCTATGGATAGCAAGGCAGGATCTAAACCTAGGCAGCCCCCTTCCACTGCCTATCCCTTAATCATTATGCTATTCTTGTTTCTCCCACTGTCTGTGACGAGTGTTACCCAGCTCTCAGTGTCTCTAGCTGCTCTTGTGTGTTTTTGTTAAACTCTACCTGTGACGCTCATTTCATGTATTATTTATCTTCTCCCCAGCTACTTCCAGAAAAGATTGGAGGTGGTGACTTATCCTCTAAGGATTCAACACACCTAGAACAATAGTTCACCAAATGTCTGCCTTATAATTATTTGTTACCCACCCACACATTTCCCCCAAGTGTTTTTCATACCTGCCTCTTCCTCAGAGAATCAAGGCTGTCAACTTCTAAAGGCCAAATGAGCACCACAGTACTATCTGGAAACTATGAGTTGGGTGGGCACCATGCCCAGAGGTGGCCCTAGCAGACACTTTACCTTTCAGAGATGACTGATTTCATTTTCAGAAAAGCTGAGCCAAAGCAAAATTTTGCTGAATACTGGGATGAGATCCAGAGTTCGGCTATTATATAGAGGAAGAAATCCTACCTGGGACTCTTAGGCAGGACTTGACGCCTTAGCTGGCTTAGTTGTACCTGGTTAGCTGGTTGAAGCAGTGTGCTTATAATGACAGGGTCATGAGTTTGCTACTAGGGGCAAAGATATGGTGGCTGGGTGTGGTTTGGGTCTTGCTCCTAGAGACACTTGCTGAGGGGGAGAATCTGAAATCTTCAAACCAAAGATCCATGTACATTCCCAGAGGAGTAGGTCAAAGTGAAAATAGAAACCAGAGAGGCACATCCTAACTGACCTTTGTAGCAAAATGGGATGAGATGGTCTCTGGGAGCTAGGTGCCAAACTTGTAGTTATTTACAATAATCCGCAGGTCAATTTCAAGATGTCTCCTATAGGGGCTTCCCTGGTGGCGCAGTGGTTGAGAGTCCACCTGCCGATGCAGGGGACACGGGTTCGTGCCCCGGTCCGGGAAGATCCCACATGCCACGGAGCGGCTGGGCCCGTGAGCCATGGCCACTGGGCCTGCACGTCCGGAGCCTGTGCTCCGCAACGGGAGAGGCCACAACAGTTAGAGGCCCGCGTACAACAACAACAACAACAAAAAAAGATGTCTCCTATAAAAGAAAACGCAACAACAGTGCAACCTCGAATTCTATTTCCCCTTCCTCCACAGAGATGTCCTACCACTAGGGTCGTCCGGCACCTTTTTCTCTCCCTTCTTGACCACACTTTTTTTCTCCAACCCCTTCTTAAAATTTACTGATTCCATGATAGTAACCCATAACAAAGGGTTTTTACCTTGGGGAGGATTAAAACCTTGTCTTCTATTCCACGGAGAGAACAGGAGGAAATAAGCTTGGGAGAAGCGGGTTTGTCTGCTTACCATGGGCTCACTCCCAACATCCCCTCTGGTCCACTTCAGCACGTGGATCATTAATTTCGAAGGTATTTCTTGGCATGGTCACCCATTGCTTCAAGATGGCAGTGTCTGTTTTCCATTGACCTGAGTATTTGTGTTTCCTAACAAAGCCCTCTGGGGCATCTCACAGACCTAAGTCAGGTTTGAAACATTCGAAAAAGGTGAACGACGTGAAACAAAAATCTAGAGGAGTTGTTTTTGAGTTTAAGTAAGCAAATGTCATACATTCCCATCTGGAACGAAGTTGTGCCTGGCATGGGGTAGCGGTGGTTCCCTGGGTGCCTCATGGCCTTCGCAGGGAGCCCTTTCCACTGCTGCACCCTCTAAACTACTGGAAAAGTCTATAGAGCCTGGGCTGACTGAAGGGTGGCACTAGTTAAAGATGCTAGTCTTCACTGAGTAAGAACCACTCCCTTCACTGAACACTGAGGGGAAGGCCCATCATCTGAGCACACCAGGAGGTCAAATGAAAGATGAAAATGGTCTCCATTTAAGGAGCACTTGCTGTGTTCCAGGAACTTCCCATGGAGTAGCTCTTTTTATCATCACAGCAGCTCTGTGAGGTAGAAAATGTTATGAATGTCCTCGTTTTATAAGAAGCCGAGGATCAGAGGGCATAGGGGGCTCAAATGCACGGAGAGGCCCCTGGCTGTGTCTTCTGGCACTGTCCTACACTGTCCCTCAGCGGTCCCCAGTGCATGAAGGTGGGGCTGGAATCGGACTGTAGGCACCATTTAACCACCACTTGGATTTCCTCGATTCTAAGGTACTATTGGGTAGCTTAAGAGGCACCATTGGTTTAGAAAGAGCTCTGGGGAAAGAACATAAATCCCATGGTTTTGGTAAATTGCATGACAGTGTCGAGGTTAGGGTCGTGACTCTACCACTTAGTAGGTGTGCCCGTGAGACATCTTGGAGAACTGACTTCACCTTTTTGTGCCTCAGATTCCTCAGCTGTCAAAGAGGGGATAATCTAATCCCTAGGGTTATAAATGAGTTAATATAGATAAAGCGCTCAGAATGACACCTGGCACACATTAAGTTGTATATAAGTGTTAGCCATCGTTATTATCATCATCGTCGTCATCACATCTCACCATCATCATAATCACACATTCTGATTTCAGAAATGATGAAACGTGGAAACGTACTTTTTAAAAGTGACAAAATAGAGAAGATATTGATCTGATTCAATGACTGCTGCCATGGATTGTGTAAGGTGTCTTCTAATTTCATCAGCTCTGTGTCCTAAGCATTAGTCACTTCTGCCACCCCCAGGATCACTTTTTTCCTAAAGTCCGAGGAAGAAGCTTTGCGCCCTCACGTTTGCTCTTCAGTCGGATGTCCATTGATCAGCCACTTCTCTGGGTGTGGGTCAGCCATTCTCCCACATAGGCCACTGCTCACTGCTGAGCCTGTCACCACGTGGGGCTCTTGGACAATGGTCCTTCCCAGTGTGCTGCCACTCTTCTGCCTGGGCCCGAGCTCAGAGCTGAAAGTGGAGCAGACCCTGTTCCCCTTCTAGTCCTCACGAGCTCCACCACGCAGAGTTCTGTAGGAGTATTGGAGGGTTGGGGATGAGGGTGACTAGACAGATTACAATGACGGAGACAGGATGCAAAACTATACACTAAAAGTGGCTTTGGCCTTTGTGGTGTTCAACAGAAAAGCATGAAAGAATTAACCCCTCCATAAGGGTCCTTTGTGGACATGTCCCGGTTCCTAGTCTCACTCTGCCCTATTGAAGGCTGTGGGCTTCCTTTCTAAATAAGGCCTCCATTTTCAAGACGGGAATGACTATCTTCCTGGAGATTCCACCCCGTGATAGCAAACTTTGAGCACCTCCTATAGGCCAAGCACTGCTGTAAGCACCTTATCACACTTTAACATTTCTGCCACCAGGATGTCTCAAAATCAGTGACGTATGGAGTTTAAGGGGTAGTTTGGTTTTTTCTCTTTTAGTAGCACATAAAATAATGGTCTATCCTACAGATGATGATGTCTTCGTCTCAGTGAGATGGAAATTTAATCCTTACAATGACTGCATCATGTAAGGACTATTTTTATCAACATTATACAGGTGACATATTTGAGGCTCCAAGTCACACAGCTAGTGAACGGTAACTGTGAACCTAGGCAGGCGGGTTCAAAAGCCTATACCTTTAGGACGTGATCTGCCCCTCTTGGGATCAACATAGGTCCCCATTAATTATCAAGGACGGTCCAGTCTAATTCAAACTGAGGAAGAGGAACATCTTCCAAAGGTTCTCGAAACCTGTCCAGCTGGCCCCGCCAACTTCCACTGTCACCCAAAGCGAGTGCCTGTGTTTTGTTTCCCCTTCTGCTTTCAGACTGTGCAAACCTATCACAGAACCACCTACTCCAAGAGCTGGTAGAAGCTTTGAAATGGAAAGCTTTTTTCTTTATTTTCGAGGCTGGGTCAAATTCCAGGGCAGGACTACCTCCTACAGTCTCTGAAAAGGGAAGCTGGGTGAGGATTTACTAATTCTTCTGGGGTGTAGAGGTGACAGAACGGGCAGTGTCTGTCCTTCCGGTGGCATGTATTTGTGATATTATTATTTATTATATCTTATCTATTCGATGTGTCTATTTCATCCGCTCATTTCCTGTGAGCTTGTGACAGAAAGAAGGAAGTTTGACACCAGAAGCAGAGATTTATGTCTTCAAACTGTACCTGCATCAAGCAAATAAGAAGCCAGAATACTTCAAAGTGAGGATGGCCCATCCCAACCCAATTTCTAAAAATCGGAGGGAAACAACTATAGCATACCGAACAATTCATGAATGTCAGAGCAGTCTATTCTAAGCGTTTCCAAATGCTGCCAATTTGTGTACTTTCTTTTGCCAGGCAGACTTTTGTAAAACAGGATTTTCACATCACCAGGCAAGAAAGCAAGTTCAAGAAGAAACTTACTATTTTATTATTAACATTAATATACTTAACACAGGGATCATGGGACTTCATTCCTAATATAAAGTGAGTGTTGTGGGGAATGCTTTAAAAGAATACCTCACTGTTCTCATGTTTAAATATCTTGTGATATGTATCATATTTTGTACAAAAATGTAAATAAGTATTGCTTTTTCTTGTTATATGTTGTACTTTTTAGTGGCAAGTAGAGTGATTTAGTTTCTCCATTTTCAAATTTTGTAATAATGGCTAAATCAGCATATAAACCATATAAATCATATTTTTCATATAAATCAGTTTTTTTAGCACCAACTAATTGTGAAAACCACGTAATGTTTTCTACTATTTGCATGAGTGATCCGTAAGCCCATGTTGGAGTGCTAGCTATAGGTTATCATTTTCAAAATATTTAATGGTTAAATACGTTTGAAAACTTCTAAAGGAGACACTGAACTTTCAAAAGGAGAGCTGAATAATATAAATTAGCTTCTATGAAGGTCAGCCTTGAAAAAGCTTGCCCTACCGTTGGTTCTTTCCTATACGGCTGCACTGGTCTTTTCCCTATGTTTCTTTACGCTATTAGTTTTGGAAACATTTTACTGCTCTGTTTATCCTTAAAAATACTTTGAGATAATACCCTACAAGTTCTACAAATGCAGCTGTGATACAGAACATCACTTGTGGGCCCGTCAAACAAGCTGGGCCACTTTCGAGTTTCCAAAACTAGTTCTGACTTACTGGCCGCAGCCTGTCCCACATCTAAATGTGCCACTTCCCACAAACGACAGAAATTGCTCTATTAAACTCTAACGACTCCTTGGCAGAATCTAACGCCATCATCCACGCATGTATCCCCTTATGCTTTCATTCTTCACACTCGTGTGGGAAGACCAAGCGCTCTGGGATGGAATTTCACTACCACGCTTGACTATCTTTTGCTGGGATTTGTATCTTTGTGTATTTCATGACTCATCTCGTGATGAGGCAAAGTTAACTGGAAGTTAGGGTGTCTAATATTTTTCCCTCGTTTGAACAATTTCTCACTAGTCCAAGAAAAAGTCTTTCTGCAGTTCTGCCACTTTGAGTTTTGGGGAAATGTGAATTTTAGTAGATTCACAGATATGGGCCACTATCACCACAGTAAATTCTAGAATTTTAGAAGTTTCAAGACCTCAAAAAGAAACTCTGTACCGTTTAGCTGTCACTCCCCTACCCCACCCCCGCTCCCAGTCCTGGGCTACCACTAATCTTTCTGTCTCTATAGATGTCTCTATTCTGGACTTCCATATGAATGGAATCATATAGTATGTGGTCATTTGTGATGGGTGTCTTTTCCTTAGCATAATGTTTTCAAGGTTCCTCCCTGTTTTTGCACAGGTCATTACTTCATTCCTTTGTATGGCTGAATTATATTCCATTGTATGAATATACCACATTTTGTTTCAACAAAGATGCTTAAATAGAGTCAGTGTGGGACTGGTGACAGGGGCTGGGACAGGTATTAGTAGGCCTGATGGATCTTAGGACAATTGTAAGAGTCTCTGAAAATAGACTGGGCACAAGAATATCATGCAGGATTTGCAAGTCCCTGCAGATAGACAGAGCCCTTTGGTCTAGGTTATCATCAGAGCACAGTTTCCAGGCTTGCTGTACTAGAGATGCTAATAATTTGCCTGCCCACCCACAGGGAATCTGCCCAGCCCATCGCTCCTGTGACCCTAAATGTCCATGAGACCACACCCTTTCCAGTCTTGTCTGATTGCAGCTGGATTGGTGGGCATTTGAGCAATGATGGCCTCTTCATAGGCAGGTTAGTGCCCTATTCAGGACTCCTGTGGCCTGGCTGAAGAAGATGAACTTGAGCAATCAGATTCCCCTCTTGGGAATATGGTACTGGGGAGCCGAGAGTCTGAGCCATCATCTAAGATGGTACCTAAAGGCTGTCAGGCAGACTTGGAGCTGGACCAAATGTGAGGGACCATCCCTGAGCAAAAGTTAGGAGGAAACAAGTCAAGAGAAAGAGAAGAATGGAACAGATATGCAGAGAGGAGCAGAGACACCAAGAGAGACAACGTAGGCCTCTGGAAGGAAAGTCAAAAATTGCGGCTGCCTCATTTCCTATCCCAGGTCCCACTGTGGCAGCTCTCTTGGGAGTGCCATGAGATCTGTGTCTCCTCACAATAACTTGTGCCCACCTTTCTGCTCCCTCACACACTTTGTTGTTAAACCAGCTTGAGTGGGTCTCTGTTCCTTGCATCCAAAGGAGCTCTGACTGAAATATTAATACGTGAAGAATGGTATGGATAGAGTGAGGGGCTGGGAGTGGGAATGGAGGAGGGTTGGGGCCGTGGAAGTTCAATAGGATGATGGACATTAGCCAGGCAGCCCTGGGGGGATCCGGCAGCATGAGTTGGGGATGGAAGAGGTGCCTGGTAACAGGTGAAAATACAGAGGGGCAGAGGTGCCTCATGTGCTTCCTGTCCAGAGCTACGTGTTTGTGCACTTGCACGTGTGTACACATGTGTGTATGTCTGTGTGTGGTAGGTGTACAGGGGTAGGGCACTAACAGCAAAATCTTTTTTTTAATTTAATTTTTATTTTATGTTGGAGTATAGCTGATTTACAATGCTGTGTTAGTTTCAGGTGTACAGCAAAGTGAATCAGTTATACGTATACATATATCCACTCTTCTTTAGATTCTTTTCCCATATTGGTCATTACAGAGTATTGAGTAAAGTTCCCTGTGCTATACAGTAGGTCCTTATTAGTTATCTATTTTATATATAGTAGTGTGTATGTGTCAATCCCATCTTCCAATTTGTCCCTCCCCGCCCCATCATTCCCCGGTAACCATAAATTTACTTGCTACATCTTTAACAATATTTCTGTTTTGTAAATAAGTTCACTTGTATCATTTTTTTAGATTACACATATAAGTGATATCATATGATATTTGTCTTTCTCTGTCTGACTTACTTCACTTAGCATGATAATCTCTAAGTCCATCCATGTTGCTGCAAATGGCATTAGTTTGTTCTTTTTTATGGCTGAGTAATATTCCATTGTGTATATATATACCATATCTTCTTTATCCATTGGTCTTTGAATTTGAATCAACTTTGTGTTCTTGGATTAAATTCTACTTAGTCTGTTCTCCATATCTATGAGTCTGTTTCTGTTTCATAGACAGATTCATTTGTGTCATGTTTTAGATTCCACATATAAGTGATATCATATGGTACTTGTCTTTCTCTGTCTGACTTACTTCACTCAGTATGACAGTCTCTAGGTCCATCCACGTTGCTGTAAATGGCATTATTTCATTCTTTTTTATGGCTGAGTAGTATTCCATTGTATATATGCACCACATCTTCTTTATCCATTCCTCTGTTGGTGAACATTAATGTGTACAGGGCTGGGGTGGGGCACTAACAACAAAATCTTAAACCGAAGGTGAAATAAGCATGTAGACCCTGGAGGTCCAGTGATACAAGTGACGGTCACACTTAGCTGGCAGCATGAGCACTGCCTGGCCCTCCTGCCTCTCGTCTCAGCCACGTAGAGCTGCACACTTCATTTAATCATTGGTTGATGTTAGCAGGGACAAAACCATGCTGCTTAGAACTGCCTCTGGTGAGAACAGCTGTTCTAAAGCAGAGAAAAGCTTGGGGAGAAGGGTAAGGGAAAAGTGTCTGATGAAAACATTTTCCTAGATTTTCTTCTTTAGATATGTATCTATGGAAATGTACACAGGCTGTAGTTGTGAACCTATTAAGGCTTCAAAACAATAACTCCAAACTCCTCAGCTAAGTCCTGGGAAATTTTTAGTAACTGGAAGCAGAGGTGATTCCTCAGTCTACTGACATTGATAAGTTTGAACGCCCAGCTTATTGTTCTGAAGTTAGCTGAAGACACATCCTTGGTGCTCTCATGGGCAGGGCAATGCAGTAGAAGAGTCGAAAATCTGGGCCTGGGGAAGCCTCCTGCTTGTGGAGGCAGGACTTGACATCCTTTAAATTTTTTCTTTTAAAAAACGAAGTGCTAGGGCTTCCCTGGTGGCGCAGTTGTTAAGAATCCACCTGCCAACGCAGGGGACATGGGTTTGAGCCCTGGTCCGGGAAGATCCCACATGCCACAGAGCAACTAAGCTCGTGCGCCATATGAGCCTGAGCTCTAGAGCCCACAAGCCACAACTACTGAGTCCACATGCCACAACTACTGAAGCCTGCACGCTTAGAGTCCATGCTCCACAACAAGAGAAGCCACCGCAATGAGAAGCCCGTACACTGCAACGAAGAGTAGCCCCCACTCGCTACAACTAGAGAAAGCCCACGCGCAGCAACAAAGACCCAATGCAGCCAAAAATAAATAACTTAATTAAACAAACAAAAAAACGAAGTGCTTTTCTTTTTCATATTCCACAAGTACTACATGTCCTTATGGAAAAAAATCAAAACATACACAAAAACGTAAAGAAGATTTAAAAAAATATCTGTGGTAACCCCACACACAGATATAACCACTGGTCACATTATGCTGTATGGTAATTGCAGCCTTTTTTCCCTATATTCACACCACTCTTACTGGCATTCTGCCAGGAGCAGCCCGGCACGTCTGTGGGGTCTGATGCACAAAAGCCTGGCAGAGGGAAGAAAAAGTTGAAACAACTCTGCCACCTGCTGCCCGACCCGTTCTCCTAAGCAGCTTTTTGGCTTTTTAAAGCTCTTGTTCTTTTTAAAATGCCTATTGTTTGTATTTTTCTAATTACAAAGATAATATGTCCTGGCTATAAAAATTCAAACAATAGAGAAGCGTATGAAGTCAGACGTGAAAGTCCCCCTTCCATAATCCCACTCCCCAGAGGTACCGCTATGATCAGTTCAGTGTGTATTCACACAGATTTTCTTCTATGCCTTTATATACATACATGATTCATTCATTCCATCATTCAGAAAAATGTTTCTTTAGGGCCTCCTATATGCCGGGTTAGACACTGGGCTTGGAGCTGTGAAAAAAACAAAACCTCTTCCTTTTTGGAGCTTGCATTTTAGTGCAGGCAGACAGGCAGTAAACAAATTAACAAAAAATTCATAATATGCAAGGTGATGATATGGAGAAAGTAAGACAGGATAAGAGAGCTGGGGAGTGCCCGGCAGGGTGGAGGCGGGTCGCTAGTTTACAGACGGTGGAGAAGCAAGGTTCTCAGAGAAGGTGACACTTGGGAAGGGCCCTTAATTAAGTGGAGGCAACCGATGTGGTTATCTGGGGCAAGAGTGAAGACCTGAAGCAGAAACAGACTTGAGACACATCAAGGGGACTTACTGGCTGGAATGGAGTGACCCGAGGGGAAGGGTAATAGGAGACAAGGCCACAGAGATCACAGGGATGGGGTAGGGGCAGGTGACCCTGGGCCTGAAGAGGCAAAGAGAGGAAACAGCATTACAGGAGCCCCAAGAGAGCTGGAACTATGGAGGAAGGACCCTGTGATAACAGCCACTGGAGGGTTTTGAGGAGAAAAGAGGAGGAACATGGTCTAACTTAAGCATTTTAAAGGCTCACTCCAGCTACTGTTTCGAGAATAGACTGTATGAGGTTAGAGTAGAAGCAGACAAGTGAGTAAAGGTAGAAACAGAGGTCTGAGGCTGGGGGCACTCCAATGTTTAAAGGTGGAAGGTGAGGAGGAGCCAGCTAAGGAGACTAAGGCATGGCCAGTGAGGTAGGGAAAAAAAGCCAAGGGGAGGGGGGCGGAATGTTGATTTGGAAGCTAAGGGAAGAAAGTCTATCAAGGAAGTGAAGTAATTCACTGTGTCAAATGCCACTGATGGGTCAAGGAAGATAAGACTTGAAAACTGACGATTGGATTTGGAAACATGGAGGTCACTGGGGAATGTGGAGGCCGTGGGAGAGCATGGAGGTCATTGATGACCTTGATACGAATATGGAATGTGGGAGCAAAAGCCTGATCTTGGTGGGTTCAATAGAGAATCATGGCAGAAATTGGAGACTTATTTTTGCAAACACTAGAAAAAGAGTAGAATGAGAGGGAAAAATGTAACAAGAACTCCACCTGTAGAGCAGGTAGTTCTTCCCCAAATATGGAACTCAAAAGGTAGGGAATGAAAGGGGGTGGAGGACTGTTTTACAGGAGACAAAAGAGACAACTAAATGCAATACATGATTCTCGACTGGAGATCAGAATGAAAAGATAAGAAAAAGTATTATGAGACAGTTTAGGAAATCTTAGTTTGGACTGTTTGTTATTAATATTTCATCAATGTTAAATGTTTCAGGTGTAATTATAGCACTGTGCTTATGTAGGAGAATATCTTTGTTCTTAGAAGATACATGCTGATGTATATAAGAGTGAAGTGCTGGTAAAATGTCTGCAATTTACTTTCAAGTGTCCCACAATTTACACCCACACGCACCCACATACATAAAGAGATAGACCAAATGTGTCAAAATGTCTTGGGTCATCTGCATCAGAATTCTCTGGGATATTTCTTGAAAATACAGATTTCTGGGATCCTTCAACTCTCTTTCCCTTTTTTCCACTTGCGTATTATTGCAAATATTTGTATATATTTAACTTTTTAAAAGGCTTATGAAGATTACAAAAGTAATACCTAGTAGCTGTAAGGAATAAAAACCCCTCAAAATTAAAGAAGTACAAAATGAGAACATCTCTATCCCCTCAACCTCCCCAGAGGTCATACCCACTGTCAATGGCTTCTTGTGTTTTCTTACAGACTTTACTTGTTCACATATACATATCTTTGACTTTCTTTCCTTTTTTTTCTTTTTACACAAATGGGATTATAGTATGCATATTGTTCTGTGTCCCCCTTTTTTCTTCACTTAATATTATATCTCAAAGATCTCTACATGTGTTAAGATAGGCTCAAGGACGTATTGTACCATGCAGGGAATATAGCCAATATTTTGTAATAACTGTAAATGGGAAGTAACCTTTAAAAATTGTATTAAAAGAGACTTCCCTGCTGGTCTAGTGGTTAAGACTCCGCACTCCCAATGCAGAGCGCCTGGGTTCAATCCCTGGCCAGGGAACTAAATCCCACATGCTGCAACTAAAGATCCCACATGCCATAACTAAAGATCCTGCATGCCACAATGAAGACTCCACACACGGCAATGAAGATCCTGCATACCACAACTACGATCCAGCACAGACAAATAAATAAATATATAAATATTTTTTAAAAATTGTATTAAAAAAGATTTTTCCATGTGGATACATAGAGGTCTTCCTGCTTTTTATTGGCTTTTTAGCCAAAAAAAATCTTCCTTTGAAAGATCCACCATAATTTATTTATCCAAATATCTATTGATAAATTATCAGGAGCATATAACAATTGTAATTATTTATGCACCCAGCATTGGAGCACCTAAATAAATATATAAGGCAATATTAACAGATCTGAAGGCAGAAATAGACAGTAATATGATAATAGTAGAGGATTTCAATACCCACTTTCAACAATGGATAGAGTATCCAGACAGAAAAATCAATAAGGAGACCTTGGACTTAAACTACACTTTAGACCAGTTGAACCTAACACACATACAGAGCATTCCATCCAAGAGCAGCAGAATACACATTTTTATCAACTGTACATGGAGCATTCTCCAAAAGTAGATCATGTTAAGTCATAAAATGTCTTAATACAGGGGCTTCCCTGGCAGCGCAGTGGTTGAGAGTCTGCCTGCCGATGCAGGGGACATGGGTTCATGCCTCGGTCCAGGAAGATCCCACATGCCATGGAGCAGCTGGGCCCGTGAGCCACGGCCGCTGAGCCTGCGTGTCCAGAGCCTGTGCTCCGCAAAGGGAGGGACCACAACAGTGAGAGGCCTGCAAACCACACACACACACACAAAAAAAAGTCTTAACACATTTAAGAATACTGAAAGCATATCCAGCATCTTTATGGACCACAATGGTATGAAGTTAGAAATCAATTATAAGAAGAAACCTGGAAGATTCACAAATATGTGGA
This sequence comes from Tursiops truncatus, assembly GCF_011762595.2. Lineage (NCBI taxonomy): Eukaryota > Metazoa > Chordata > Mammalia > Artiodactyla > Delphinidae > Tursiops > Tursiops truncatus. The sequence goes on from NC_047055.1 coordinate 14,623,207, forward strand.
CATTAAACAACTTGCCCTTGAATAACCAATGGGTCAGAGAAGAAATCAAAAGGGAAATAAAAAATATCTTGAGACAAATGAAAATGGAAACACAACTTTCCAAAACTTATGGGATACAGCAAAAACAGCTCTAAAAGGCAATTATAGTGAAAAACACCTACATTAAGAAAAAAAGAAAGATCTCATAAACAATCTAACTTTACACCTTGAGGAACTAAAAAAAGAAGAAAAAACTAAGCCCAAAGTTATTAGAAGGAAGGAAATAAAAAAGATTAGAGAGGAATTAAATAGAGCCTAAAAAGATAATAGAAAAGATCAATGAAATTAAGAGCTGGCTTTTTGAAAAGAAACAAAATTGACAAACCTTTAGATAGACTAATTAAGGAAAAAAAAGACTCAAATAAATAAAATCAGAAATGAAAGAGGAGACAGTACAACTGATAACACAGAAGTACTAAGGATCATAGGAAACTACTATGAACAATTATATACCACAAATTAGATAACCTATAAGAAATGGTTAGACTCCTAGAAATATGCAACCTACCAAGACTAAATCATAAGAAAATAGAAAATCTAAACAGGCTAATTACTAGTGAGGACATTGAATCAGAAAAAAAAAAACTCCCCCAAACAAAAAAGTACAGGACCAGATGGCTTCACTGGTAAATTCTATCAAACATTTAAAAAAGAATTAATACCAATCCTTCTCAAACTCTTCCCAAAAAATTGAAGAGGAGAGAACACTTCCAAACTCATTTTGCAAGGCCAGCATTACCCTGGTACCAAAGCTAGAAAAGGACACTACGAGGTAAAAGATCTGTGCACTCAAAACTATAAGACATTGATGGAAGAAAGATGCTTAATATGCTTTCAGTCTTCTTAAATGAATTAAGACATTTTATGACTTAACATGATCTACTTTTGGAGAATGCTCCATGTACAGTTGATAAGAATGTGTATTCTGCTGCGCTTGGATGGAATGTTCTGTATATGTGTGTCAGGTTCAACTGATCTAAAGTGTAGTTTAAGTCCAAGGAGACACACAAATAAATGGAAAGATATTCCATGTTCTTGCATTGGAAAAATTAATATTGTTAAAATGCCCATACTATCCAAAGCAATCCACAGATTCAATGTAATCCCTATCAAAATTCCAATGACGTTTTTCACAGGAATAGATAAAGCAATCCTAAAATTTATTTGGAACCACAAAAGACCCCGAATATCTAAAGTGTTTTGAGAAAAAAAGAAGAGAAGCTGGAGGCATCATACTTCCTGATTTCAAACTGTGTTACAAAGCTGTAGTAATCAAAACCATATGATATTGGCATAAAAACAGACACATAGATTAATGGAACAAAGCCCAGAAGTAAACCCATGCATGTATGGTCAATTAATTTTTGACAAAGGAGTTAAGAATATACAATGGGGATGGGTTATCTTAAAGAGTCCTTAATAAAGTCCATAAGGCTTGCTGAGGCTTTTTAAAAAACTATATTCCCAATGAGATAATTAGAGGGTGGCCCTTAAGTCTATGTCTAGGTTGACAGGTTTTGCAGGGAAGACGAACTTGAGAAGAGTGGAGGTCCTGAGAGTGTAAGTACATCGAAATTAGAAACAAAAATAATAAAGAGAATTAGGAAAACTTTGGACTTCAAAGGTCATAGATTACTGAGTCAGACCTGAGATTTCTAAGGATTTATATATGCAGTTGATATTTGGATTACTTGTTGATAAAGGTAAGTGGAGAAACTAGAGTTGTTTCCAAGTGTAGGTAAGATATAATGAGAGGATGGAGGTGGAAAGTAGGGAGACCCAGAGAAAAGTGGGAAGGTCATATTGGGCCAAGATGGTGGTAATATCCAGCACAACAGATGGTAGGGCAGACTAAAAAAAAAAAAAAAAACAATGGGGAAAGGATAATCTCTTCAATAAATGGTGTTGAAAAAACTGGATAGCCACGGGCAAAAGAATGAAATTGGACCCTTATCTTAAACCATACATAAAAATCAACTCAAAATGGATTAAGGACTTGAATGTAAGACCTGAAACCATAAAACTCCTAGAAGAAAACCTAGGGGGGGTATGCTTCTTGACACTGATCTTGGCAATGATATTTTGGATTTGACACCAAAAGCAAAAATAAATAAGGGGGACTACATCAAACCAAAAAGCTTCTCACAGAAAAGGAAACCATCAAAAAAATGAAAGTGCAACCCACAGAATGAGAGAAAATATTTGCAAACTACATATGTATTAAAGGGTTAAATATGCAAGTAACTCATACAACTCAGTAGCAACCCCTCTCCCCCAATCCACCAATAACCCAATTTTAAAATGGGCAAAGGACCTGAATAGACATTTTCCCAAAGAAGACATACAAATGGCTAACAGGTATGTGAAAAGGTGCTCAACATCACTAATTATCAGGGAAATACAAATCAAAACCACAGTGAGATATCACTTCACATCTGTTAGGATGACTATTGCCAAAGAGACAAGAGATAACAAATGTTGGTGAGGTGATGGAGGAAAGGGAACCCTTGTACACTGTTGGTGGGAATGCAAATTGGTATAGCTACTATGGAAAACAGTATGGAGGTATATGAAGGAAACAAAACCATTATCTAGAAGAGATATCTGTACTCCCATGTTCATTGTGGTATTACGTACAATGGCCAAGGTATTGAAATGACTTAAGTGTCCATCAACAGATGAATGAATACAGAAAAGTGATATCTATATACAACAGAATATTACTCAGCCTTAAAAAAAGAAGGAAATCTGCCATTTGCAGCAACATGGATAAAACTGGAGGGCATTCTGCTGAGTGAAATAAGCCAGAAAGACAAATACTGCATGGTATCACTCATACGTGCAACCTTAAAAATAAAAAAGTGGAACTCATAGAAATAGATGGTAGAATAGTGGTTGCCAGGAACAGGGAAGTGGGGAAATGGGGAGGGATTGGTAAAAGGGTACAAGATTTCAGTTATAAGATGAATAAGTTCTGAGGATCTAATGTATAACATGGTGACTCTAGTTGATAATACTGTATTGCATAATTGAAATTTGCTAAGAGAGTAGGACTTAAGTTTTCTTGCTGCCCCAAAAAATAAATAAGTGAAATAAAAGTTCACTATACGAGGTGATGGATGTCTTAATTAACTTGATTGTCAGACTCCTTTCACAATTTATGTATGTCAAATCACCACACCGTACACCTTAAATGTATTACAATTTTATATGTCAATTTAGCTTCAATAGAGCTGGAAAAGGAGAAGCAAACACATACACACACAAATGTCTATTGATATTTGCAAGCTCATGCTTTGTAAGAAAAAGCTTAATGAAGCTACATTTTTCCCATACAGCAAATGACAGGGAGAAAAAATTGCCCAAAGTGAGAAAGGTAGTAAAAACGCATCTGTTTATTTAAAGATCAATGGAAAGGGAGAGAATGAGCTACACCCCCTCCCCTGACCTCCATCATTATGTTCATTATGTATGACTGCACTTCAAGGACATTGCAGGCCAATCGGAGTGGAGCCTGGGACTCATTTTGGAGCTCTATTCGTTGTTTGAGGAGGACCGGCTGGGTAAGGAGTGCAGAGTGGAGAAAGGATATTCAGATTTGTGCCACAGTGGGGGAAAAGTTTCTCCTCTTTCAATGAAAGAAATAATTACAAACCACCAGCAACAAACAGATCTTCTGAAGACCTTTTAGACTCTGGCTTATTTTTGCACAAATCCTGATCCAACGACTTGTCTGCTGATAAGGACGAAATCAATCTGCAATATCTGTCAGTGCAACTCTTTACCTAGGAATTACTAGGAAGCTTTATTTCTTATTTGGTGCCGTGATCTATCTGGTTGGCATATTTGGGAAGAACAAACTGGACATGCTTGGTTTAAAAAACAATACTGAGAGGCAATAGAATTTTTCCTCTATACCAGAACCTGAGCAAACCTAAGGATTTCAACGGTTGGTTTCGTGTCATTCAGCTTTCTCCCTGGCATATGGTGAGAGGGTTTTTGTTGTCATGAAGCAAACAAAATAGGTAATCCTGAGCAGAAAGAAGAAAATTCTCCAGATCATCTAAGAGGCTCAAACGTTCATCATGATCTGATTTTGAATTCCCATTACCCCTACTTTACCTAAGACAAGGGCCTTTGCTGTACTTCTCACCAGAAGCAGCAGTCTCTTTTTTGAGATTTCTATTTCAAAGATGAAATCAATGGTAAGACGGCTTTGCTCTTTTGGTAGCAGAGTTGTGCAATCTTCCTCAACTCTGCAGCTGAAAAGCTGCGCTGTGAATGAGGTCCTGCCATCTCCCCAGCAGGTCCCTTCAACTGGCCTCAGGGAATTCAGAGGAGCCACAGGATGGGGAAGCCCTGGAATTTGCTCCCTAGTCAGAGAATCCCACGTGAGCTGGTTTTGATCTGCAGGATTGGAAACAGTGACCATGAGAATAGATGGACATAAATTCTACTTGAATTGTGTCAATAACTGGTAAAGAGACCATTCATGGTATTTGCTTGCAAGAATCTTTGCCCAAGTTGATGAGATCAGCTATCTTTTCTGTGAAATTGTGATGATCACCTGCTAATGTTGCTGGAAGCTAATTGGTATGTTAATATGTGACTTGGCAGAAAGGCAAAGGGGGTGCTTCCCTGGTGGCACAGTGGTTAAGAATCTGCCTGCCAATACAGGGGACACAGGTTTGGGCCCTGGTCCGGGAAGATCCCACACACTGTGGAGCAACTAAGCCCGCGAGCCACAACTACTGAGCCCACGTGCCACAACTACTGAAGCCCGTGTGCTTAGAGCTTGTGCTCCGCAACAAGAGAAGCCACCACAACGAGAAGCCCGAGCACCACAATGAAGAGTAGCTCCCGCTCGCCGCAACTAAAGAAAGCCTGCGTGCAGCAACAAAGACCCAACGCAGCCAATAAATAAATAAATAAAATTTAAAAAAGAAAAAAGAAAGGCAAGGGGGGCAATACCAAGATGTCTCAAGAATGGACTAGTTGATTCCAGGAAGAATCAGAGGCCAATCATTAAAATGATCTTCTAATAGGAAGCTATCAACAAGTTCCCCACTTAGGTACTTTCCAAGAAAAGAGGAGTTACAAATAACAACAAGAAGCATTCCATTCAGATTCTGCTATTACATACATTCCTTCCAAACCTGGAGTTCTGTTTTTGTTTGTTTTGCCCTAGGAAGAAAAATTTAAAGGAGAGTCTAGACATCATTCAAACACCCACCCTAATTCTGCTGGTACTAAATCCTAATATAAGGTGTACTGAGTTAAATAGTGCCCACCCCCAATTCATGTCCTCTCAGAACTTGACCTTATTTGGAAATAGAGTCTTTGCAGATACAATTAGTTAAGATGAGGTCATACTGGATTAGGGTGGGCCCTAAGTCTGAAGTCCGGTGTCCTTATAAGAAGGTTGTGTGATGACACAGGCACACACAGGGAAGAGAGCCATGTGAAGCTGGAGGCAGAGACTGGAGTGATGCAGCCACAAGCCAAGGACTGCTGGCCACCACCAGGGGCTAGGAAGCAGCCAGGACTGCCAAGGGTTAGCAGCAACTACTAGAAGCTAGGAGACAAGCGTGGACCTGATTCTCCTTCAGCACCTCCAAAAAGGGGCCTACCCTGCTTACACTTTGACTTCAGACTTCCGGCCTCTGGAACTGCAAGAGAATCCATTTCCATCGTTTCAAGCCCCCCACTTTGTGGAAATTTAATACGGCAACCCTAGGAAATTAATGCATAAGCTGAGATGTTTGGGGAGAATACTACTGTCTGATGAATAAGCCACTTCAACATTCCCCTCCCCCCTTCCTGCACTCATCTGACAACACCTTTTTTTAAAAAATAAATTTACTTATTTATTTTTGGCTGTGCTGGGTCTTTGTTGCTGCACGTGGGCTTTCTCTAGATGTGGCGAGCGGGGGCTACTCTTTGTTGAGGTGCACAGGCTTCTCATTGCGGTGGCTTCTCTTGTTCCAGAGCACGGGCTCTAGGCACATGGGCTTCAGTAGTTGTGGCACACGGGCTCAGTAGTTGTGGCTCGCAGGCTCTAGAGCACAGGCTCAGTAGTTGTGGCGCACGGGCTTAGTTGCTCTGTGGCATATGGGATCTTCCTGGACCAGGGATCGAACCCATGTCCCCTGCATTGGCAGGCGGATTCTTAACCACTGCACCACCAGGGAAGTCCCTGATGATACCTTTGATGACACATCTACAGACCACCAAGCATTCTTTCTCCATTGAGGAGCCACCCATGTAGGCAACTTAGGCAATGATTACTCAAGAGATATGGGTTCAAATTCCAGCTCCACGGACCAGCTGTGTATCTTCAGGTACAATAAATAACATACCTCCTCTGGGTCCAAGATTTCATCAATCCATTGAGGAGGGTGAACCAACCTGGAGGCTCTTTAAAATTCCTTCATGCTCTCATCCTCTGTGCTTTCACTGGAGGATGTTCATTTCCCCCAACAGAGAGTGTGTATAAACTTCTTGAGGTCAAAGATCTTTGTCTTGTTCATTGCTGTTTCCTCTAAGAAACTAAGCCACAACTAATGAACCCACGTGCCACAGCTACTGAAGCTTGTGCGCCTAGAGCCTGTGCTCTGCAACAAGAGAAGCCACTGCAATGAGAAGCCTGTGCACCTCAACGAAGAGTAGCCCCCGCTCGCCGCAACTAGAGAAAGCCTGCGCACAGCAACGAAGACCCAACACAGCCAAAAATAAGTAAATTAATTAAATTAAAAAAATTTTCTGACTGAGATAGACTTGAGGTCAAGTATAATTCACTTAGAAATCTAACAGAAAACCAATCCGTTCTGGATCTCTTACGCTACTGCAGTGGACTATTTCCACTGTATCTTATTACATTCTATGAACAGCATAGGAACAGGACAACTTCCCAAACCCAGATTGATTGCGATCAGATGTTCAGATGGGGGGAGGGGGGAGGAGAGAGAGGAAAGGCCAGGGAAGGACAAGGCCCTTCATATCCCCTCTCACCCCTAGGACCACCATCCATAACATTTAGTTTAGAAGGAATATCAAGGTCAGCTCTGATGGAGGAAAGAACTTTAAAAGGCCAGTGTAGTTTGAAGGATGGGGAAGGAGCTTGAGTTGGCCACACATATGCTGATTAAGTGTATTTGGTGATTAAGTGTGGTTTTCTTTTGTTTTGTCTTTTAATGCAGCTAGAGCCTCCTCTTCCATCTCACTGAGAGTTGGCCCAGAGCAACTTACTCATTTGCTGTTAAGGAAACGGAGGCCCGAGTCAGGCGCTGTTGGGTACCTGCTCAACGGCCTTCTCAGCTCCATGTCTTCCTGATAGTGTCTGGCTTTCAAGCCAAGAGCCCTTGATCTCAGGGAAGATGTCCCCAGCCACTGTCATTACTTGTTCAAGCCAAGCATGGTAAACCCGTCTCTCATATTATGTTATGGGTGGCCATGTGGCCTAGTTTGGGTCCATGAGACAAAGCGGAAGTCCACTGGGGGGGTTTCTGGAAAAGGTTTTCCTCTCTGATCAAAGAGAGAGGCATAGAAATAGAAAGTCTCTCCCCTACACCCACTTGCTGCTTTTGGAAGTTGGCAGGTGATTGATTGTGTGATGCTTGGAGCAGCTGAGTGCACTGCTGAGTGGGAGACCATGCTTACCCACTGAAGGTAGCAGCGTGCAAAGACAGAGAGAAGGGGGTGGGGCTTGAGCTGCGGTCTCCTCACTGGAACTATTTCCAAACTTTTTATTATGTGAGAAAATTAAATGTATTTGTCGTTTAAACTGGTGTTAGTTACTCTACTCCTTGAAGCCCAAAGCTACCTAATTGATTCAAGACACAAATAAACTGAATGACATGTCCAAGAGCACTCAGGTCATTGGCGTCAGTGCAAGGGCTAGATCTGGAATGAGTGTGGAGTTTGGAATTAAATAGACCCATGCTTTTTTTAAAATTCATTTTATTGAAGTATAGTTGATTTACAATGTTGTGTTGATTTCTGCTGTACAGCAAAATGATTCAGTTATACGTATATATATATTCTTTTTCCTATTCTTTTCCATTATGGTTTATCACAGGATATGGAATATAGTACCCTGTGTTATCCATTGTTTATACATTCTGTATATCAGAGTTTGCATCTGCTAATCCCAAACTCCCACTTCATCCCTCCCCCACCCCACCTCCCCCTTGGCAACCACACGTCTGTTCTCTATTAGACCCGTGTTTGAATCACTAATTCACTGTGTGCTCTTGGACAAGTTATTTGATCTCTCTGGGCCTGTTTTTTCCCTCTGTAATATGGGACTAACATGAGCATCCACCTCATGGGGGTGTCATGAGGTTTAAATGAGATCATGTAATGTGGCCAACAGTCAACGAATGTCAGCTTGTTCTGCTTCCTCCTTGACACCACGTCCAGTGCAATCTTTTTTTTTAATTAAAAAAACATATTTATTGTAAGAAACTTAACTTTAGAACTTTAATGCAGTAAAAATTTTTAAATTAATCTTATTTTTATTTTTTACAAAATGTATTTGAAACAGTGCAATCTTTCAACCTTGTCTTTTCTTTCCTTTAGAACTATACTAGCAGTTGTATTTTCATGATAAAATATTAGCTGCACACGATCTCACAGTACCTAGAGGATTAATTTTATTTCATTGTAAACATTTTAATATATTTACAATGTGTCTCCTCTTGGAAAGTCCCCCAAACAGTAGACTGCTTAGTACATTAGTATCCAGAAAAGTTACTGCTGAATGCCTATATCTCTTGCTCTGAAAAATAATAGAGACCTCTTGAAATCTGATGCATCATCCTGAAAATCGTTAAGTACTTCTTAAAAGTAATCCTGGGGCTTTCCTGGTGGCGCAGTGGTTGAGAGTCCGCCTGCCAATGCAGGGGACACGGGTTCGTGCCCCGGTCCAGGAAGATCCCACATGCCGCGGAGCAGCTGGGCCCGTGAGCCATGGCCGCTGAGCCTGCGCATCCGGAGCCTGTGCTCCGCAATGGGAGAGGCCACAACAGTGAGAGGGCCGCATACCGCAAAAAAAAAAAAAAAAAAGTAATCCTTAAATCTCTGTTTTTTTATGCTATTTTCAGACACCTATGACAAAAGCAGATGAATATAAAGAGTGGCTCAGTTGTTTCTACCTGTGAATACTGGAGAGAAAAATGATGTCTAAATAAGAGTAATTTGGGCTTCCCTGTGGTGCACTGTTTAAGAATCCACCTGCCAATGCAGGGGACACGGGTTTGAGCCCTGGTCCAGGAAGATCCCACATGCCGTGGAGCAACTAAGCCCGTGGGCCACAACTACTGGGCCTGTGCTCTAAAACTCACAAGCCACAACTACTGAGCCTGCGAGCCACAACTACTGAAACCCACGCGCCTAGAGCCCGTGCTCTGCAGCAAGAGAAGCCACCGCAATGAGAAGCCTGCACACCGCAATGAACAGTAGCCCTGGCTCGCCAAAACTAGAGAAAGCCTGCACGCAGCAATGAAGACCCAACACAGCCAAAAATAAAAGTAAATAAAATGAATAAATTTTAAAAAATAACAGGAATTTATGAAGTGGCCATAGTGTTTCTACAGAGCAGGTCCTAACAACATCACACGTGAGCAAATGCACTGTGATCAATTCTTTCCAGTTGTTATCTCATTAAATAGTGCCAACAACTCTATGTGGTGGATTATGTTATCCCCATTTGAGGGATGAGAAGACTGAGGCTTGAGAAGTTCAGTGATCTGTCCAAGGTCACACAGCTAAAGTGCTACAGCTGGGATTGGACCCAAGTTCTGTTAGATTTGAGAGCCCAGGCTCTTAATTCCTATACTTTACAGATGCCTAAAATGCCTGCTAAACTTCCCTGAGTTACCACATTTTCTTGAACAACTGGACTTAAATATATTTCGGTTATCCATCATAATACTAGTTAGCGTTTATTGAGCACCTACTATATGCCAGGTAAAAGATTTCATTACCAGAACAACCCTGAAAGATATGTATTATTGCTATAATAACAATAATAATAACTTTATTTATTATAAGTATAAATATCAATAGCATCAACATTAATTAATATCAACATTAACGGTAATAGTTATTAATGTTAACATTCATTAACAATGCTGATTAATAATATTAGCATTAATTAATAACATTAACATTGATTATGAATTGATGGTATACATTATAAGTTATTAAGAAGAGTTATATTATTTATTAATTAATAGTATTATGAATAGATATATTGCTTATTTGTTTTGTTTTGGGTTTTTTGCGGTACGCGGGCCTCTCACTGTTGTGGCCCCTCCCGTTGCGGAGCACAGGCTCCGGACGCGCAGGCTCAGCGGCCATGGCTCACGGGCCCAGCCGCTCCGCGGCATGTGGGATCTTCCCGGACCGGGGCACGAACCCACGTCCCCTGCATCGGCAGGCGGACTCTCAACCACTGCGCCACCAGGGAAGCCCTAGATATATTGCTTATTATAATAACTTTACAGATGAGGAGAGTGAGGGGCGGTGGTGGGCTGTAACTTCTCCAGGTTTGCACAATTAGTAATGGGCATTCAGTTCCAACACAGCCCAATTCCAAAGCCTGTGTTCTTTCCACTGTAGCACGTAGCTTCCTATTGTAAACAAGAGTAACTGCCATAAGGAAGCTGCTGCAAGTTTAAAATGGAAAGTATATCTATAGTAATATATCTTAAGTGTCTCAGGGCCTTTACATTTCTTTTGTTACCCAAACAACTAGAAGAGTACTAGATACCTAATGGGCACTCAGGGATTGATTGCTTGGTTGATCAACTGAGAGGTTGGTAACCAGCAATGATCTGTTACTTGCATACATTTCCTTCTGAAGAAATATTTAAGGGCCTGACAGTGATGTGAATCTCATCATGAATTCCAAGATATGTGCTATATTTTCACAATGGCTGCAGGACAATTTCACAACAATGACAATGTCATCAGTTTGTGAAAGTCTTAAGGATACAATTGTCAAAAGGAAAGCTGGTCACATCATTTTTTTTTAAGGCTACATACAGCAGTGGCTTTACAAGAGGAAAAATGAAAAGACTAGAGACGATTCTTCATTAGCCCTTCATGCTTAAGTCAAGAAATGGATTTGAATCAAAATAGTTTGTAGAACTAAAATCTTAAGTGTCATGGCCATAACTTTCCAGAAGATATATAACTTGAAATTCTTGACATTTTACATATTCATAAACTTGAAGGGATAGAATGAATGGGGGGTGGGAGTTGATGTGTATTTCATGAAGAAAATAAACTTTGGTGTTTTAAGAAAAATGCACTGCAATTTCATTTATATAATTTCAGACTGGGGGCCTGTGGAAAACTAGAGAGAAGGAAAATGGAATCCAGTTCTGGCCCAGTTGCTAACTTACTGTGTGACTTTGGGAGCATTGTCCCTTCCCCTCTCTGGAGTTCCATTTCCCCTTCTGTACAATGAAGGTTTGACCTTGTGACCTGTAAAGTCCCTTTCATGTCCAAGTCAGTCCATTCTCTTTCCTTTTACTCTCCAGGTCATTACTGCAGGAGGGAGAGTGGACGATCTTGAGAAAAGCCCCTTTGATAGCAAATATCCTGTCTCATGAACCTGGAGGACATTATGCTAAGTGAACTAAGGCAGTGACAGAAGGACAAATACCACCCGATATCACGTCTATGGGGAATTGAAAATAGTCAAACTCATAGAAGCAGAGAATGGAAGGGTGGTTGTCAGGGGCTGGGGGAATGGAGAAAGAAGGAAATATTAGTCAAAATGTACTAAGTTTCAGTTATAAGATGAATAAGTCTTAACAGGGAACTATATTCAAAATCCTGAGATAAACCATAATGGAAAGGAATATAAAAAAGAATATATATATATATATATATATATATAACTGAATCCCTTTGCTGTACAGCAGAAATTAACACAACACTGTAAATCAACTATACTTCCAAAAAAAAAAAAAGATAAGTCCTAGAGATCTATTGTACAGCATGGTACCTGTAGTTACCAATACTCTATTCTATACTGGAAAACTTGCTAAGAGAGTAAATCTTATGTTTAAGTGTTCTTACCACAAAATAATAATAATAGTGAAGGAGGTGGGAAGAAATTTTGGAGGTGTTGGATATGCTTATGGCAAAGGTTGTGATGAGAGTTTCACAGGTGTGTACTTATCTCTAAACTCATCAAGTTGTATATGTTGATATTTAATGTACAGCTTTTAGTATGTCAATCATACCTTAATAAAGTGGTTTAAAAAAAAAGAAAATACTCTGTCTTGAGTTGAAAGTACTTGGAGACTATAAGGCTCTTCATTCATTTTTGGAGCGAATAGCATGTTCCATATGTATATTAGTCATGACTCTTGTGGCTGCCAGACACTTAAACCCAGCTGGATTTTGCTTATGCAAAAAAGTGAGACTTATTGGTTAATGTAACCAAGCCATGGGCAAGTCAAGGACAACTGGAACAAAAGCCTCTGTTAACTGACAGGATTCTCTTTCTCCCTTCCCCCTCCCTTTCTTTTTCTGACTCCCATCTCTGCCTTTCTGAGTGTCAGCCTCATACTCTCAGACTAATTCCTTTCACACAGCTGGATACATGGTAGCTGGCCAGATCTGTACTCACGCCTCCCAGAGTTGATGTCAGAGAGGAATTTCTACTGGCTCTAATGTATTAGAAGTACCAGGAGAGATTTTGATTGGCCTAGCTTGGATCAGGCGCCTGCATCTTTACCAATCACTGTCCAGGCAACAGAGTTTTGAAAGAACATAGCAGTGGTCCTTCAACCGCATGGTGGGAGTGGAGAAAGGAGCACTTTCCAGAAGGGGAGTGCTGCTCTAGGTAGACAAAACACTAGACAGCGGCTGCAGTGAGGCTTCATTGTCTTTGATGAAAGACTGCTGAGCACAACCCACAATAACACCAAAAGGTTCTATGGCATTTTTATAATCAGGAAATGCTTTGGACTGAATGTGTCCCCATCAAAATTTGTATGTTGAAATCCTAACCCTTAATGTGATTAGGTCAAGAGGGTGAAGCTCTCATGAATGGGATTAGTGCCCTTATAAAGAGACCCCATAGAGATCCCTCATTTCCTTCAGCCATGTGAGGACACACCTAGAAGACACCATCTGTAAACCAGGAAGTGGACTCTCACCAGTCATCAAATTTGCTGCTGCCTTGATCTTGGACTTCCCAGCCTCCAGAAGTGTAAGAAATAAATTTCTGTTGTTTATAAGCCGCCTATTCCATGGTAATTTGTTATAGCAGCCAGAACGGACTAAGGAGAGTCTTGGAAAAGCAAATACATTGCTACCTTGAATGTAAAGGACTGAGGGGTTTATTGTGTTTTATCAGTCTCCTTTCTGCAATGCAGATATGACTTGTGATTTGGCAAGAAACAACCATTTTCTATAATGTCTCTCAAGGAGTAAGCAACAGAAACTTCATCCATTTTTATTATTCATAACAGTACTTGATACTTACATACTATGGCATTTTCATCAAAGGATCTCAGAACATACAATTAGCAAGTATTAGTCAGTTTTCAGATGGGAAGTCAGAGGTGCTGAGAAGGCAAAGCCAGGCACTGTAAGTCTGCCTGGGATGGTGAACTTCTGGAAAGTACCTTTTCTAACCCTGGCCTACTCAGCCAGTTCAAAGGTGATATGCCCTCCAGTCCAGAAGCACTATTCCACTCAAAAGTAAAGAAAAGAGGAAGGTAGTGTTTTTATGGAATCAGAGACTCTCAGATATGGTAGAGGACTAGGAGATCAGATGCAGCCTAACCTCCAATCTGTGCATATCCTCTTCCTAGATCATCATCCATCATGAGTGGCCATGCAATGTCTAGAAGATGAACACTATTTAGCTCACTAAGCAACACATTTTATTATTGAAATGGGAAGGTTATTCTTTACATTGGAATTCATCTTCCCCAGGGCAGTGATTCTTTTTTTTTTAATTCACTCTTGAAGGTATGTTCTGTGACTGACACCTACCTAAGTGTAGGGATTCAGAGGTGAGTAAGCATTTGTCCCTGTCCTCCAGGATCTCGGAGGAAACGGTGGAGGAAACAGACATATCTGTCAGCGGCAGGTGCTTTAGTGAAGGTGTGAACATGGGATCGCAGAAGCGGATATGCTTCCCAGAGAGGCCAGGGAAGCTCTCCTGGAGGGGCTAACCCCATAGCTGATTTTTGAAAAGATGAGTAGGAATCTGCCAGATGAACAAGGGTGGATCCTGGATGAGGCAGAGATGAGAATGGCATATGCAAAGGCTCAGAGGTGAACAAGAGAATGACCCATGGAGGGCACCACAGGTAGTTCAGTGTGACTGGAGACATGAGGTTTGAGGTTTAAGAGGCCAGGCTGCAGAGCAAGGTGGGGCCATATGATGAAGGACCCCCATACCATAGCAAATGTGCCATGTTTTCCCTATTAGCTAGTGGGCCTCAGCCTTTCTACGGTCATAGCTTACTGAGAATTGGACCAGAGGCTAGGGGGCCTCTCCCCAGGAAAACGCATGGACACACGCACATGTGTGTGCATGCACACATACACACACACCACATTTCTTATCATTTCACAGATGCCCTAAGGCTCGTCCATGGATGCAGGCATGCATGCGTTCATTCATTCAGTATTCATTGTGGGAATTAGAGGCCAGGAGCCAAGCCCTGGGTTAGGTACTGGAGATAGAACAGTATTATGTGTTGAATTGTGTGCTTCTCCCCACCCCACCCCTGACCAAAAAAAGATACACTGAAGTCCTATCCTCCACTAACTCAGAATGTGACCTTAGTTGGAAACAGGATCTTTAAAAAGGTAATAGTTAAAATTAAGTTATTAGAGTGGGTCCTGAGCCAACATGACAGGTGTCCTTATAAAAGAGGAAAATCTGGACACAGGGAGAATGCCATGTGAACATGAAGGCAGAGATCAAAGTGATGGCTCTACAGGCCGAGGAACACCAAAGATTGCCCACAAAACACCAAAAGCCTGGAACAGATTCACCCTCACAGCCCGCAGAAGAAACTAACCCTGCTCATAACCCTGGAGCTTATACTTTACTGGGGAAGAGAGATCATTGAACAGATACAAAAATGTATGCAGTGCACAGTGAGAGCAAGAGCTCAGGGGGTTATGGGAATACATAGAAGGGGACATAATTTAATATTGGTGGTCAAAGAAGACAACCTAGAAAAAATGTCTTAAAAGATGAGGAGAAGTAAGGCATGCTACAGGGTGATGAGGTGGGAAGTGGGTTGTGAGAGGAGAGGATATCCATGAATTCCAGGATCAGAAAGAAGGTCACAATGATTGAACCTAATGTGTAAAGGGGAGAAAGGTCAGAGATGAGGACATAGACTTGGGGTCAGATCTTGGAGATTCTTGTAGGCCAACTTAAGGAGCTTGGACTATAGTGTAAGGGAAATGGTGAGTCATTGAAGGGTTTTAATCAGGGGAATCAAGATTTAGAAAGATCACTTTGGCTGCACGGTAGAGAATGGATTTGAGAGCACCTAGAGTGGCAGCCAAGAGACCAAGTTAGGAGGCTGTTACAGTAGTCCACTGAGAAATGACGATGACTTGGACCAAGATAGTAGTGGTGGAGGTGAAAAGAGCTAGATGGATTTGGGATATAATTTTGAGTTAAAGCCAATAGAACCTCCAGGTGGATCTACCCTGCAGGTAGTTGGAAATACCTTCAGAGATCACCTCTCTTTCATGCATCACTCATTTCTCCCTTCCTATTGCATCAATTCCATAAACATACAAACACATTCTAATAATTCCTATCTTAAAACAAATTCTCTTTTGATGCTATATACTCCTCCAGCTATTACCTGTTAAAGTAAAATTTGTTTTTCAAAGCAAAATTTTTGCAAAAAAATGTTTGCACAGGATTGTCTATACTCTCTCCACTTTCTCATTTCCCATTCACTCTTTTTTCTGAAAAATATAGCTTTATTGAAGCTATAATTCACATATCTTACAGTTCATCCAGTTTAAGTGTACAATTTAATGGTTTTTAGTATAATCATAGAATTGGAACATTTTCATCCTCAAAAACAAACTCTGTACCCTTATTCTATCACCCCCATATCCCTCATCCTACCACACCTTAAGAAACCACTGATCTACTTTTTGTCTCTGTAGAATTGCCAATTCTGGACTTTTAATTTAAATGTAATCATATAATATGTGGTCTTTTGTGACTGGCTTCTTTCATTTAGTGTAATGTTTCAAGGTTCATCCATGTTGTAGCATGTATCAGTACTTCATTCCTTTTTATGGCTGAATAATATTCCATTGTGCAGACATGCCTTTTTTTTTTTTTTTTGCCGTACGCGGGCCTCTCACCGTTGTGACCTCTCCCGCCGCAGAGCACAGGCTCCGGACGCGCAGGCTCAGCGGCCATGGCTCACGGGCCCAGCCGCTCCGCGGCATATGGGATCTTCACGGACCAGGGCACGAACCCATGTCCCCTGCATCGGCAGGCGGACTCTCAACCACTGCGCCACCAGGGAAGCCCATGCCATATTTTTTTATCCATTCATCTGTTAACCCACTCAGTCTTCAATCTTCCCCAGTTGGACTTTTATTCCCCACCACGCCACTGAAAATACATTTGTCAAGGTCACTAATAAATTCTACATTACTGAACTCCATAGTCATTTTGCTATTTTCATATTATTCAACCTCTTAAGCATTCAACATGATTGAACACTTCTTTCTTTTTAATTAATTAATTTTAATTTTTGGCTGCGTGTGGTCTTTCTCTAGTTGCGGCAAGCAGGGGCTACTCTTCATTGAAGTGCATGGGTTTCTCATTGCGGTGGCTTCTCTTGTTGCAGAGCATGCGGGCTTCAGTAGTTGTGGCACGCGGGCTGGGTAGTTGTGGCTTGTGGGCTCTAGGGCGCAGGCTCAGTTGTTGTGGTGCACGGGCTTAGTTGCTCCGCGGCATGTGGGATCTTCCTGAACCAGGGCTTGAACCCATGTCCCCCGCATTGGCAGATAGATCCTTAACCACTGCACCATCAGGGAAGTCCCAGAACACTTCTTCTTTTTTGAAATAATTTCCTCTCCTAACTTCAGTGAACCATATTTTCCTACCCAACTGGTTACTTTTTTCCGTTTTGTTGCTACTTTTCCCCCTTTTATCCCACCTCTAAATGTTGGAGTGTTCTAGAGTTTGAAGGTTGGGCTCTTTCATCTGTCTGCGCTCTCTAAATGATTTCATTCAGTCCCATGGCTTTATATATTATCTATGCATGCTGATGACTCCCACATTTTCATCTTTAGTCCAGACCTCTTCTCTGAGCTCCACATTCATATATCTTACCTCTTGTTTAACCACTTCCTTTATATGTCTAAAAGACATTTCAAATTTAACAAGGCCAGAGTGGAACACTTGATTCCCTGTCATCACAAACATGTTTTTCTTACAATTTTCCCCATCTCAGTAAATGACTTCACCATTCAACAGTGGCTCAAGCAAAAACCTAAGAGTCATTCTTAACCCTTCACATTTTCTTCATCACTTACATCCAAACCAATGGGCTATATGTTTAAGCATGGTCCAGAGAAAATAGTCATCCTTGCTTGGACCACTGTAATAGCATCCTCACTGCTCTCCCTGATTATACTCTTGACCCCACTTCAATTTATTCTCTACATCACAGCCGGAGTGATCATTCTAAAACGAAAATCTGATCACGTCATTCAAAATCCTTTCAAAGCCCTCCAAAGCCTTATTACCTATCTAAGTGGAATCCCTTGGAATAAAATCCAGTGTCCTCACTATAGCCTATAGGGTCCTACAGGAATGACTCCTGTCATTCTCTTTGATCTCTTCCACTATTACTTGCCTCCTTACTCATGCTGCTACACTTCTTTCCTTGTTGTTTCTCAAATACACTTATCATGTTCCCATCTCAGAGCTTTTGCACTTCTGTTTCCTTTGTCTTGGAGGCTATTCCCCCAGATGTTTGTATAGCTAGATTCTCATTGTATCATCTCAGTTCAAATATTACCTTCTTTTGAGAAGGCATTCCTTGACTACCCTATCTAAAACTGTACCCACCATTTTGTTTATGACAGGGAGGAAAGTACTTTTTAAAAATGAAAATGGTATGGGAAAGTTATACAGTACTACTTCTCTTAGTCTATCAATGAAACTATCCTATAAAATTCTTAGAGATAATAAAAAAGATTATCCTCTAAAATTCTTAGTTAAAGTTAAAATGTATTTGTTATAATAAATATTTCAGATGAACTAGCATCATTTCATGAAGTTGACAAACTGTTTCAAAGCAAACTCTGTAAGAAAATATATTAGTAAGGAAAAGGTATATGCATGCTGTTTAGGAAGGTATAATTTGCAGCATAGACCCATTTTAGGCAGAAAGGATAAAAATGTCAACATCAACCATTGTGAGGACATTCTCTTTAGTCAATATAATTTGCCAAAATAGTAGTAACTATAGTAGTAGAACAGTGGGTTTTGAGCTATGTCTCTGGTCTTGGAAAATTGTAGTTGAATAGAAACCCCTGGGACTTCATAGAAGCTTACAACACTGCAATCAGGTTCCTTTAGGGGTTTCTAAAATCTTGAGAGATGGCCTAAACCCAGAGCAGATGACCACAGGATTATGGCTTCTAAGGGCTCAGAAAACTAACTTTCATTGGAACTAAAGCCCATACATGTAGGTCAAAACCTACACACTAAACTAAGCAGGGCAACTACATGCTAAAATAGAAGATTTAAATAAAATCAAGAGTCTCCTAACATAATAATCAAAACATACAGGGTACAATTTGAAAAATCACCTGTCGTACCAAAACCCAGGAAAACTACAATCTGAATTAAAAAAACAATCAATAGACATTAATACTGAAATGAATCTCATGTTGGAATTATCTGACAAGAATTGTAAACCAGATGTCATAAAAATGCTTCAACAATCTATAACAAATTCTCTTGAATTTACAAATTCTCTTGAAACAAATAAAAAAATTATGAGTTCCAAAAAGTGAGGAAGGAGAGAGTGGGACTGAAAAAACATTCAAAGTAGTAATGAATGAAAATGCCCCCCAGTTGATAAAAGATATAAACCTACAGATTCAAGAAGCTGAGCCAATATCAGTTAGGATAAAACCCAAAAAAGTCCACACCAAGACACAGCATCATGAAACTCCTAAAAACTTAAGATGAAGTCTTGAAAGCAACCAAAGAAGATCACAGGATTATAGGTAATCTTATAGGGGACCACCAATTTAAATCACAGTGGGCTTCTTATATGATAGCCTGGAGGCCAAAAGGAAATAAAACAATATTTTTCAAGTGCAGAAAATACATGTCAATCAAAAATTCTGTATCCAGAGAAATTATCCTTCAGGAACAAAGGAGAAATCAAGACATTCTCAGATTAAGGAGAACTAAGAGAATTTGCCACTAGCAAACCTTCCTTGAAAGAGTAGCTAAATAAAAGTCTCTAAAGAGAAAGGAAATACCAGAAGAAGACAGGAATCTTCAGGAAGGAAAACAGAGCATGTAATGGGTAAAACTAGAAGTAAACATTATAGACTATCCTTCACCACATGATTCTTTAATTATATTTTATGACTGAAGCAAATTATATAACACTACCTGATATGGAGCTCAATGCATGCAGAGGAAATATTTAAGACAATTATATTTGAAAAGTGAGGAGGGTAAAGAGACCTAAATGGAATTAAAATTTCTGTACTTCACTCAAAGTAGTAAAATGTCAACATTAGTAGTAAAATGTCAACAAAGTAGTAAAATATCACCAATATTGGTAGGTGATAATTTATGTATGTGTGTGGTAATACCTATAGCAACCACTAAAAAAAACTGTACAAAGCAATATGCTCAAAAGCATTATAAATAAATAAAGTAGAATTCAAAAAATTGTTCAAGTAACCCACAGGAAGAAAAGAAGAAGGAAAAAGAAGAACAAGAAATTGGGCTTCCCTGGTGGCACAGTGGTTGAGAGTCTGCCTGCCGATGCAGGGGATGCGGGTTTGTGCCCTGGTCCGGGAGGATCCCACATGCCGTGGAGTAGCTGGGCCCGTGAGCCATGGCCACTGAGCCTGCGTATCTGGAGCCTGTGCTCCGCAGCTGGAGAGGCCACAGCAGTGAGAGGCCCGCGTACCGCAAAAAAAAAAAAAAAAGAACAAGAAACAGGGAACAAACATAAAACAAATATTGAAAAAACAGACTTAAGTCTTAACAATTCAATTATTACTTTAAATGTAAATAGCCTAAATTCAGCAATTAAAAGACAAAGATTAGCAGAATAGATTTTTTAAATGACCTAACTATATGTTGTCTCTAAGCAATAATCTACAAATATAACAATATAGTCAATTTGAAAGTAAAAGGATGGAAAAAGATATACCTTGCAAATATTAATCAAGAGAAAGCAGAAGTAGCAATATTAATACCAGATAAAGTAAACTTCAGAGCAAGGAAAATTACCAGAGACAAAGAAGGATATTACATTATGATAAAAGTGTCATTCCATGAAGAAAACCAGCAAAAAACACAGCTGTGAGCAAAATCTATAGATATGAAGGAGGACTAGACAAATCCATAATAATAGTTGGAGACTTCAATACCCCACTCTTAACAATTGATAGAACTGCTAGACAGATAATCAGCAAGGATATAGACAATGTTAACTCAATTAACCAACAGGATCTAATTGACATATATAGAACATTACAACTAATAACAGCAGAATACAATTTTTCTTTTTCAAGCACTCATGGGATATTCAAAAATATAACTATATCCTGGGTCATAAAAAACAAAACAAAAAACCCTTAACAAACTTAAAAGAATTAAAATCATACAGCATATGTTCTTTGGCCAAAATCAAACTAGAAATAAATAACAAAGATAAAAGTGAAATCTCCAAACACTTGGAAACTAAGCAACACACTTAATAATCCATGAGTCAAAGAGACAGTCTCAAAGGAAATTTTAAAAACACATAAAACTGAATGAAAATGAAAATACAACGTAGCAACATATATGGGATGGATCTAAAGCAGTGGTGAGAGGGAAATTTACATCACTAAATGCTTACATTGGAAAAGGAAAAAAGTCTCAAATCAATAAGTTAATCTTTTTAAGAACCTAGAAAAAGAAGAGCAAGATAAATCCAAAGAAAGTAGAAGGAAGCACATAATAATAAGAGCAGAAATCAATGACATTGAAAATGGAATCAATAGGGAAAATTAATGAAACAAAAAGCTGGTTCTTTGAAAAAACTCAATAAAATTGATAAACCTCTAGCAAATTTGAAAAGGTACAAAGAGAGAAGACACAGGGCTTCCCTGGTGGCGCAGTGGTTGAGAGTCCGCCTGCCGATGCAGGGGACACGGGTTCGTGCCCCGGTCCCGGAAGATCCCACATGCCACAGAGCGGCTGGGCTCGTGAGCCATGGTGAGAGAGAAGAAACAAATAGCCAGCATCAGGAGTAAAATAAAAATATCACAGCAGATCCTGTAATCATGAAAAGGATAATAAAGGAATACTACAAACCACTTTATGGTCCTAAATTCACATGCAGGAACTTGTACACAAATGTTCATAGCACCTTTATTTCTAATAGTCCCAAACTGGAAACTATCCATATGTCCTTCAGTGGGTGAATGGTTAAACAAACTGTGGTACAATCATACTGTGGAATACAACTCAGCAATACAAAGGAATGCACCACTGATATATGCAACAACTTGGATGAGTCTCGAGGGAATTATGCTGAGGGAGCAAAAGCCAATCTAAAAAGAATAAATACTGTATAGGTCCATTTATATAACATTCTCAGAATGACAAAACTATAATGATAGTTATAGAGAACAGACTTGTGGTTGCCAGGGATGGAGAGAGAGGATGGGTGTGGCTATAATAGTGTAACACAAGAGAGTTTTGTGGTAATTGCATAGTTGAGCGTCTCGATTGTGGTGATGATTCTACAAACCTTCACATGTGATAAAATTGCATGGAGTCTTACCCCCACACTCATACACACACACACACACACACACACACACACACACACACACAGAAACACGAGAGTGTATGTATGTAACAAGTAGAACTTGAATACGATCTCTGGATTTTACCAGTAGCAATTTTCTTGACTTTGATATTGTACTATAGTTGTGTAAGATGTTAACTTTGGGGGAAGCTAGGGGAAGGCTGCTCAGGACTTCCTTGTGTATTTCTTTGCAACCTCCTGTGAATTTATAATTATTTCAACATAAACCATTATGAAAAACATTTGTACCAAGTGAGAGATTCCATATATGAAGTCCTTCGTCAACTGAGAAGGGCTGCATACATGCCTATTATTAGTGCTATCATTACTCATCTACCTTCCTGGTCCCAGCTTTTCTCCATGTACAACAGCCCCAAAGTGTATTGTCAAAATAAGCAGTTTTGCGTGTTGTAGTCACTCCACAGAAAACCAAAATACTTTTGTTAACCTAGCTGAAGCTTACAGTCCTCTATCAGGCTGCCTCCCCCTAGTCCTTCTTTGCTCCAAGACAGAGCATTTCTGGTCAGGCCATAAAACATGTTTTTATTAACACAGTAAGAAGCACTTCAATAAGGGTGAGCCTCACATGTAGTCAGAATAAGAGTTAACCAGAGCACCAGCATCCTCAACTTCAGAGAGTATATATGTATACAATTGTATATGTATAACGGGTGTGATGTTTGTCATTAATTTATAGGAATCCAGACATAATAAGGACACTCTGCTCCCCTGATTTGGAAATCAGCTTATTATGACTTCAAATATTTCCCACTTTACCTGGCCTCAGTTAAGAACACGGGCACTGACATAAGGTCAATGTAGGTCTCAATCCCAGCTCTGACACTTACAGCCTGTGAGAATATGGGCCATTTGTGTTGAATTCGCTAAGCCTCATTTCCTCATCTGTAAAGTGAGGTCTTAATCACAATTACCCAGACGGTTGCTGGCATGAGCCAATGAGATTTTGAAAAATTGCTCGCATAACACCTTCTGGCATACAGTAAAAACTTAATACACAGGAGTAGTTGTAGTAGTGATAATTATTATTATTATCATTATTATGATTCTTATTTCACCACCCACCTCTCGTGGTGGCCAAGACCTAGAACCTGTGGTTTTAGATGTCACTCCTTATTGTAATTCTGAGTGAGGCTGGTTCTTTCTATCTGCACCCTCTCAAAAACTTTTGAGAAAATCTTCAGGTTTCAAGTAAACCTTTACTTCTTTGGGGTCTACACTGTGGTTTTCACTGAGTTTCATTCTGATATTTAGATTCAGCCAAAGGTACAGTTCAAAGTGAAATTTAAAGAGGAAATATTCTTTTATGCAACTATAACTGAAAAAAGTTTCTGCAAAATGGAAAGTGCTGAGTTTTGGGCAAATTTGAGGTAAGTTTGCTTTCTTAGTCCAGACAACTCTGCCTGTACTGGTGGCGCCATAAGCGTGCAAGAGAGAAACGGCTGTGGGAAGAGAAGAGGCCCCTCCTCTATCCAGTAGTTATCCTGGATACAACGGAGAGATGGTTGTAGGAAGGGTAAAATGGGACCCTGTCCAGAGGCTCAGTGTCTGCTGATGCTTTGTCACCTTTAGGCAGTTGCTCTTAGTCAGAGGCAATGTTTGACTGAGGCTGCAGTGGGCAGGGGTCAATGCAAGGGCCTCCTCTCCAACTTCCCAGATGGAAAGTGTCGGGGAGGGGGAAATTTCCTCCTCTCCCCCACTTGAGTTCTTGTGGCTGGACTAATAATAAAATTGACACAAGACGAATTCACAGGAGAAAGAGAAACAAATTTCAGTTCATGCGCACAGAGGTCTCATAGAAATGGAACGTGAGAAGTGGCCAAAGTAGGCAACTTTTATACTTTTTAGACAATGAAACAATAAATTTGTAAGGAATTGACAGGACAAAGAAATGTAGTTTTTGGGTGCTCAATTAGAGAAGAATTTAAACAGAGTATGAGCTTGAGGTAGTCAATGAAAGAAGTAACAAGGTTTGTTTCTACAGTCTTCTTGGCCTGAATTCCCCATCTCTGGTGATAAGCGTGCACCTTTCACATGAGATTTATTTCCTGCTTTCAAGGAGACAGAAAGGAGGTCAGAGTGTCCCTCTTACGTTGACCATTTCTTAACTAACTTTAATTCAAAATAATCAATATGCCACTGTGACATTTGGGGGGTTGGCCTGCCTTGAGTCCCAACAGAAGTAACTGTGCAAACACAATAGAACTGTCAAAAGCACATGATACCTTCTACGTAAAGTGTGAAACATAGGCCAACAGTGTAACTAGTTCTACAGTACTATAGAAATAGATAATTGCTGCAATAGACTGAATGTATCTCCCCCAAATTCATACGTTGAAATCCTAACCCCCCAACGTGAGGGTATTTGGAGGTGAGGCATTTGGAAGGTGACTAGGTCCATGAAGGTGGAGCCCTCACGAGTGGGATTAGTGCCCTTTAAAAGAGACCCAGAGAGCTCCCTTGCCCCTTCTACCACGTGAGGACACAGCAAGAAGACGCTGTGAACCAAGAATGTCTATGAACCAAGAATCAGGCTCTCACCAGACACTGAATCTGCTGGTGTCTTGATTTTGAACTTCCCAGCCTCCATAAATCTGAGAAATAAATTTCTGTTGTTTAAGCCACCCAGTCTATGGTAATTTGTTATAGCAGCCTGAACAGACTAAGACAGTTGTTTGTGAAGATAGAAAATTAAAACTTGAAAATTCAATAATGTCATACTTAAGTAATCAGCACTCACACAACCTGTTAGTCATACCATTCCCATGACTAAGGCAGTGCATTTACCAATGAAAGTTCCTTTCTGGGGTGCCTTCTGGGTATAGTGCTATAGACGCACACATTTTAAATGTCAGGCTAAACAGCATTTTGTCTGGAGCAGCCAAGAAATAAACCCCTGGGTGAATGGAAGATCCAGGAACATCTGTTCAGGGAAAATACCTGAGCACTCTGGTTGAAGGATCTTGGGAATATAAAATACATTTGTAGAATTATTCTTTGACATTGTCTCTGAGTTTTAATTTTTCAATTTCCATGCAGATTTTGGAATGCATTGCCTGATAAGGGAATTAGGAAGAAAAACAAAGGTACCAGATAAGCCCCCCTCATCCCAGCTAAAGGCATACTCTTGAGTGGTTTTTTAAAAACTTTATTTATTTATTTACTTGGCTATGCCAGGTCTCAGTTGCGGCATGCGGGATCTAGTTCCCTGACGAGGGATGGAAGCCGGGCCCCCTGCATTGGGAGCGCAGAGTCTTAACCACTGGACCACCAGGGAAGTCCCCTCCTGAGTCTTTTCAATATCACTTCTTTCTCTGACCTTTCCTCCGGTCTCATTAGGTTGAGGCCTTATGGGATCTGTAGGAGAGAAATATTTACCACCTCAAGATGTCTCTTTGGCATGTGGATTATTTCGAGCTGAAAACAATCAAGGTCCAAAAAAGACTCAGGAAGAAGCTTTGGCCTTCCCCCTGGCTGCCTAAAGAGTGTAGATAGAGGACCAGTTCCAGGCAGGAGGCTACCATCATTGGTAACTATAGTGAGAACTAGGTGTGTAGACAGGGAGGAACCCAGCAAAGTCTGTTATAATTACTCTCTGTGTCCCATTGTCTCTGCACGAAGCAGCAAACTTTTTTTTTTTACAAAATATGTTCTTTTCCACCTCCATGTGAATTGTCTTTCTCCCCTTTGAAGCCCCAAACCACTACCGTGAGTATCCTCTTTTGTCTTTAGCTGAAGTTTGGTATTAAAGGTGAGGGTTTAGTCCATTTTGGGAGTTAGTTTTCCTGGGTCTCTCCCATGTATACGTGTTCGTAAACTTTGTTTGATTTTCTCCTGTTAATCTGTCTCATGTCAATTGAATTCTTAGACCAGCCAGAAGAAACTAAAAGGGTAGAGGAAAATTTCTTCCACCCCAGTAAATCTCACAGTCTCTCATACCTTTCCCTCACAGTGCATATCACACTAAGAATTAGATAACAAATCGTGTAATTGTGAGTGTAGTGCTTTTCTTCTGCTAGACTATACGCTCTATAAGGACAGGCCCTGTGTCCAGTGTGGTCACTGCTTCTGGGACTACTAGCTCACGACCTGGCACATAGTGGAGCAATGTCTGCTTATATCACAGACATGCTCAATCCACATTGAGCATAGTGGATACTCAGTAAATATTTCTGAGTTATTCCAATGTCCCCACCATCCTTGATCTGAACTAGCTTGAAGAACTTCTATGCCTTGCAAACAAGAAACTTGAATAGAATGCAAAGGAATCAATGAAAACTCAAAGTCTCTGAGAAGGCTTAGCCCAGGTTTCTTTCCAAGAGTTTATTTGCAAAGGGATTCCTTCTGTTTTTAATGAAGGGCCCACATTTCACTCCCAGAGGCTTGGCTAACTAGATCTGTTTCCTCTTCTCAGCCGTGGAGTAAAGTGTTACACTACTCCTCCTTTCCTCACCTCCGTTCTAGTTTCATTTCTAGGTTGCTAATCTGACCTTTAGTTTTTTGGTTGGTTTTTTTTTTTTAAGTCACCAAATGCAAAGAGAAAGTAGGTATTTTCCCCAGGTATTATTACCAAAGTGAGACCACATCATTTCTTAGAGTCTCTGTAGTTAGAGACCCATTTGCTGTTCAGAGTTCCTGCTCCCCATAAAAGTGCCAGAAGGGGATCCATCCTTATCCCAAAGCCAGTTTTCCTCAGAAAAGCTAGGCTGAGATGTTTATATGAATGTAGATTATTGAGAAGAGAATGGTGTGGTTTAAAATTTGCTCAGGAGGGACTCCCCTGGTGGTGCAGTGGTTAAGAATCTGCCTGCCAATGCTGGGGACATGGGTTCGGGCCCTGGTCCTTGAAGATCTCACATGCTGCAGAGCAACTAAGCCCATGTGCCACAACTACTGAGCCCGTGTGCCACAACTATTGAAGCCCACGTGCGTAGAGCCCATGCTCCGCAACAAGAGAAGCCCACGCACTGCAGTGAAGAGTAGCCCCTGATCGCCGCAACTAGAGAAAGCCCGCGCGCAGCAACGAAGACCCAACGCAGCCAATAATTAATTAATTAATTTTAAAAAATTTGCTCAGGAAACCCAAGGACTTAGCAAATGCCAGGCTTTTGAATATAGGACTTAGGAATTACTCCCCCAAATGAGAGATTTGCTCCCATTTAGTTCAGAATTTAACAAATGCACCCAGTTTCCTTCTCTACCTGCCCCAACCCCTATAGTATTTAGGCAAAACTTGGAAGCCTGCCATCAGGCCTGTTGTCAAGCAAAGCCCTGTAATGGATGGGAGGCTGTCCTAGAAACTGAGGCCCCCTCATACCCACAAGGCAACATATCAAGAATTACATAAGCTCTAAAGAGACTGAGGCACTTCTTGAGAACTCCTTTTAAAAAGAATTATTACTCTACTCTTATGTGGAATATGTGGGCAACATATTTTAATATATAAGCAGACATTGCTTTTCTACCTCAGTTTCCAAGAGACATGGCCGCTCCTAATGATCTTTTGATCTCAGCTTAAGATGCCACATCACCTCCTCCAGGAAGCCTTCCTTCACCCCCACCAAGAGAGTATCTTCCTCTGTGCTTCCAAAGCAGCCCCAGCAGAGCACTTGACTGCTCACCTCCTTCTGCCTGTTTCCTCTTTTGTCTCTCCCACTGGACCTAGATCCCCTGAAGGCAAGAACACATCTTTTCCGGTCAATCATTCTGCCCTCTCTTGCTTCTGGGTCTTCACTCCTAATTATCTTTCAGGGCTTTCGCTTAAGCCCTGCCTCCTGTGTGAAGCCTCCTCCACACTCTTCCACCCTAGACGGAATTCCTACAGCCCATGTGGCCTCCTGGATTTACTGAAACCACATATTTGCTAGTCTATCTCCAGTGGTGTGCTGGTAAATGGTTAATAACTGGTTTTCTGAAAAAATATTCCTGGTTGATAGTGATTGCTGATTTCCATAGTATAAATACTCCTACCGTGGTCAATTTCAAGCTACCAGTGTGAGGTCACTCAACACCTACTTGGGAAGAAGTGACTGGCTGTGCAACATTATACAGTATTTCCACCATGCAGACACAGTGGATGTGGAGAACCTCAAGAACACAGGTAATCATAAAAGGCACCAAAAAATGATTAGGAACTGATAAGCTTTGAGTATTTATTTATTTATATTTTATTTATTTATTTTTGCTGCATTGGGTCTTTTTTTGCTGCGTGCGGGCTTTCTGTAGTTGTGGCGAGCGGGGGCTACTCTTCATTGTGGTGCACAGGCTTCTCATTGTGGTGTCTACTCTTGTTGTGGAGCACGGGCTCTAGAGCGCAGGCTAAGTAGTTGTGGCGCACGGGCTTAGTTGCTCCGTGGCATGTGGGATCTTCCCAGACCAGGGCTCGAACCCACGTCCCCTGCATTGGCAGGCGGATTCTTAACCACTGCGCCACCAGGGAAGCCCGCTTTGAGTATTTATTAGCTTTGTTTTAACTATATTTGCTTTAATTGTAAGTTTACATAATTTAATTTTTAATAGCAGTGTGTTTAACAATCGGTTTGCAAAATTTCTGTTTATCCACGCTCTCGAGCCAGCAGGAGCTCACGCCAGCACATCATTCTCTGTCTCCCAGACTAGGCTGTCAGCTCCTTGAGGACTGAGACCAGGACCATCTTGTCCTCACCGTACCTCCTGCCCCGCAGCTGGGAGGAGACACTCACCCATGTTCACTGGAGGTAGCCGGGCGAATCCAACCTTTGGTTCTCCCATCGAAGAAGTTCAGAGAGAGCTCGCTGTGCTCTTTAACCACAAAGGTGTTGGGAAGGAAGAGATTTCCCTCTCCCCTTGTAGGTTCTTCTGGCCTAAAAATTAAACTGACATGACACAGGTTAACAGGAGAAAATCACACAAAGTTTAGGAACATGTATACATGGGAGAGCCCCAGGAAAACTGAGTAACTCCGAAAATGGACGAAACCCTCACCTTAAATACCAACTTCAGCTAAAGACAAAAGAGGATGTTGGGGGTAGGGGTTTGGGACTTCAGAAGGGTGGGAAGGCAATTGACATAGAGATGGACAAGCAAATGTTTGGTAAATACATGTTTGCCAGGCCAGGCAGAGACAGTGGGACACAGAGTGGACTCTGATCTCTAGGTCCTCTTCCCCCAATCCCCTGCCCCCAGCCCATATTCTCTGCAGATGTCTCCGCTGATAGCTTTATTCTGGGAACAGGCCCTCTGTGTACATTCTTTTAGGCACTTAGGGGGAAGGTGAAAATTTCTTCCTGAGTCTTTCAGGCCTTGATTGTTTTCAGTTCGAAATAATCCGCATGCCAAAGAGACATCTTGGGGTGGCAAGTTTTGCTCCCCTACAAAGGTCACTTGGCAAATGCTCTAGAGGAAGCCTTCCGACCTCAGCTAAGAACAAGGTCAGATCTCTGACATATAACACCTCACGACCAGCTTCCTACCCGCTGAGCTACCAGGAGGCTGAGGGGCAAACACCAGCTTTCTTCCTAAGGAAGCAAGCAAGACAGTGCAGTTCTGATCTTAAGGCCAAATTCACGCCAAATTCCGTTCGGCAAAAGAGAATTCTTGCCTCTCCAAGCCTCAGACACCGATCCAATTATTTCAAGACCCATTAGAATTCACAGAATTCCAACCCAATGGGAGAATTTAGACATTTCCCTGAGGTTTCTTGGAATGGTTTTGACTACCCCAGAGCACCAGGCCGGCCACCAGCAGGATAGAACCACGGAAATAGTTACAGTATGTTTCAGGCCAAATCCAAGTCATAGTAAGTGTGAAATAATATTCATATATACGGTGAAATGAGAAAAATGTAAACATAAAAATTCTTCTCTGCCCTTTGGCCTCCTCTCTCCGCCTGCTGTGCATCGTGTATCTGCATTATGGATCCACCAAACCTCCCCCATCGAGAGGAAGACCTGCGCAACCATAAAGAGCAACATTCTCCCAGCATCAACAAGACAACTCCTTAAAGAACATTCCTGGGCTTCCCCGGCGGCGCAGTGGTTAAGAATCCGCCTGCCAGTGCAGGGGACACAGGTTCGAGCCCTGGTCCCGGAAGATCCCACATGCTGCAGAGCAACTAAGTCTGTGCGCCACAACTACTAAGCCCGTGCACCACAACTACTGAAGCCCGCGCGCCTAGAGCCCGTGCCCCGCAACAAGAGCAGCCACCACGATGAGAAGCCCGCGCACCGCAACAAAGACCCAGCGCAGCCCAAAATAAATAAATTAATAAATTAATTTTTTTAAGATAACATTCCTTCTTGATCTTGTAAAGGGTCACATGACCCACCACAAAAGTGCTTAAATCTGTATTACGTAAACTGTCAATAATACGTCATTTGATATACAGCCCTCTGTCTCAAAAAACTTATATAAATTGTGGCTTGACTTCTAACGGGTAGACCAGTCCTCAGAGCTTTCTGAGATGCTCTTCCTGGGTTATAATCCTCAAATTTGGCTCAAATAAAATTTTCCAATTCTTTCTTAGATTGATTAATTTTTCGTCGACATAAGCCTACCTTTCAGGCACTGGTGAAACCTTCTGGAAAAGAACTTTTAATAATCATAGCAATACCTAACACACAATGGGTGCTTCGTACCTCTGTGCCAAGCGCCATGTAAGGCCATCCTCACAGACTAATTAACGAGGCCTCACACAAAGACCTCAACTGGTGGCATCCTCATCTAAATTGTCTGGGGCTGTTCCCAATCCAGTGAGATCAGACTGTGGTTGGGATCAAAAGGTTCTGCTTCATTAAGTGTCAGAATGTTGTCGTGGCTCTCTAAGAAATCACAGTTGGGGGGAAAAGTCTCTCAGGGACTATTTTCCTTTTTGCCAAGATGGTGTCATTCAAACTGGCAGGAGAGGGACTTCTCTGGTGGCCCAGTGGTTGAGACTCCACACTCCAAATGCAGGGGGCCCCGGTTCGATCCCTGGTCGGGGAACTAGATCCCTCATGCCGCAACGAAGATCCCACGTGCAGCAACTAAGACCCAGCACAGCCAAAATAAACAAGCAAATAAATAAATAAATGTTTTTTGAAAACTGGCAGGAGATGTGGCTTCCTCATTAATGTGCCCAAGTCACCTCGACTCACTCCAGTGAGAAGCACAGCAGGAAGACATCCCGCGGGCTCAGCTTTGCCCCTGTCTGACATCCGTTCAGAGAGTTGAAATCCGTTGGCTTTTCAGGGCAGTGGGTGACACTACCCACGGTCCTTACAGATCTTCAATAGGTTGACATTTCACATCATTTGAATAAATCAAAGTGACAGAGGTGCATTAAGTTGCTGAGTTGGGGAGAAGATCATAGAGAAGTGAAAAAGACATTTTCATTTTCTTGCTGATGAGCAAAATAAGTAAATTTTGAAAAGGAAGTGAGAAGCTTTGTGGGAGGACCCTTCTCAGGGAGAGAGCTGCAGTGGTACCTCTGTCTTGGCCAGTAATAAACTGCTGAGGAAATGTCTCAAAACCACCCACCATGTGCACCCTAAAACCCAACGTGTAGAATTCACATTCTCCCTGGAAAAAACAGAGCCCTGATTAGGTAAATCCTGACCTTGGAATACAAACTCTCAGTGTCACATGGAAAATTGAATCTGGTTTCCTCTAAGTGAAACTTGAGCCTTGGTCCTCCATGGCTGTTAATCTTTATTTTTCCTGCAAAAAGAAAAAAGTAGTTTCTCTACCGTTGGTGAAAACACAGGGTATAGGCGCTCTTCTATTTGTATGCAGAAACAGCCTAACTCGGCTTCCAAGCTGCTTTTTTTCAAAAGGAGTTTCAATGGAAGCAACCTAGATGTCCATTGACAGAGGAGTGGATGAAGAAGATGTGGCACATATATACAATGGAATATCACTCAGCCATGAAAAAGAACAAAATAATGTCATCTGCAGCGACATGGAGGGACATAGAGATTATCATACTAAGTAAGTTAGAGAAAGACAAATATCCTATGATATCACTCATGTGGAATCTAAAAATATGGTACAAATGGACTTATTTACAAAACAGAAATAGTCACAGATGTAGGAAACAAACTTATGGTTACCAGGGGGGAAAGGGGGGAGAGATGACTTGGGAGATTGGGATTAACATATACACACTACTATATATAAAAAAGAGAACTAATAAGAACCTACTGTATAGCACAGGGAGCTCTACTCAATACGCTGTAATGGTTTATATGGGAAAAGAGTGGATATATGTATATGTATAACTGACTCACTTTGCTGAACAGCAGAAAGTAACACAACATTGTCAATCAACTATACTCCAATAAAAATGAAATACAAAAAACAGCAACAACAACAACAAAAAAGGATTTTTAAGAATTCAGTGAGTGTAAAGAAAAAGCAAAGCAAACAAACAAAAACCCCAAGTGGTCCTGCAATTCGAGTCAGAAGTTGAAAAATACGACTGCGAGGCCTCATTCAGGAAGGAAGATCTTTTCATGCGAATCAACTACTAATTATAAAATAGGCGAGAGCAGGCGCTGTGAGGGACTAAAAAGGAGGGGGTGGGGCGGTACTACTTCAGCATTTAGTCACCCTGGGCTGGAAAGTGGGCGTTGTAAGACCTGGCACTAAACCCCAGCGAGTCACTCTGTAGCGTGGGTTTCTCGCACTTCGGGCTTTCAGTTTGGACACCACTGGGTGGGGGAACTAACGTCATTGTAAGACCAAGTTATCACATTGCCAATGTCCACTGCCCAGAACCAAGTCAAGGGGAGGGGATTTGTGGTCTAGAAAGTAAACGGAAAGAAAGTGGTCTCAGTGCTGTCTGCGTATTAGAATCGCCTGGGGAGCTTTGAAAACTCTGTGTCCAGGCTGCACTCCACGTGAATTAAATCAGAATCTCTGGGAGGAAGACTCAGGAATCAGTTGTTTTAAGCGAGTTAATTAATCAATTAATTAATTAATAAGTTACTGTTGATTGATTGATTTACTTATAGGTATCGGTATTTAAAAAAAAACTCCTTAGGTGATTTCAAGGTGCGGCCAAGATTGAGAATCATGAATTAAACAGCAATAAAGCACAGCTAAAGTAATGAAGTATTCTAATGTGTGCAGTCTGTGTTTTTTCAAATGATGCTTTCTCTTATAGTTGGCATGCAAATGGGCGATTAACGTTAGCATTGGTATCTCGTTTCAGTATTGAAATACGTGTAAAGTGAATACCTAATCAAGGGACCAGGTCTGATGTTGAGGTAGGCTGGCAAGGCTGATGCCCTCCTCAGAGAGATGGGCTCCTTTGAGCTCATGGGCTTGGCACTTGGTGTGCTTGGCCAATCAGTTGCTACCAAGTGATCAAGGCGGCACCAAGGTCTGAGAGCCAGGCAGGCAGGTGGATCTGGGATTCGAGTGGAGACAGTGTGGAGAGGCATTGAACATGGAAGTCCCCGAGATGGGATGGCGCACTAGAACAGACTCAGAGAGGGATGCAGCTTCATTCTGCCCCACGCTAGAGTTCTTTACTCAGGCTCAGGCGGTGGCCACCCTTCTCTTTGGCGGGGGTTTTGGAGTTTGAGGGGAAGGATCTGCTACGGCATGTGCTTCCGGTAGGTCTGAGTTAGTTTCATGTTCATTGCGTTCTAGTCAACAGCCACCTATCTGACTGAGGACAAAGTTTCGAGGTGCCTAAGATTCTCCTGGCTAGGAGAGCTGTGTGCTGATGTGGTGGGGCTGGGTACACAGGGCCATTCCTCCAGGTTGAAGTCCTCGTTGCCTTCAGGGTCTGACTGTTAAGAGAGCACCCAGTAAATATTGTATTGCAACTCATTTGAGGACATTCATTCACCTGACAACTCTTCATAGCGTGCCTGATAAATTTCAGGTGCTTGTGAGAGAGGACTGAATCAGCTAAGTGGGGCTTGGGATGGGGGTGAGGGTGTCCCAGTCTTCTGGGGAAGACAGCTCCAACAGGGCTCAATGAGTCCACAGAACAAGAGGGACATGATATAGTAAGAGTTCCCAGAGGTACTGAATCTTAGAGAACGAGTAGGCACTCCCTAGGTGAAGAGAGTTGGGAAGGACGTTCTAGGCAGAGGAGACAGAGAAGGAAAAGCATGTTTCTATTGGAGATCACATGCAGATCACTGTAGCTGGAGTGTTAAGTGCTTATTTGTGTGAACTAAAGGAGAAGGAGGGATCAGGCATGACTCCCCAAGAGATTTGACCGTCATACTTTGCTGATGGGGTTGTAAAATGGCAGGGGGGAATGGGGAGTGACTAGTAATGGATAAGAGTGTGGTTAAATGATGCAGAGAAAACAGGTGACAGAATACAGTTTTTTTTTTTGGCTGCACCTCCCGGCTTGCGGGATCTTAGTTCCCCAACCAGGGATCGAACCCACGCCCTCAGAGCTAAAGCATGGAGTCCTAACCACTAGACCACCAAGGGAATCCTGGCAGAACACATTTCAGAGGGACTGGTGCCTGTGGGGCCTCCGGGTACTGATGTTCAGTAGCCAGGTAGATGGTGAATCCCAAGCTCCTGGGAGAGGTCTTGGTAGGAGATGGTGATTTTCGAGTTATCAACTTGGTCATCAATGGTCATTGATGTTATGGGAAAGGATTCCATCACTGAGGAAGAGGTTGTGGTGTGTGAGGGCTGTAGGCCAAGGAAAGATCCCTGGAAAACACTAACATTTAGGAGATGGTAGAGAAAGACGAGCTCATGCAGGAGCCAAAAGAGGAGGCTCAGGAAGATTTGAGGAGAAGCAGCCAAGTGAGAGGACGGATTGTCATGGGATCCCAGAGCACTGAGATACAAAATCCAACGTAAATACTATTATATAATTAAGTCGTTGCCCACATTCCTAATACCAGCCCATACTGACCCTGTTTTGCCTGTATGGGTAAGATGAATTTTGTGCAATGATAAATTCTCTGTAATTAAAAAGTTCTCTTTAAGAAGAGAATGTTTTCAACAAGAACACCTTTTAATTCTTTTTTCCCCCCTTTTGCTACAAAATGCATTTACAGGAAGATATAATTGTGGGTTTGACTCCAGACCATGGTAATAAAGCGAATATCGCAATAAAGTGGGTCACATGAATTTTTTTTGTTTCCCAATGCATATAAAATTTATGTTTACACTATATCGTAGTCTATTAAGTGTGCAGTAACATTATGTCTGAAAAAACAATGTACATGCCTTAATTTAAAAATACCTTATTGCTAAAAATGCTAACCATCATCTGAGCCTTCACGAGTCATAGCATTGATACTAACATCAAAGACCAATGATCACGTCCACCATAACAAATAGAATCATAATGAAAAAGTTTGAAATATTGAGAGAATTACCAAAATGGGACAGAGACATGAAGTGAACATATGCTGTTGGAAAAATGGCGCCGGTAGACTTGCTCGATTCAGGGTTGAGCACACAAACGTTCAATTTGTAAAAAACCCAGTATCTGCAAAGCACGGTAAAGTGAAGCACAATAAAATGAGGTCTGCCTGTATTTACAGCCAGATAAAATTCTCCGACTGCATATATGGTACATATTATAAGGTCTTTCTTTGATACATGTCCTGATAATAAGGACATTTAATAAGGACATTTAATAAGGACATTTAATACATTATTTAAAAGTCTACCAATAAATAAGCCACAAGGGTATATTGTACAGCACAGGAAATATAGCCAATATTCTATAATAACTTTAAATGGAGTATAATCTATAAAAATTTTGAATCACTATGTGTACACCTGAAGCTAACATAATATTGTAAATCAACTATACCTTAATAAAAATTTAAAAAAATACATAGCAAACAAATATCTTTGTCTCTTAAAATATAATTTAATTAAACTGTTAATGTATAAGCCATGCGACTGGTCACTGACATGGGTGGCTTGCAACCCTTCACTGATGAGTCCAGAGCTATATCAACACATCACCCGACGATGAGAATGTTTTTAACAAGAACATTATAAAAGTCTCTTTTACAAGTCCTGGTCCCTGGTCCCGTTTCCCCCCTGCCCCTGCCCCTAGAAAGACAGAGGTCATCTCTCCAGGGCAGAATTAGTTCCTCCACCCTCTGCAGCCCCGTTATTCCTGCAGGTCCTCTTGGAGACAACAGGAAGAGGTGTGGTCCCCGGAAGACTGAAAAATGAGCTGTCGGCGTGGGCTCGTCACACGTGCCCCAAGTTGTCTGCCTCACATGTTGACAGTGATATTGAGTTGACGTTTATTAAGTGCTAACTATATGTCTGGCATAAGCCTTTACTCATTTAGTCCTCAAAATAACCTTACAAGTACAATTATTCTTCCCATTTCAAAGATGAGGGAAACAAGGCAAAGAGAAGTAAAGTGACTTGCCTGCCGCTGTCTAGCTAGAGCATGGTAGGGCTCTAAGAGCACTTGGCCTTAACCAAGATCTACCGACCTCTCAGGAAGGAGCTGCAGGTAGCAGCGTGGTGCAGGAGTAAAGGGAGTGGATTTGAAGTCAGCCAGTCAAGTCCAAGCTCTGTAATCTAACAGCAGGCTGTGCTACATTTGGCTACTTACACACCCTCTCTGAGCCTGGGTTTCGTAATCTATATCATGGGGATATTAATACCGGCTCTGCGAACCTCACCGGTTTGTTGTGACGAGCAATTGAGATGTGTACTAAGCGAATGCTTAAAACGATAAAGCTCTGTGCAGACACAAGTAGGTGGTACTCTTATTTTCCCAGAACCTCATTTGGCAGTGGACACAAAGTAGGAGCCTAGCACCGCTGATGGGGGGAACTCAGGGATCCTGATCCACGCTCTCTGGCGACACCAACTGTACTTTTTTTTTCCGCACCACTCGGCACGTAGGATCTAATTCCCCCACCAGGGATGGAACCCGCGCCCCCTGCATTGGAAGCCCGGAGTCAACCACTGGACCGCCAGGGAAGTCCCTAACTGCACCTTATTGTAACTCTCTGTTTGGATATCTGTCTGGGACTTGTCATCTCTGTCTCCACAGCACCTGGCTCAGTACCTGGCCCTGAGAGGCGCCTGGTATCTGGTACTAGTTTCTGGGGCTAACAGTGAGAGCGGCAATAGGAGGAGAGGCCCCAGCAGCAGCACTTTGAAGGAATGACTTCAAAGTCATTCCTTCAAAGGAATGACTACAGTCCTACCGCACCAGCCTGTGGCCAGCAGAGGGCAGCAGAGACCCTAGGCCCAGACCGTGCCGGCGCAAGCCCGGGTACCCGGCCAGTCTCCGTGCATCTCTGACATTGCATGGCATTTGGCCTCTCTCCCAAGGGATATAAATTGTGCTCCGTTTGACTAAAATGTTTCCCCAAACCTTAGCAGTTTTCAAATTTCGGCCTGAAACTAGGGCAACAGGAGTCGTTTTAGTCACCAAGGCCATTCCCAAAGTTTGCTAAGCCACCACATTCATGAGGCCTGAAACTCTCCAGGGAGGGACGGTGGCGCTTCCCAACTCCTTCCCACAGAGCTCAGTGCGTTTGACAAATGGTATTATCGAGTTTGGAAAGAGTTCCTGGCTTTAGAAGATCGAGAATTGGAAACTTCTGTTTCTTTCTTTCCCTTTTTTTAAATAGTGTATTCAAAGGTCGCTTAGAGAGAGCTGCTGTCTACATATTATTTTGATGTTCTGTCGTTAATAGAAGGCCCCACAAGTCCGTGTTGGGAGTCATTTAAAGTGGTTGAATGGATGGTAATTATTTTAGCTAGCCGTGGAAAGTAGGGCCCAGCATACTGGTGAAGTGGCCTGCTTCTACTAATTGATGGGCCAACCTTATTATTTTTTCCATTTGACACCAAAAGCCTGCTGGAACTAATGGCCTTTCAAGAGAAGGCAAAAGCTTTCTATTTATTTACTTTATTCTCTGGCTTTTACAGGGTTCCATTTTAATACCCCTTAATTACTCTACAGCAGTTGAGTGAAGGGGTTAAGAGTAATGGGCTTTGGAGTCAGACAAAACAGGGCTTGAATCCCAGCTCTCTAACAGCTCTAACAGCTGCCTGGGCTGGGCCACTTATGGTACCGCTCCAAGCTTCAATTTCCTTATCTGTAAAACAGCAACACTAATTCCTGCCTCAAAGGGTAATTGTAACGATTCAATGAGATGATGCGTGTAGAGCACTTAGCCCAGAGCAGGGTACACCACGAGTGCTCGGTAAATCACAGCCCTTGATATACTCAAATACTATAAGAATGCTAAAACACACGGGCACGCGATCATGAATTCACACTGAGGACAGTCAATGGTCATGATAAAATGCCCGAAACAAGCCCTCATCAAGTAATGAGGTTCAGAGAGATGACGTAATTGCCCAAAGTTGGTAGGAAAGTGCTAGAGATGGACCTTAAGCCCTGTCTGTCTGAGGCTAGAACTAAGCCTCCCATGTCACCTTTGTTCTGGAAGGGCAATCGACTCTTCCCTCCAGCCTGAGATCTCTCAGAACCAGCTTGTAAAAGTCTGTCCTGCGTCCCCTTCAGGGTCCATCCTCAAGTCCACTGCTCTAACTGAGGCTGGCTCCCAGGAAGCCAAGTTATTTGCCTAAGGTCACACAGTTGGCTGAGCAAGGAGACCTGGAGAAAGAGTGGTAAATCCATTATTCCTTAGCCTTGATGTTGTACTTCTGGAACATAGAGTATAATTAATAGTCCAGGCATCCAGTCATTCATAAACATGGCACTAGGGGTACAGTGATGATCAGGGAAGACCCAGCTCACAGTCTAATGAGGAAGACAGACAAGGGGATAAACACGGGGTGACCAACGCTGTAATGGGATGCCTGGGGAGCCGAGGGAGCTCAGAGGAGGGCAGCTAACCCAGACTTGGGTGGGAGTGAGGGTGTGGGTCCAGGAAGGATCTATAAAGTTCATCTGTTCTTTCTGTTGGCCAAGAGTAGTATCAATTGGTCAGTGGCACAGTGCTATTTTCATTCATTTTTTGAACAAACATTTACAGAATGAGGTCCCTGTGCTAGGCACAATAAAATACAGAGATGACTCAGCCCTGGGTATTGCGCCTCTGAAAGCTGGCTCTTTCCTTTAGGAAATGGGTAGCCGTGGTGCTTTTCAATGTATTCAGAATTATCAGCTCCATCAGCTTCAGGTAACAGGTAACGATAACTAAGTCTGAAAAATTCATTGGTTGGATTTCTGCCTGGTTAAAACATCTGTTGATTATTTGTTCTTTTTGCATCACAAAATGTGTTAGTTTGGGGCTTCCCTGGTGGCACAGTGGTTAAGGAGCTGCCTTCCAATGCAGGGGAGATGGGTTGGATCCCTGGTGCAGGAAGATCCCACATGCCGCGGAGCAACTAAGCCCGTGCGCCACAACTACTGAGCCTGTGCTCTAGAGCCTGCGAGCCACAACTACCGAGCCCACGCACCTAGAGCCCGTGCTCCACAACAAGAGAAGCCACAGCAACGAGAAGCCTGTGCACCACAACTAAAGAAAGCCCGTGCGCAGCAACGAAGACCGAACGCAGCCCCCCCACACACAAAATGTGTTAGTTTGTGAGCAGGAAAGTGCACCTGAATTTCTGGAGCTTCCTGCATGGTAATAGGTTATGATATTAACTAATGAAGTCTTGAAGACTGACCTTCACCTTTTGAGGATGAAATCAAACTCAATGTCAGTGATATGAGCAGACATGTTAACGTTGAGGTTTGTCTTTTTGGTTTTTGGCTTCCATTTTTAAATTCTAGTTTTATTCCATTTAGAGGCGTGGCATTTTGCACCATACATTTGTTCTGCTTGTGTTTTTTTTTTTTAACCATATATAAATGGAATCCTGCTACCTTTTCTTTTGGAACTCCAAAGCATTTCTCTTTTCAGTAAAAAAGACAATATTATCTCAAGGTACCAAGCTCTTCTGACCCGGAGATGGAGTTGCTTCTATCATAATTTCAATAATTCTAGAAGTTACTGGGGTTAAGTCAGTTAGAGTGGACAGATCGCCATTGCGATTAGGTTTGGGGACACAAAATCCTCGTGAAAGGGTTGGGAAATTTTGAAAATGTGTCCCAATTGTCTTCCCCAAAGTCCCTTTTCTGTCATTAGCAAGCTGGATGCAAACTAACAGAAAATGAGAATGTCACGCTATCTTGGCCAGATACTATTTCAATGTATTTCACTTTCCAACTTCACAAAGAATATATTCAGAGTATTTCCAATGAAATCCGCTGCTGTTGCCTT
This sequence comes from Tursiops truncatus, assembly GCF_011762595.2. Classification (NCBI taxonomy): domain Eukaryota; kingdom Metazoa; phylum Chordata; class Mammalia; order Artiodactyla; family Delphinidae; genus Tursiops; species Tursiops truncatus. The sequence continues at coordinate 14,663,549 of NC_047055.1, forward strand.
CACAATATGAGGAAATCGTTACCAGAAAACTAGGTTTCTGTACCATCTAGTGGTATAGCTGACACATAGATATTTTTTAAGTGAATTGTTCTTTAAAAGAATCTCTGTGGGCTCGGGTCATTGTGGATTGTTTCATAGAGAGATTCTAGGTGCAAGGAAATGGTCAGCTCCTTCATTCTGGTATTATTATTACGAGCTCTGTTGCTTGACTCCTTACCTTGTCAGGAGAACAATAGATTCGGGTCTGCAATCTAAAGAATCTAGGTCTGCACTGACTATAAGTCGGGGCACGGGGGGAGAAGGGCCAGCATTAAGTGTGCACTGTTAGAGCATAGTACACTGTTAGAGCATAACCTCTCTCTTTTTTCTTTCTGGGACATCATTTAAAAGCTCCCAGAACTAAGAAATTTTTTTTAAACTTCAAATGTGGTAGAAAGCACATAACATGAAATTTATCATCCTAACTGTTTCCAAGTGTACGGTTCAGTAGTGTTAAGTATATTCAAAATATTGTGCAGCAGATCTCCAGAACATTCCGTCTTGCAAAACTGAAACTCTGTAACCGTTGAGCAACCATTCCCCGTTCCTGCTGCCCCCTCTAACAGGTTTTATCAAGGGATCACTCATAGACAATCCTTTATGGGTCAGTGTTTTCACTAAAAGGAATAATTGTCGCAAAAACTGCTCCCTCCCTTTCCCTGCCCACTACTTGGGAACAAAAGAATGATTCTGAAGTAGTGACATTTTATCTTTTGTTAACCCCAAATCTCAGAGCTGAGTTCCCGTTTCCCACCATCGTTGCCCGCGAGGGCTGGGAGCAGAGGTTTTGAGACCTTGAAATGCAGGATTCTGTATTCTGTAAAAATAAAAAGTTAAAATTAATTATTGTTTGAATGGAAGGATTAAGTCGAGGGAATTTAAGGCTCACCAGGGAAAAGTTGCAGAGAGATCCCAGTGGAGGAATAGAGAGCACACTTTCCTCTAAAAAAAGGAGAGAGCTGGTTTGGAATTCCGGCTCTGCAAAGTTTCAAGCTCTATGGCTGCGATGGACTGAATGTTTGTGTCCCCCAAGATTTATATTTTGACCTAACTCCCAAGGTGATGGTATTTGGAGGTGGAGCCTTTGAGAGGTAATTAAAGTCCTGAGGGTGGTACCCTCATGAATGAGATTAATGCCCTTATAAAAGAGACCCCAGAAAACACCCTCTCTCCTTCCCTCACCTGAGGACACAGCAAGAAGATGGCTGTTCATGAACCAGGAAGCAGGCTTTCACCAGACAGAGTCTACCTGTGCCTTGATCTTGGACTTCCCAGCGTCCAGAACTATGAGAAATACATTTCTGTTGTTTAAGCCACCCAGTTTGTGGTAATTTGTTATAATAGCTCACACCACCTCAGTTTCCTCATCTGCAAGGTGGGAATAACAACACCTATGTGTTGTGAAGCAACAACTCCACACACACACACACACACACACACACACACACACACACTAACATGTCCTTTTTCAAAAATCACAAAGAGGATAATAGAAGCTGGCTATTCCGTAACTTGCCTTTCTCAACTAATGATGTATCTTAGATGTCTTTCATTACCAGTGTATATAAATCTACCTGATTCTTTGTATCTGGTCCATAGTGTTCAATTGTACAGATGTATTATCATTTATTTAGCCAATTTTTTTGACAGGAATTGGGATCACTCCTAGTTTTTTTGCTACTAGTAACCATACTGTAATAAACAATTAACCTATTTTAATTATCTATATATATTTTACAATGAGCTTAAAGTATATGTGTATGTGTGTGTGTGTGTGTGCAGTGCATGTGTATACCTCTTGTACTTAATAATATGCATTTTCATGCATAAATATAGATCTATAGCATCATTTTTTTTGGGGGGGCCACACAGTGCAGCATGCAGGATCTTAGTTCTCTGATCAGGGATCAAACCCACACCCCCTGCAGTGGAAGCGCTGAGTCTTAACCACTGGACTGCCAGGGAAGTCTCTATAGCATCATTTTAAGGGCTGTGTATTATGTTATATTGGATGAATGGAACATAATTTGTTTAATGAATGCCCTACTGTTGGAGATTTATGCTGTTCCTGATTTTTCACTAGTATAAACAACGCAATGTTAAACATCTGTGTGCTTAAATTTTTGTGCATTTGTCAAATTATTTTCATTGGACGTACTCCTAGAGGTGAAGTTGCCAGGTCAAGGAGTACACATATTTTTGAGTAGTCATTTCATTTAAAAGGAAAACGCCCATTCTGTCACACAGATTTGCTAAACAGAGGTCCTCAGATATATAGCCTCAGGAAGAAACATTTATATCACGTAGGTCGGTGGTTTCCAAACCTGATGTAGTAGGCAGAATAGCCCCAATGATGGCCATGTCCTAGTCCCCAGAACCTGTGAATATGTTATGTTACATGGCAAAGGAAACTAAGGGTGCAGATGGAAGGTTGCTAATCAGGGCGATTATTCTGATTATCTGGGGCCCAGTGAAATCACTAGGATCTTTAAAAATGGAAGAGGAAAGCAAAAGAAGAGAGTCAGAAGAAGATGGGACTATGAAAGAATGATCAAAGAGATGCAATATTGCTGGCTTTGAAGATGAAGGGAGGAGACCATGGGCTGAGGAATGTGGGCAGCCTCCAGAAACTGCAAAGGGTAAGGAGACAGATCCTTCCCTACAGCCTCCAGAAGGAATGCAGCCTCGCAAACACCTTGATTTCAGCCCAGTGAAACCCATGTAGAAGGACTTCTGATCTCCAGAACTGTAAGAGAATCAATGAGTGTTGTCTTAAGCCACTAAACTTGTAGTAATTTGCTACAGCAGCAATAGGAAACGGGTACACTTGTTTACACCCAAAACTAATGACGGGGTGTGGGGCAGGGAGGAGATGGGGGAAAGGTAGGAGAATGGGGGAGTCTCATCCCCAGAGACTCTGATTCAGTAAGTCTAGGGCAGAACTGAGGAGTATTTTTCACCGTGCTTCCCAAGTGATAAAACGCATCAAGTGGGGCTCTCGAGAGGCACTGATATAGACCACATGGCTCTGCAGAAGTAGCCATCTCCTGTTACGTAGACAGTCATTTGCTGGCCTGGCGGATGGTCCAGGTAGCTGACTGAAGATGGAGCTGACCTGGGGCTCCAATCTGGCACCAACCTTAACTCCATGTCCACGTGACAGTGTCAATCAACCTCACTAATCTGACCCCAGCTTGATTTTTCAACTGCTTATCAACCCAAATGCTCCACTCCAGTCAGACTAGTCTAATCGTCATCTATTCAACGAGTCTTGAGATTTATTTGTCTTTGCTCTTAAAATACTGCCCTATTGTCAGCTGGGTCGTCCAGAAAGCAGGCTCCGAGAAAGAGTTAAAGATGTGAGAGGTATATAGGGGCTTGGGGCGAAACATCTGCAAAAGATAAAAAGGGAAGGAGGCAGGGCTTCCCTGGTGGCGCAGTGGTTAAGAATCCTCCTGCCAGTGCAGGGGACACGGGTTCGAGCCCTGGTCCTGGAAGATCCCACATGCCGTGGAGCAACCAAGCCCGTGCGCCACAACTACTGAGCCCATGTGCCACAACTACTGAAGCCCACGCACCTAGAGCCCATGCTCCGCAACAAGAGAAGCCACCGCAATGAGAAGCCCGCACACCACAACGAAGAGTAGCGCTGCTTGCCACAACTAGAGAAAGCCTGTGCATAGCAACGAAGACCCAACGCAGCCTAAAATAAATAAATTTATTTTTTTTAAAAAAAGGGAAGGAAGCAGAATTGAGGAGGAAGAGACTCAGACTAGGATGCAGATCTGATAAAGTCTCAGCCAACTCAACAGGAACCCTGGAACAAATACTGCCCAATAGAGGAGTCCCATGTTGGGCAGTAATGGCCAGGTCCTAACACTCCTGTCATGCTCAGTCATTGGCTGCCCATGAATAGCATGACTGAAGCAGATCCTAAGGTGCTGATAGGTGGAGGCACTCAGCGGACAGCACTTCTTGGAGCTGAATGGCAAACCCCTGGCTGCCAATTCTTCCGTTTTCCAGTTGGCCAGACCCTGTCCTTTCTTTGAGCCCTCCTATGGCAACTGTTGACAGGTCTTGTCATAACCACTACATGTATTTCGAAATATAGGCTGTCTGAGCTGGAAATGTCCTTAGGGATCATCTCATTTTACATATTGAGAAACTGAGACCTGGGCGGGGTGGGAGGGTGAGTCATTCAAGATGGCACAGCTAGCTGGTGGCAGAGCCAGAACTGGAACCCAAGCGTCCTAACACTCAATTCCGGTTTGCAGTTAACATTAAGAAAAGGCTGATCATTTTGAAAGATGAGTGGAGGGTCAGTCTTCACCTAAAACGTAATTGTAACTGCTGTAAATCAATAGACTAAACTTGCTTCCAAGTATGCTGAATCATTAAAATGAAGGGAAAAAATAACCAAACTTCTCTTTGAGAAGATCTCTGAGGCTTAGTTTAATCTCAATTAAATTGATAAGAAATAGTGATAAAACTGTAATCCTTATGAAAATTCTATAGCCCATTTCATTTCTATAATCACCACTAATCTATAAAAAATTCAGTGACATACTATTTTAAAATCATACTAATCTTATTAAAGGAATTCGTACGGACCATTGCATTATTTTGAAAATACAGACGGTTTACAAAATGATTTTCAATTATGTCAAGCTAGAGAAACAGTTATGGAAAGGGCAGAAACTATTGTTTATACGGGAGAAAGATGTGATATAAAGATTACTTAGCTTTATCTCTGGAGAGGTGACTTTCTTTTCAGCCTTACACGTGATATTGATTTTTAGAATGGAAAACTGCTTCAACACAAGTCTCAATTGGCTTTGCAAACAACATCCTTATTTGGAATTCTTGATAGTCTTTACTACCAGAAAAAGGAAATTGTCACCTTTTGTTTTAGCCCAGGTATCATTCAAGTATGTAAGTTTCCAGCACATTTGGAAACAATTTCCATTCTTTCAGACTGTAAAGTTCAGCAATGAGTGTGTTTGGGTTGGGGGAGATGTGGCAGCGGATGAGTCAGTCAATCCGGCCACTTGTCAATTTCTGAAAATTGTAGAGAAAAATGTGAATGAGGTTTATGGGCTGTAGCCCTATTGGGCCTGACTTTCCAGTTTCAAACCTTGATCGATCTGCTAATTCCACCCCCTCCCCAACTAGCATCTCACAAGATTATCAACTAGGAGTGTAGATGAAACCCTACAGATAACACAGGGGGCTGGGTGTGTGTGTGTGTGCGCGCGCGCAATTAGCAAGAGCAAAATGCCAAAGTGAGCCAAAGAAATGCTTTTCAAGTTACCTTTTTGGAAGTGAGGTGTGAAAGTTAAAAAGGATGGATCTAGAAAGACAGAAACCAAAGTCTAGGATTAAGTAGATGATCTGGGGAGGGATTTACTTGTCTCAGAGGAGCAGGGGTCTTTCAGAGGCAGGAGACCTTTTCTTCCCTCTTTATTAACGTGGGAAAATTGATCACTGCTTTCAACTTTATTCAAGAAAGAGCTTCCAGGCTGAGGGATTTGCAGGGAAATATTATCAGATTACCCAGGCTACACAAAATGCCAGCCCTCTTGGAATCATTTTTCTTTTCCCTAAATAGCATATTGAGTTCAGTTCTGATGGGCATGTTATCTTCTAACAGATGAATCTTTCTACAGCGAGCCAAGATAAACACACACTTGTTTAAGTGCTGGAATCAGCCTCCACCCTGAATTTTCCCAACCATCACCTAAAATAGAACACGGCTTTTGAAGGCAAATAACTGAGAGAAAATGTACTGGTCAAGTTTTTTTTTCTCTTAGTAAATCTCGGAAACCTATGCAACACACTGGAAAAACTGCTTGAGACAAGAGAATTACTGTATTACTGCCAACGTTACCAATTCACTCGTGCAAGAGCTGATGGGAGAACAAAATATCCAAGAGCCGCCCTGATGGTAACCTTTGATAAATATTATGGTGGAGAGAAAAGAGCCCCGAGATCAGACCCGGGTTCCAGCGCTGGCTGTGTGACCTTGGGCCAGTCATTGGCCAACTCTAAGCCTCAGTATCCACATGTATTAAGTGAAGATAATCATGTCAATCCTAGGGTTGCTGAGAAGTTTGCATGAGATCATGGATGTGAAAGAATTTAGAATTAAGAATAGCATAATCCAAAAATGTCATTTGATTATTCACCCTTTGAGCTGTTACACGGGAGCAACTGGGGTGTGCGTGGGGAACGCTGGTGGCAGGGGCCTCCAGGGTTGTCAGGGCTAAGTACCGAGCTCACACCGGACCATGAGCTGTCTATCAGATCGGAGAGATGAATGAGTTTGGAGAAATTTGTCATCTCATCTGGAACAATCTGCAGAGAAGTCCTGCTACCAAGTCTTGGACCCACGTGGGCAGCCACACTGGTGGCCCCAACGGTTCTGTGCTGGAAAGAAAGTTACTATTTTCCCGATGTCACTAACAGCGGAAGAGCTACAGGAAAGCTTCCGTGTTCATGGCAGCCAGGCGGGCCTCTGCAGAAGGCTGTCAGGTGCAGATGACCTCCTCCTCAGAGGGAAGGCAGCCAGCAAGTCTTGCAACTCATCCAAGAAACGTTCTGGATACAGAGCTCATTCTAGGCCCCACTTGGGATGGCGTGGTTTGCTTACTAACGACTTGCAAGTTACTTCTCAGATTGCTCAGCCATTCTATTTGGAATCACTTTTTTAGAATTCAGGGATCGAATTTTCCGGGTGACTATCTCGTTCATCAGGCCCAGCCTGAGACCTTTTCAGCTTCCTTTCAGACTCCAGCCACTCTCAGTGGGTCTTGCCCACCCCATTTCCATTTTGCTTTTTGTAGAGGCAAGAGGGAAGATGGAAATAGTCTGGTTAAGGCTAGAAAGTGTCAGGCTGTTCCTGGAACCTCTATTCAGTTCGAAGAGTGGGACAACCCCATCGGGTACCACGCCATCAGTCTTGATGTGGAAGACCCAGCTGATGGAGGGGGTAAGGCGGCTGATTTCTAAGTAGGAGGGCAGTGGGTGCAGGGGGTGTGAGCCTCTATGCTCCCCACCACGGAACATCTCTTTTAACCATCTTATATGCTGAAAAAGTTAAAAAAAAAAAAACCTAATGTGGGGCATAGGTGCCAAGGAAAAGTATAGAATTTCAGGGAGAACAGAAACTTGCTTTGGACTCAGTGCTCTTTTGTGGCAGAAAGAGATAAGGACGGCGATGTCTCTAGACCCTCTGGATTCTCAGTAGAAAACCATAAGCAGGTTTGGAAAAAGGAATTCTCTTCTTTAAACCGGAGTTCAGTAAAAGAACAGATCTTTTCTTCTCTCTGGAGACTGGCTTTCTGAAAAATAGGATAAGCATGATGAGGAAAGAAGCCAGCTTGGGGTCCAAGGAGCCCAGGTTTGAATTCTGACCTACCTCACCACTCCTAGCTGTGTGACCTTGGGCAAGTTGCCTAGCCTATCTGAGCCCCACTTTCCTCAACTGGTAAATGGGAATACTAATGATACCTACCTCCTACATGAGTTACACACACGTAAAGCCCTTAGAACAGTGTGTGGCACAGATATGTTCAATAAATATTAGCTCTTATTTTGTTAAAGAGGCAGTGCCTTTATAGGGAGTAGAATTATTGTGGGGTCATGCTGCAGCTTAGATTAGTGGGTAAGACCAAGGACAGAGAAAGCTGACGCTGACACTTACCTTGACTTTGGGCAAGTGACTTAACCTCCCTAAAGCTCCATGTTCTCATCTGTGAATGAGGATATAAACAGTACCCGTGGTGTGGGGAGCTATTGGTTCTTCTTTTGCCTCACTTCCATGGCTCTTGTCATTCTCCTCACCTTCTAATGATCTTTACTTCATGCCACTTCAGCCAGCCATTTGCCCTGGTCACACGCCAGACCTCATCATGGCCTACACAGGTAGCATCCTTGCCCTCTCAATTTCGAACATCCGCTCTCCAACCACCATGTCCCAATGTCATTGGCTTACGTAGTCTTATCACCGCATTTTATATAACCTCATCCTCCAATCCATCAACCTCCACTACCCGGCACCTCCCATCTGCCTCCATTTCCTTCTTTGAGCAGCTTACACGCCATGGTCCCTTGTTCCAATCACTCGCTTGCAAATACCCTCAACTCCTTTTCCTCTTTCTCCACCCATCGCACTCACTCATCAAAATCTCAACCCTGGATGAACCTCATCGTTTGCCTTCTCTGCATTACACTAACCCAACAGCACTGGCAAGAGTCACCCAAGCCTGTTTCCACTTAAACTGGTGATCTCAGCCTTCATAGTTGACTGAGAAGAGAGAAATCGTGTAATTAGTACATTTCAGACTCCCCACAAACAAGCCTGCAAATCTACTTGCATCTGTGTCCTTATTCTCCTTCTTTTGTCTGCTTTCAATGGCAGAAGGTCCCCTCCTCTTAGCAAATGTCAGTACTTCCACATGTCCCTTTCAAAACTTCTCAGTGTGGGGAGGGGGAAGGGTAAGCTGTGACAAAGCGAGAGAGTGGCATGGACATATATACACTACCAAACGTAAGGTAGATAGCTAGTGGGAAGCAGCCGCATAGCATAGGGAAATCAGCTCGGTGCTTTGTGACCACCTAGAGGGGTGGGATAGGGAGGGGATATGGGGATATATGTATATATATAGCTGATTCACTTTGTTATACAGCAGAAACTAACACACCATTGTAGAGCAATTATACTCCAATAAAGATGTAAAAAAATTTTTAAAAAAACTTCTCAGTGACTTCAACCACGAATTTATCCTCATCCTCCCGTCATCCATCTCTTCATTTTGTATAGGCTGTAATATTTGCCTTCTTTAAAAAAAAAAGACCCACTCCACTCCACTAGTCTCCGTAGCTACCACCTTATTTCTGTTCACCCCCCTCAACGCTATGCTCTCCGAGAAGCTACTGGCATTTACTGTCTCCACTTTCTCATCTCCCATTCCCTCTTCAACCCACCCAACCTCGCTTCCGTCCACACGCTATAACGAAAACTGCTCTTAACTAGGTTATCAAAATCTTTGATGCCACATCCAATAGAAATTTCCCTGGTCTTCTCTTATTTGATCTCTCGGAAGCCTTTGCCACAGTTGATCATGCTCTCTGGAACTTTCTCCTCTCTGAGTTTCTGTAACACCTCACGCTCCTGGCTCTCCTCCCACCCAGGGACTGCTTCTTCTCAGTATCATCTTCTGGGTCCTTATGTCCTCAACTTGTAAATATTGGCATACTCCAAGACTCTGCCCTCTGCCCTTCTCTCTTCTCTGCCTGGGTGATCATTCAATGGCTTTCAATGTCATTTTATACTGAACAATCTCAGAAGTTTATCCAGACTCCCCTCTTGAACTCCACACTTACATACACAACTGTTGAAGAGGGATATCCGCTTGCACGTCTTGTAGGCACCCAGACTGAACGTGGTCAGAGTTTTGTTCTCCTACAGTCTTCCTCATTTCCATACATATATCCACCCAGTTGCTCAAGCAGGAAACCAAAGAGCTAACCCCCCTCAAATAGATCTCAAATGCATTAACTTCATTTGGCCTCCACTGCTGCCATCTGATCCAGGCTACCATCCTATGCTTCTGGCCTCCTAACTGGTCTCTTTGTTCTCATCCCTTTCTCCAGTCAATCCTCTCCACAGCAGGTTTCTGCACCCTTATTAAGTGCAAACTGGGGGCTTCCCTGGTGGCGCAGTGGTTAAGAATCCACCTGCCAATGCAGGGGACACGGGTTCGAGCCCTGGTCCGGGAAGATCCCACATGCCTCGGACCAACTAGCCCGTGAGCCACAACTACTGAGCCTGTGCTCTAGAGCCCGTGAGCCGCAACTATTGAGCCTGCGTGCCACAACTACTGAAGCCCGTGCGCCTAGAGCCCATGCTCCACAACAAGAGAAGCCACTGCAATGAGAAACCCGCGCACCGCAAGGAAGAGCAGCCCCCCCCTCGCCCCAACTAGAGAAAGCCAGAGCGCAGCAATGAAGACCCAGCGCAGCCAAAAATAAATAAATAAAATTTGTAAAAATACTTAAAATAAATAAATAAATGCAAATTGGCTCACACTTCAAACCCTTCCATGGCTCACTGGGTCACTTAGAAGAGAAAATCCAACCTCCCACCATGACCCAGAAGGCCCTGTGTCACCCGGCCCCGGTCGACCTCTCCAGGCTGGGCTCTGGCCCGTTCCTCACTCACTTCCGGGCCTGGGCAGGGCAGCTCCCTCCATCTCCACTCCAGCTCTTCCTAAAGCTCACTCCATCCCTCACTTCATTCGGGTCCCTGCTTGCACATCACTTCCACACAGAAGCCTCCCTTGACCACTTTATCCAAAGTTGGCCTCCATCTTTCTCTATTTCAACACTTGGTATGCTTCCTTCATACTTACCGTAACTTGCAAATATTTTGTTTTGTCTTCTTTATTGGTTTTTTGATGGAGTCTACCTTCCCCACTAGACTATTAACTCTCTGGGGAGCAGGGACCAAGACAGTTTTATACACTATTAGATTTATATATGTAAATAAAAGAGCACCGTGTCTGGCAAATAGCAATGTCAATATTATTATTACCTGTAAAAACTGAAGAAATGTACAAGGAATCAGTGTCTATTTGTACAGATTAAAAAAATCAAATTCACTAAAAATTTCGGCACCGCAGTTTTGGGGAGTCCCCTCCAGAAAGGTCTCTCCAACTAACTACCCTTCCAGCAGATCGTTCTCTCCACAAGGTCTCTGCCTCATGGGTGTGGGACACCTGCATGAGGGGACTAGGCCATATTGGAGGGGAAGGAGGGGACTCGGCCTTCCTTCCTTCCTTTGACAAATATTTATCTGGGGTCTCACAGAGGAAATCTTTCAGAACTACCAAAATCCTTCCTGAAAGTTTCATCCAGCTCACTTCAAAATCAGGTTAATATATGGGAATTCCCTGGTGGTCCAGTGGTTAGGACTCAGCGCTTTCACTGCCAGGGCCTGGGTTTAATCCCTGGTCGGGGTACTAAGATCCCACAAGCCACGTGGGCAAAAACAAAAAACAACTCCCCCCCAAAAACACCAAGCCCCCCCAATCAGGTTAATATAAAATATATCAAGAATCAAACATATAAAGAGGCGACCAAGTCCCACGCCAAAGCTACCAACCAGGAAGTGATGGCACAGAATCTGGGCATTTCACGAGCTCCCCTGTGGTTCTCAGCGCCAGGCAAGATGGGGAAACTGGCAGTGTGCTCTCTTAAGAGCATGGGTTTTGAAGGGGTTTCCTGGTCCTTTTAGCCACCTAGGGAGTCACCCCACTTCCCCGTCCCCACGCCCTGCTGCCTCCTCTGCCCAAAGCCACAGCTGCAGCTTGGCCAATGGGGATGGGGGCTATTGGCATAGCCAGGTACCCATTCCCCACATCCTGTCAACTGCTCTCTGCATGGAAGGCTCATCCCCTTGGCCCTTTCTCAAGGTAATACTGCTCCTTTGCATGCTTTCCAAGTCTTCTGCACCCACTCCTCTTATTCCAGGATGGTGTCCTGGCCACAGATGGACAGTGAACCCATATACAGTGAAACAACCGTACCAGTTGCTAATCTTCACTGTTGTACACTTGATTTAAGTTGGAATTGTTTTGATGATTTATGTTTCGTGTAATTTTCGATGCTGATCATTGTAGGACACGGCAAGGGCAGAGAGAGAATACCTCTGCTGCCTGCTGCTGTGTGATCTTAAGGCGAGTAAGGCCTTTCACCTGTTTGAGACTCAGTCCCCTCATCTATAAAATGGGCATACTCATTCCTTTATTCAGTCAGTCAATCCCTGTTTACTGGCTACCTCTCGTATAAGGCACCTAGGATGTCCTCATACCCGTATCTCAAGGTCGTTGTGGGGACTGAGCGGGATGCAGTGTGTGGGTGCTGCTGTTAATTTGGGCCTGTGAACAACGGAAATCATCAAGTTTTTAGTAATTCTAAGGCTTATAATTTTTAAATGTATAAACTCTTAACAAGTACTTAGGAGACTTGATAACCCTGATGTCATTCATTAGAAGGCCAGCAGGGCTCATCCCCTCAGGCGGAGCCTTCCATGAAGCCTGACAAAGCCGCGCTACCTTAAATCTACCTCCCCACCTGGGCACCGCCAGTTCCTCCCTGAGGGTGATTTGCGCCTTGCTCGTTTCTGTTTTACAAAATGGTGTCAAACAAAATTAATTTGTACTCTGTTGGCAGATAGATTTTTACCATTTCCTTTTTCGATGTTCTTTTATTGTTTCCAGCATCTGTGCACTCATTCATCTGACACATATGTGCTGACCTCTGCGCCAGGCACTGCCGCAGGTGCTAAGGATGGGGCGGTTCACCCCTCAAAGCCTCAGCCCTCAAGGACCGGACATCCTAGGGAGGCCTATATATCGTGCTCACCCTCACTCCACACCAAACTGTAAAGTGCCTGAGATCTGGGGCCGTGGTGGCAGCTCTTCCCTTGATGCCTCTCAAACACACAGCAGGAGAACAGCTGAAGGCACACAGGATGCCCTCCCGAAAGGCACTTTTTGCTGCCTTATGTTGTGCCCGGCTCACTGGAGCTAATTCCCATTAGAATGTACATTCTAAGCATTTACATATATTATTTCAATTAATCCTCACAGAAGCCTGATGAGGTGGGCATTATTTTAATCATCATTTTATAAATGAAGCCACTGAGGTATGGACAGGTGAAGAAACGTGGCTAAGTTCCTAAAGCTAGTAAGTAATGAAGCTGGATTCGACACCAGGTCATGAAAATCCTCATGTCAACCCCTGAGACTGTCCTCATTTGACATCACTTTCAAATTGAGCGTGGGCCCAGACAGACTCCTAGCCTTTGGTGTCAGGTGGCATTTTCTCTGACTGCAGAGTCCCGGGGTGGCCCTATGTTCTAGGCTGAAAACTGAACATCTGGGAAAGAGCAGGCTAGCCCTCATGAATTTGTTCATTTTCCTGCGTCACCTTGGTTATCTCACTTAAATCCAGCGCAAAGAACTCAATAGAGTTGCTTTTATAGCCAAATTAGAAAATGGGCAAGACATTTTACAAGATACCAAGTGCACGGGCTCTTTGAGACCAAAATGAAACCTATTCTAGGGATGAAAATACTAAGTAGAAATGGGGGTCATTTCAATTGCTGGAGATCTTGGGTTTGTTTTTTTTTTTTTGAGTTACTGAAAAAACTTTATTCACAGAGCAAGTGTGAAAATGTCTTTTTATTGGTATTAAAAGGGCATTTTAAGGCTGTAATACCGGCTCTTTATTCCTTAAAGGGAAGCAGTTACTATAATGATGTACTTGGAGCCACACGGCTAAGTTACCACCTTCCCTCTTCATTGGGGAACCATGAAGTCTATTATGTTGCCTCAGGAGGGCAGCTTTCCATGAGAAATTGCTACATTTGTAAAGAACATATTGACCATGATGAAAAGATTTTATCCACATCTACACGATGATGACAAAATTGGACATGACTAAAAGGTTTGGGCAGCCCAATTCTCAGGAACAAAAACTAGAAACAAATGTCATGATACCCATAAAAATGCCTTGATGTGTCTGTCGAGCGTGGGAGATCCTGGTTTTTATGCTACAAGCTTGTTCTCAGGATACAGAGACATGCTATCAAAGGCAGAAGCAGATACTTACTTTCAACTGCAAGGCTGGAACTGGCAGGTCCACCATCAGGGGGGAAATAGATTTTCTTACCTAGGAAAATAGAAAACATGATTGGGAATGAAATCGGGGACTGGGTTAGAAAGTGCCCAGAAGCCCCCCAGGGAACCCCAAATCGCCTGGTCCTCAATTTATAGACACCTGACATTTTATCAGTTGCTACAAAAACAGAGAAGCTTCTGTTTTGAAGGCCCTGTGGGTTTTGTTCCCATGTTACAGGCAATGTTTCTGATCAAGGGTCACTGACTTCCTCAACAGATCCTGGACCGTCGGTCACCAATTAATCTGACAGATATCTGCATTAGTAGGAGAGTCTGAAGAGTTGGTAGCAGTCGAGACTTTAGCGATCAACATTTGTTTGAGAATGTGTCTAGAACTTTCAGGAATTGGATAATGCCTGCATGGTGGCTTTGCCGTGATGTGCCTGGCATATAGTAGATGCTCACTAAATCTTTGCTGAATTGGATTTGAACTGCACGGGCTTGTTATGTTTGGGAGGTGATGATTTGAGCCATCTGTGTTCTAACCATCTGTTGAGACGGGGCTCTGCTGTGCGTGTGCACAAGCATATATACACAGTTGGCCTCATCTGTCCCTCTGAATCCAGCAGGAGCAGATTTTTGAAAAAGAGGACTAGGGTGGGAATTCTCATAGGTTTCCCAAGCATGACATTTTTATGATTTACTCTTTAGGTACATTCCTAATCAAACTGTGGGAATGATGGAGTGGTATTTTAATGGGAAATTGGTTTTCGACATTAGGATGGAGCACAGCACCTGACCTGGGTAGGGCTAGACTGAACAGGCCCTTTGTGTAATATATATACTTGGTTCGGAAGTAAAAGCAGCTTCTAGCAATTTCTTTCAGGCATGGAACACTAGAACCAGATATGTATGGACCAGGGAGCTGGAAAGAAAATTCATCTAGGGTACAGAAAGCCAGAGGATTAAATATCTGTCGGGTGAGTGAGTAAATGAAATGGTGAATGAGCCTTAAGGATGCTTTCGTTTGTGGAGGGGTGTGGGTCTGGGAGCAGAAGCCCCAGACAGTCAGGCACCGTGACGCTCTCCAGGCAGCAAGGGGGCTGCCTCCAGTCACTTTGAATTTTAATGTGTGGAGCAGATGGATGGTATAGATGGCCCCTGTTCTTGCCTAGGGGTCTGGCACTATTGCAAGTTGCCAACCTGTTTGGAGGATAGAGTTTTGAGCCTGTAGGTATGTCCCTGAGTTCTGTCTTACAAATGGATTATTCGGCAGCTCACAGTGAGGTGAGTGCAGGACCCTAAGATCTTAGGCAGCAGCCCATTTTTCTAGGGTAAGTCCAAGTCAGCAGACCAGGGTGAATACTCTGAGCCACGTGCATCTGTCTGGCTATCTATGCAACCCTTTAGTCGTTAAACGGTGACTATCGACGCAGCCTAGTGAAGACAAATGGAACTTAAGCAAAACATTCTATCCCTCAGAAGCCCCGTAGCTGGAGTGGCAGCAAGTCGTCCTCACATCCCATCTCACGCCAACTCACTCTCAACCACAACCAATCAGAGGCAATCCTCCAAGCATCTGGAGGCATTTCCTTACTGTGGGCTGAGCCGGAAGGCAGGTTGAAGAGCAATCCCATGCTTCCGGCCGTCTGGGCAGAGTTGCCATCCTCCCACGAGGCAGATTCCTGAGGATGGGTTAGGCATCTCTCTGGCTGGAGGAGACTTAGGAGGGGCTCATACTTCCCATCAGGCTGGGTCTCTGGAACCGAGTGCCCAGTGGAAAAGGCATGAGGGTAGCCAAGCTCTGGGAAGCTGGAGCTGGCGAGGGAGGAGAAATGCCTCGGCTCGCCAGGCTGAATGGAAGGGCTCCCGGTCAGGGACACTGGATACTGATCCACAGCCATGGGACCAGATCCACTCAAGCTGCAGCTGGCGGCACCATTTGCAAAAGATACTTCCGGCTGTGGCTTTGTCCACTGAGAAGAGAAACGCCACTGATTTGGAGGCATGCCACTATCTGGGAAGGAAAGATTTAGAAGACAGTTTTATGTATTGTTTTCAAAATGGAATTAGCTTAATTTATTTCTGGTTAATATATACTATTTTTTAATTGTAAAAAAAATCACTCTAAGCATAGTATCTAGAGACTGCCATTGTCTACCTTTAGGTGTACTTCTTCCTAAGATTTGTTTCTATTCATGTATGCATTGTTTTCACATCACATATTGTTTTCAAGGTCGCTTTTGCATTATTAAAATATCGCAAACATCCTCCCAGAGCAAAGAATAGAGCCAACACCAGCTTTTTAAACGGCTGCAGGTATCCCATCATAAGGCAGTACATCCCTTGTCCAACTAGCCCCTCAAGGAAACTTTTCTAGAAGTAGAATTACTTGGTTAAAGGTGATTGGTGTTTGTTTGTTGCCGTTGTTTGGCTTTATTTTATAGCTGGTGCTTGGAACACACCGAATAGGAGGACTCCACAGAACTTTACAAAGGGTTTAATACTTGCTTGCATCACACAACTCTAGGGATTGAAACCCCACTTTCAAGAGAGGTCTGGGGCATGGGGATGTTAACAGACTGGACCAAGTTAGCCAAGCAGATTAGCCAAGTAGGGATCTGAGCTGGAGGGATCAGTGATGGGCAGGGAAGTGGTGGCTTGAACCTCTTCCTGCGAAAGCAAAATGCTCAAGGTCAAGCAGCAACTCAGTTTCTTCTTGCAAAGTTCTTGTGGACAAGCTAGTAGGGATGGAGTCTCCTTTGGTCTCAGAGACACTGTTCAAATTGCGCCTCTAACAGCTGCTGAATCAGAGTTCTTGAAGCGTCTCGGGCAGCCCATGACATGGACGGGCGTTTTCCCCATTCTCAACACCCACTCAAGGAGGAGGGGCGGGAGGGAGAGAGGGAACTCTGGCAGATGGCGCTCAAAGCCTGGAGGTTCTTATCTATCCAAGATAATGCAGAGGGCGCGTGGGTGTGGCTGTCAGGCCCCATCCCCCTCCTCCTGCACCTGTCCCAGTGCCCCTGAATGTTCAATTTGCCTGGATTTTGTCTGAGAGGTCAGCCCAGTGATACTGGAGTGTCCCACCCACCACCACAGCAAAACAAGCCCTAACCTACACGGCACAGATACTCTGCCCAACTTTTCCCAGCGTTCACGAGAGATGGGCGATGGGTGGCTACTTTTAATGAAGCCAAGGGCAAGGAAGCGTATGAAGATTTGTTCCTGGGGATGGATGTTACTTTTGAAAACTGTTATCTGCGGGCTAGTAGCAATTCAGGGCGCTGTGTAGCACAAACAGTGATTAAGCTGACTTAGGCTAACCACTGTTTGTGCTTCGTATTGAATGAGGGCACAGAACATGTCCTAAGCACAAATGAGAAACAGTGCGTGGCCTCTGATAACTGGGCAGTTTCCATCTGAACTGGCTTCACAGATCTCATGCACAGGACCTAGGTTTTGAACACTTGAAAAGTGGAAGGCAAGGCCCCAGCGTGTTTTGCATATTTTTAAAAACTGCTTCCCTTCCAGAATTCTCTGAGTGAAACGTTAAGGGGAGTGGGTGGCGCGCCTCTGGCCGAGGTCACACTTGGTCACTGAGTGCACCAGAGCACAGTTTGGCTGGCGCATGTGGCCCAATCCTGAATTCACAGCAACCCAATGGTGGGCCTTGGGTGGCCTGGGGAAAGCACCTGGCCAGAGCAGGCTTGGGTGTGGTGTCCCGTGGAGCAGAGACCCTAGATTTTGGTGGGCCTCTTTCCCAGGCTACTTGGGCAAACAGCTTCCAACAACCACGGCCATCTATCCTGGGGACCGCTGGAGTGACTCCCGGTTGCCACCGCTAGAAGTGGCCCTGGTGACACTTCCTTACCCAAGATCCCCCCTCTTAGCTACTTGGGAGATGAGGGAGCCCTAGGGAAGACTCTGCTGCCTTCTCAAACCCCAACCTACACTAATGAATGGAGAGCGGGCAAGGAGCTCTTTGGGGACACTTAGGGAAGGCTGGATTTTTCTCATTCTTTTTCTTTTCCTTCAAGGTGACACTAGGCAGTGTTTGTGAAATGTTAACCACCTCTTATCTTGTGATGTCTTGAAGTAGATGTGGCTTTAGTCTTTTTTTTAAATTAAAGTATAATTGGCTTACAATATTATTTTAGTTTCAGGTGTATTTTTAGAGATTATACTCCATACAAAGTTACTATAAAATATCGCCTATAGTCCCTGAGCTGTACATTACATCCTTGTAACTTATTTATTTTGTACCTAGTAGCTTGTACCTCTTAATCCCTTTCTCCTATTTTGCCCCTCCCCCTCCCTCCCAGGCTGGATTTTTCTTTCAGTAGGAATACAAAAGGCTTCCATCCCCTCTACTCCAACTCTGAACATGTAGCCCCAGCCTCTTAGTCCCATCCATGCCTCTAGCATTCCTGAGGCCTCTGGTCCTAAGACCAGGTCCTGTTCAGAGAGCGCAAGTCTCCATTTCCCACCCTGCCCTTTTAGGGTGAAAATAGCTAGCTATTCTCTGGCATCCTAAGCAAACCCAGAGGCACCACCCATGCCACCCATAGACACTGCTGAGAACCCCAGAACCTTCTAGAAAACACCTCCAGGCATCAGAGTTTGCTTCCACCCCAGAGGACCCTCCCTCCACTCTATCCTTGCGTGGTGGTCCCGTCTCCCATTCCAGACTAGTTTCTGGACACACCAACTTCAATGTCACCCCCTCAGAGAGGCTCTCCCTGAGCTGCCAATGTCCAGGGTGTTAGCCTGCTACTCTGTGACTATGCCCTGCTTACCGCTCCGTGGCATAAGCCTAACCTGTGATTCCATTCCCTCCTGCCCTCCTTCCCTCACTATCGGTCCTCCCCACTAGCCAGTAAGCTCTAAGAGGACTGAGATCCCTTCTCTTTTGTTCACCATCACATATTCAGGAACTTGCACAGTGCCTGGCACAGAGTGGGCCCTGACTAAACGTTACTGTAATGAAGGCACACCCACGTGTGTGCCCTCACACGTGCACAGGCATACTGGCGCGCACACACACACACACGCACACACACAGTCCCCACTAAATCCTTCTCTGTGGACGAGAGCAGCACGCAGAGGGTCTAAGAGCACAGACTTTGAGGCCAGACAGGCTGGGAGTCCAATCCCAGCTCTGCCACCTCCTATACGTGTGACACCGAGCATGTCCCCTCCCGTCTCGGAGCCTCTTGGGGCTGTTGTGAGATGGAAGGGGACAATACATGTAAAGCGTTTGGCATGGTGCCCGGGACCTAGTAGGCACTCAAGAAGTGAGAGCTGTTGCTGTGGTTACTATTAGTATTATTTTGGTTTAGAAACGCAGTGTAGGCTCACATTCACGGGTTTCTCCCCTGGTCTGCAACACTCCACAGAATCAACCAGGAAAAAGCAAATTGGTAATGCATGAGGCCTGAGGAGCCTCCTTGCCCTCAGTCAGCACAGAAGGGAGGGCAGGAAAGGACAAAGCCAAGGCGTCTGGGAAGCAGTGGCAGCCGCAGCGCTTCGGGGCTGACGTGGAGGATGGAGTAGGTATTGGCTATGAGAGAGATTTCAGAAGCCTTGGCTTGGTGTGTACCTTCCCAGAAATAATCCATCAGAGGTGGGCAGGAACAACTGTACGTCTAGAAGAGCTTTTGTTTATTGAGCACTTACTATGGGCCAGGCTCTTTATCTAGCATTCTGGATGCGTCTCCCGTGAGCTTCACAGGAACCCAGATGAGAAAATAGTGGTTAAACGAACTCGCCTAAGGCCACACATAGCTAGCAGGTATAGAGCTGACTGATTCTCAGGCTCAGACTTCATTCACTGGTTCTGTCTCCCATAACTGCAAGAATGCAGCGAGCCTGCACTTTCACACACTCCCGTGGCTGGACGGGGGGGCAGATGGGCATAACATTTCTGGGAGCAATTTGTCAGTAGCTATCGAAACCCTAAAATTTGAGTGGACTCTGATGCAGTCATTCTACTTACAGCCATTTATTTTAAGAATATAAGCAATGATGCCTGCAAAAATTGAGCTACAAGGATATTCGATGTGGTATTTACATATAGTGAAAGACTGGCAACAATCTAAATGTCTGAAAATTTTAATAGATCTGGTACATCTATAAAAAGGATACTCTTGAGCCATAAAATGATGTTGTAGTAGAACATGTAATGGCAATAAAGATACATACGGCTTATTGTCGGTTAAAAAACCAAGTTACAAGCCATGATGTGCAAAATGATGTTAGTTTGTAAAACTTAGTATGTGCACGTAGATGCACATGTGGTTTTGTGTCCTGGATGCTTCTGTGTTTTCTAAAGTTTCGAAACTTGACACATTATTTTTGTGATTAGAAAAATTTAGTTAAGTAAAAATTTATGAACCCACTTGACTCAGTGAACCTGTCACAGCTGTGAAATAATTGCCCGATTACCTTCCACCCATCTTTTCCTCCTTCTCTGTCCCGTCTCCACCTTTAATATAAATGCTGTTTTATGATGAAGTTGAAGCCGAGATCCCTCTGAACACACACACATATCTTGCCCCACGAAGGTCCCAACTTTGACCTGCCTGATTCATTCATCCCAGAAACAAAGAGGATATTCTTTGTATTAGCCGACGGCTGAAATAACACCAGAGGCAGAGACAGCTTATGGAGGACAGTCCTGTTCCAGGGCACCCAGTTCGGGGGGGGGGGGGGTCCTATTCAGTCCCACCCCCTCCTTCATGGCCTCCTGCCTGGGTTACCTAGTCTGTTGCTGATTATCCAGATTCCCTTTCCCAACTGAAAATAGGAGATTAAACATAGAAAGTGTACTAGTATTTTGAAAGTAGCTAAGAGCTCAGTATCTGGAATCAAATGATCTGGCTGTGAACAGCTGCCCCTTACTAGCTGTGGAATCTTGGACAAGTCATTTGCCTCTCTGAGCCTCAGTTTTCTTACCGGGAAAATGGGCATGGTGAGAATTAACCAATAGGTTGGTCTGAAGATTCAGTAAGATAATTCACGTGACAGCCCCTAGCAAAGGGTCTGGCACACAGGAAGTGCTCAATAAATATTAGTCATTATAAACATTATTAGTGAGAGTCCTAATAGGCATTAACTCTCTGGCTGGGGTGTCGTCAGGGTCTACAAAGGCAACACAGTGGAATAGTCAAGAGACTGATTCTGGAGTCTGACTGACCTGGGCTTCAATCTCTATCACTCACTGGGCTGTGTGACCCATCCCATCACTTACCCTCTCTGGGCTTCAATCTCTATCACTCACTGGGCTGTGTGACCCATCCGTCACTTACCCTCTCTGGGATGCAGTTTCCTCCTCTGTAAAGTGAAGCTATTAATACCCCTTGTAAAGTGGTTTTGTGAAGTACAGCACGCATGTAGGAAAATGCACAAGTATAAGCGTGCAGCTGGGGGAAAAATTTTTCACAAACTGAGTGATGAGTACCCAGATCAAGGAACAGAATATGACGGTCACTCCAGAAGCCTTCCTCAGCCCCCTTTCCCATCACTAAACCCCTCCAAATGTAACCCCTCTCCTGTCTCCTAACACCATAGATTCTGTTTACCCAGCTTTGACCCTTATCAGTTGTAGTGGATTTAAAGGACTGAAGTGAATGCAGTTACAGCACAGCACCTGGCACCCAGTGTGGCTCCCTGTAAGTTAGTGCAGAGTCCTCTCCCTCATTGGGAAGGAAGACACGAAGTCATCAGGGTTCGCAGGGGCCATAAACAACTAGCATGACTATACCTCACGTAGATATTCACACTAAAACAGAAACCCAAGACACGGAAGCAACCTAAATGTGCATGGACAGAGAAATGGATAAAGAAGATGAGATCACACACACACACACACACACACACACGGAATATTACTCAGCCATAAAAAAGAACGAAATAATGCCATTTGCAGCAACATGGATGGACCTAGAGATTATAATACTAAGTGAAGTAAGTCAGAGAAAGACAACTATCATATGCTATCACTTATATGTAGAATCTAAAAAATGATACAAATGAACGTATTTACAAAACAGAAACAGACTCACAGACTTAGAAAACAAACTTATGGTTACCAGAGGGGAAAAGGGGGGAGGGATAAATTAGGAGTTTGGGATTAACAGATACACACTTCCATATATAAAACAGATAAAAAACAAGGTCCCACTGTACAGCACAGGGAACTCTATGAACTATATTCAATATCTTTTAAGAATCTATAAGGGAAAAGAATCTGAAAAAGAATAGATCCATATATATGTATAACTGAATCACTTTGCTATACACCTCAAACTAATACAACATTGTAAATCAACTATACTTCAATTTTTAAAAATTTTTTTAAATAAAAAAAAAGAAAGGAAGAAACCCAGCGTTTCTTCCCCACCCCGACTGGATTCTGGAGGGGGCAAGAGAAGGAGACTGGCTATAAAAGACCTCTGAGGGCTCAGGCTGTACGTATACCTTCTTCTCAGCAGCCCTTGAGTATGTTGCCAGGCCTAGGGCTGGGCTCGAGGCTGGGATAGGAAGAATACAGGGTGGTAGTGTACCAGAACCGTGACCCCAGAAATAGTAACTTCTGAAGCTTCTCGAGTTACCTACTCTAAAATCCCCAACGTCCTTCTAAAAGGGAGATAATTCAAAGATACTTTCAGCCTGTGTTTTCTTTTCTACAAGTAGGGCCAGTATAAATTATACCTAAGTAAATAAAAAAGTAACTTTGATTTGAGAAAAGCAGCCAGGAAGTTCAACGGCATTTCCTAGCCATACGGGCCTCAGTGTTTGGGCTTTACGTATTTGGCCTGACAGAGCACCCTTAGAATGTGGGTGAGCCCGCCATGGGAGCCCGTGAATGGAAGCCTGTTCTCCGTGTGGCTTAGCTGAGGCCTCTGTAGGGCCAGGCAGCCTGGGACTGGCCTGAAGAGGCTGAGAGGATGCTAAGGGTCAGTAATGAATTTCCCACTATTTTCGAAGCTACGTGCATCTCATGTAACACTTCCAGTGAGAACAACTGGGGACCCGCCTCCTTTCAGGGGACCCTCCCCGGAGGCAGCAGAGCTTATGAGAAACTTGACTCCTAACTGCGATAAGAGAGGCCTTGAGGAAGACGGACTTTCTCCTTCATTTGTTCAAGCAGCTAGACGAACGAACATTGGCCTAGCCCCTACCACGCGCTGCGAGGGAGACACATCTTCACAGTCCCGGGATCTGTGAGACTCTCACACGGAAAATGCAACAACCCAGAAGGTAGGTGGAGAAGAAAGCCGCCTCTCTGTTTGGCCTGGGAAGGCTGGCTTGGGCAAGATATAAGGCCATGTCCAAGTTCCCTTGGCGGGCAGGGGCTTCACAGAATACAGAGCAAAGTCAGAAGGCATAAGAAACAGGGCAGCAGCCACCCAGCAGAAGCACCTGGACAACTTGGGGGCTGACGGGAGGGGCCTTTGATCCTGATGTTTTGAAGGTGGGCCCTCGTACCCACTGTAGCCCTTCAGAAACATGCGTCAAGCCTTCACACCACCACCGCAAAAGGAACTACCACCTACATGGC
Source organism: Tursiops truncatus (assembly GCF_011762595.2). Lineage (NCBI taxonomy): Eukaryota > Metazoa > Chordata > Mammalia > Artiodactyla > Delphinidae > Tursiops > Tursiops truncatus. The sequence goes on from NC_047055.1 coordinate 14,686,838, forward strand.
ATTTACTATGTGCCCTTTGACATGCGTTATCTCATCGATTCCTTCTCTAGTTCAATAATACTCAGCTTTACAGATGAGGGAACGGAGGCCCAGAAAGATGAAGTGCTGTGCCCTGAGATCACATGGCTGATCAATGGTGAAGCAGGCCCCGCCCCAGGCTGCCTGGTTCTAAAGCCATATACCAAATGAATCTCTCTCTACAGTGACTCCATAATTGACAGAATCAACACCTTGTGATCCACGTCACAACTTCAGGGGGCTTCCCTGGTGGCGCAGTGGTTAAGAATCCGCCTGCCAATGCATGGGACACAGGTTCAAGCCCTGGTCCGGGAAGATCCCACACGCCGCGGAGCAACTAAGCCCGCGTGCCACAACTACTGAGCCTGCGCTAAGAGTCCGCGAGCCACAACTACTGAGCCCATGTGCCACAACTACTGAAGCCCACGCACCTACAGCCCATGCTCCACAACAAGAGAAGCCACCGCCATGAGAAGCCCACGCACCGCAACGAAGACCTGATGCAGCCATAAATAAATAAATATTTTTTTTTAAAAAAGAGCTCTACAAATCACAATTTCATTCATTCACGAAATATTTATTGAGCACCCTCCATGTGTCAGACATTAGGCTGGGTACTTGGAAAACATCAGTTAACAGGTTGAGTCCCTGCTGCCACAGAATTCAGAGTCTAGGGGGTAGGAAGAGCTAAGAAACACATAAATATATAATATGCCACATGGTGACAAATGCTAAGAGAAATAAAACAGGGTAAGACAGAGAGTGACAGGGTGGGGACTTCTATTTTTTAAATAGATCGTTCAGGGAAGGCCTGTCTGAAAAGATGACATTCCAATGGAGACTTGAATGAAGAAAGGGGAAGTCATGCCGTTATCTGGGGAAAGAGCATTTCAGGAAGAGGGGAGAGGAAGTGCAAAGGGCCTGAGGCAGGACTGTACTTGTCAAGTTCTACAAAGAGAAAGGAGGCTACACTGGAGTGAGGGAGGTGGGAAGTGGTAAGATATGAGAGCAGAAAGATGACAGGGGCCCAGGCCAGGGAGGTCCCCATTAAAGACCTTGGATTTGATTCCAAGTGAGATGAGAAGCTAGTGGAGGATTTCAAACAGAAAAGTCATATGGTATGACTTTCAATTTAATGGTATAGACTGAAGTGGGGCAAGGGCAGCAGCAGGGAGACTGGTGAGGAGGCTGCTGCAAAATTCCGGGGGGGCTCCCCTGGTGGCGCAGTGCTTGAGAGTCCGCCTGCCGATGCAGGGGACGCGGGTTCGTGCCCCGGTCCGGGAGGATCCCACATGCCGCGGACCAGCTGGGCCTGTGAGCCATGGCCGCTAAGCCTGCGTGTCCGGAGCCTGTGCTCCACAACGGGAGAGGCCACAACAGTGAGAGGCCCGCGTACCACAAAAAAAAAAAAAATTCCGGGGCGGGGGTGTGGAGACGGCTTCGCAGACTAAGGGGACAGCAGTGGAGGTGAGGACACGTGGTCAGAGCTCGGATATATTTTGAAGGTAGAAGTTACAGAATTGTTCGAAGGATTGGATGTGGGATATAAGATAAAGAGAGCAGTTAAATATGACTCCAATTAATTGGAAGGATGCAGCTGCCACTTATGGACGGAGCAGGGTGACGGGGAAACTAAGAGTTCAGCTTGGGACCTGTTTGGTTTGAGATTCCTATTAGCTCTGTGAAATGAAGGTATCAAGTAGACAGCTGTGTAGATAGGTCTGAAATCCAGTCTGGGCTAGAGATACGCGTTTGGAATTGACCAGCGCACAGGCGGTATTTATATAGATGGTATTTAACACCAAGAGACTGGAAGAGATCCCCTAGGGAGTGAGTGTAGAGAGAGAAATTGTCTGAGATCAGAGTTCTGGGGCCCTCAAATGTTTAGGAGTTGAAGCGTTGAAGAGGAGAGGACATCCAGCAAAGGAGACAGAAGGAGGGTAACCAGGAAGCCAGGAGGAAAAGCATGAGGGTGTGACATTATGGAATCCAAGTGAAGGAGGTGTTTACAAGAGAGAGCAGTCGACTGCAGCAAACGTTGCTGACGATGGCTCAGCTAAGATGAGGACAGAGAAGGAACGTTTGGCTTTGGAAAGTGGAGGTCCCCGGCTAGCCTGGATAAGAGTGGTTTCAAGGAGTGTTGAGGATGAAACAGAGTGGAGTGGATTCAAGAGAGCAGGAGAGGAGAGGAAGAGGACGGAGAGTCCATGGACACCAGTTATAAGTCTTGCTGCAAAATGAAGCGAAGAGATGTGACAATAAGACAAGAGTTGGTTTTATCTCAGGTTGGGTTTACAAGGCGAGCAGGATAGAAGTGAGGGACCATGAACTGCTGGCGCTGACAAAGAAGGGATTGTAATATATCCAAGCCAAAGTGTTCAGAACTAACCCAGAGTCAAATACCCAAAGTGAGCAGACTTGTCTAGGCATGAAGAGCCTGCGGTTTTGACCCTTCCCAGGAGTCAGTTAGATCCTGTGAATCCCACTTACCGCATGTCAATTCCCCAAACAGCCATTCCTGCCGCTGCTCTAAAGCGCTCAGCACACCGTTAGACAGCACACCTCCCCGCTGTCCACCCAGCCCCTGGTGCCCAGCGTTTCCTTTAGGATCTGCTGCTGCTACACCCCCTTCCACATGTTTCCTGAAGTCCCAAGAGTCTCTGAGGAAATCACGTCACCTGACTGGAAAAGTTATTTCTGGGAGAGAAGCAAATTCTGAAAAGCCATATCAGCTAATACACCCACTCCCTGCCCAGACTGAAAGAGTCTGGCCAGCCAGGGTGTTGGCGTCTGAAAGCAGAGGTCCCACTTGGAGACATTCAGCACGTGAGCGCGGCGCCTTTTGACGTAGCTGTCTTGAAATGTGTTTTGAAAAGAAAGAATGCTTATTATTAAAAAAAAAATGACCCAAGAGCTTGTGCAATAGACACCCCTGATGCTGTGAAGGGTGGGGAGAGGGATGCCGCCGGACAGTTCATTTGCCTCCCTCTGGCCCTGGCCCTGCTCCCCAGAGCACCCACTATTAATTGAGAGGAGGCTGGGTGTACACGCGGGGGACACGCATGCTCTTATCACAAGTCCTTTGGTGTTCCTGACCTGTCAGACAGAAGTAGTAGTAATAATAATAATAATAGTACAGATAATGGTGCTAATAATGAACAGTTGTGGCGCTCTTACTGTATACTGAGTAGTGAGCTCAGCACTTAACACGATTGAGGACATAAGGGAATAGGTATATCAATTGGATTAAACAGTGTCCTTTTTGTTTTTTGGCCGTGCCACACGGCTCGCGGGGATCTTAGTTCCCCGACCAGGGATGGAACCCGTGTCCCCTGCAGTGGAAGCACAGAGTCGTTACCACTGGACCATCAGGGAATTCCCTAAACAGTGTCCATTTTCATGTGAAACTTCTGAGAAAAGGGTGTGGCTTCTCACTAGACAGTGTGACGTGCCTTCAGGAAATATACACACGTCTAACAGCATTGAGGGCATCAGAACTGGTCTTTCCGTGATAGCCCGATAGGTAATTCCAGCCCCACTCTCCCGACATGCTCACCATTCCTCAGGATCACATCTCCACTCTGGCTGGAAGGGCTGAGTCCCTGGGGGCTCTTGACATTGCCCAGAGCTCTGGAGAAGTGTTCGTCCACTACGCTGCTAATGTCCCCTTGGAAATAGGTGAAAAGGACACAGCGGGAATTCCATTCAGTCTTGATAGGACTCTGCATCTGGACGGCGGTCTTCCTCACTTCTTCCATCGTGACACAGGGGAGAGCTGCGGAGCAAACGCAAAATGTCACTGGT